>NW_025766979.1:365000-965000 GCF_003918875.1 Haliotis rubra | reverse complement strand
GTGATCCTGGTGACCAAGAAGGCTTGGCCTGTTGCATTCCAGAATGCTGGGGTCAGCTTACACTACTATGTTGATTAGGTGGTCACAATGGCTGAAAGTCTTTGGCAACAATAATAGGTATTGGGTGGCCAATATGACTCACAAACTAGTTTGGGACACAGACAGGTGGCCATGTTGTTCTGACCTTATCTACATCATGCATATTTAATTCCTGTTCAATCAATATCAGTCAGGGTCAAGTAAATAACTGTAAGGAAGTTGGACACATATTTATGTTGCATCACGCTGAGCCGTGCTTTCTGGATTATCTGTGACAAACATGGTGGATGGAGGGTGAGAAATGTTTGAAAAGAAATATATTTTATTCTTCCAAACTATATCTGGGCATACTGACTTGCCCATCAAGTGAGCTGTACCATTTCACTGTTTTGGCGGGTAAACATATAAGTTAGCATTCACCAAAACTGAGAAATCACGCTTTTCTGAGTTTTTATGTGCTTTCCCATGGAACAGCTCTGGCTACTGATGTATTACCTTAAATTCTAAAAACTGCATCAGATAAACGCGAGTGAAATTAGCACAAAAGCAAAAAGAAACTGAGAATTTTAACTGGAGTTGGGTAACTTTACAGGGTAAATGATTCCTCTCGACAGACATATTAGGTTCTTGGCTGTGTGACACAATGAAACATTCAATTCTCATTACCTTACCATCAGTATCAAGTATACATAAAAACATTATCCCAGCTAAAAGTCAGTGCCAAAACATGCTCTCTATTTAATAGAATGATTTAGAAAAATGCTAAACACATTAGCCGAGGATAAATACAGACATGTTCCAAGTTTCCATGGACAAGTTTATAAGCTAACTGAGTATATATTTCAAACTGATAGTTCTCTTTACCATGTTTATTGTGGTCACAATGAAAAGTTCCTGCATAATTTTCGAGTCGTTTTTTAATTGATTATCAATTGATTTATTCAGCGAACATTTAATTATTTGATCGATCACACTCAAGCTGTGGCCATTGGCGTGAATCATCGATTGATTTCGGCATTGATTTTGGGCAATAATCAATGTGTATAAATATCATTTCTCTCTACAACTGATTATTGAGAAGCAAAATCAATCATGACATTGGTACAGGGTAACCAATCAATAACTGATCACAATTGATCACAGGAACGCCGCTAACATGTGACCATGTGTAAATCGTTATGGTAACAAAACTCCATCATCTGTTCATGAGATAGTAAAACTTGTGCAGTCAGTAGAGGCAACAGACTATTAGTTACTCAGGTATCAGGGTTCATATGCCCACAATTTGGCTTAATTTGTTCAAGGGTTATTCTTCTGACCTGTGACCCCTCCTATATTCTAACTATTGTAATCTCTACAAGCAACACTGAAAATACTGATCAAACTAAAATGAAAGCACCACAGTGAGTGAAAAGTTTGCAGAGTTTTCACATTTTAAAAAAATCTGTACCCAAAACGTATTAAACCAGAATCCCCTAACTTTGATTAACTCATGGACATCCTCTGCCCAACTCTACAGCATCCACAAGAGCCTGTCCTAATCTATGCCACGTCTCATCTGCCCCAATTCTCCACACACAAACACACACGAGGATGTAGATCAAATTCATATGGTTTCAGAACTGATTGGGTCATGTGATCAGGTCATGTGATCACCAGTTGCCCCTCTGTCGTGCCTGTGATCGGCCTCTCGTTCAACTTCAAGTCACAGCACAGGCATGCTGTAGCCCCCTCCCTCCCCGAGATGTTTGTGCGGGGATCCCATGCGGAGGCTGCAGGGCTGTAGGCGATCAGCCTGGCTATGTTTGGAGACTGATCAGGGATACATCACAATCACCAGACAAGCAGTCACATGGGAGGATGGGGCACAATACTCCACTACTCATAAACTTACATCCTGAATGCCGAGCACATGTTGGATGCTGTCGTAAGACAAGGGCTAATCACGAGCTGTGACTGTGGTCAAACATTTGAAGTGTAAAGTTGATACTTAACTTGGTTGATATTCTGGCTGCATGCAATAATCAGGTTGAAATCTCAAAAACTCCTTCAGGACTGGGGATCAACCATTCAAGTGTTGGCGATCACCTTATTTCAGACTAATGATCAAGCAATTATTGACTGATGATCAACATATATCAGTCTCATTATAAAGCTTCTTTGGACTGATTATCAACCTACTACAGTCTGATTATAAACCTAATATAGTCTGATTATGAACCTACTATAGACTGACTATCAACCTTCCATTGATAAAAATCAATCTTGTATGGACTGACAATCTTCATTTTCCAGATAAAAGATAACCTTTTGTGGTCTGAAGATCAACCTATTATAGATTGAAGGCCATCCAATGATGGATTGACTTGATAATGAAGCTAATCAAGATTTATGTTCAATCAACTAAAGGCCTTTGATTGATCTATTTATAGACCAATGATCTACATTTATGGACAGATTATCAACTTATCGCTGATTGATTTGATGATAAGCCTACACAGGACTGATGATCAGCCTATCAAAGATACATGATCTACATTTAAGGACTGATGATCAGCCATTATCATAGATACATGATCTACATTTAAGGACTGATGATCAGCCTATCAAAGATACATGATCTACATTTAAGGACTGATGATCAGCCTATCAAAGATACATGATCTACATTTAAGGACTGATGATCAGCCTATCAAAGATACATGATCTACATTTAAGGACTGATGATCAGCCTATCAAAGATACATGATCTACATTTAAGGACTGATGATCAGCCTATCAAAGATACATGATCTACATTTAAGGACTGATGATCAGCCTATCAAAGATACATGATCTACATTTAATGTTCTAGGACTGATGGTCAACTTATTACGGATTGATTTGACGATATACCAAATCAGAACTGATGATCAACCTATTATAGACCAATAATCTATGTTTATGGATTGATGATCAACTTATCACAGGTTGAGTTAATGATAAACCTACTCAGGACTGATGATCAGCCTATTATAAATCCATGATCTACTTTTATGGATTGATGATCAACTCATAAGGGGCTGATTTAATGATAAACCTACTCAGATATGATAATTAACCCATTATTTAATTATGTTCATATTATTATTATAGACGATCCACCCACTCAGGACAATCAAATCAAGACTCCTGATCCTTGTGGCTGGTGATACATCAGACTAGTGATACATGTACACCAGAGCTTGTTCAAGTAACCTGAGGCTGATCATAGACTTTTTGTCCCAAGCAAAACAGGTTGAGATACAAGGGTACCAATTGCCCTTCCCCCTATAACTACTTGTGTTGATACTGATAGTCTAAACATCAACTTAGCAGTGACTTTCCAGCTCAGATTTCCGTACCCCTCAATAATGGGCCCAACATGCCACGATATCAGTAACATAGATACCAATATCTGCTAGAGCCATTGAAACATGGACTCGTTCATGCCCATGTCTGTAGTTTCCTCTATAGGGGAACAAACTGGAAGCAGTGATCTGACCTGAAACCTGATCACCCCATCCTATGCCTACCTCTCCGTCTTCATGCTCAATTATAATGACAGCCAGCCCCCCATCGACTCCCCCCCACCTCCTTCACCCCCCTGCTGGGGTACAGATAGATCACCATGGCTTGATTAGCCAGCCCCGTACTGCTGCCGATCACAGGCACACTAACATTCATGTGTGTCACTTAGTTTCCATCTCGGCTAATGGGATCCCGGTCTTTGATGTCTCTGGCGGACTGGCTTCGAGTTGTTTCACTTTAATAATGTTCCCTTTCTTACTAACATATGCGTTACAATTACAGAAGTGGAGGCAATTCAACCTGACAGGCTTCGTACTTTACCCAATCAGAAAATCATCTGTACCAAATAGTCTGGTGCCATTAGAAAAAAAACTGCTGACATCAGCAGCATCAACATAAACATCAACTTTAGCAACATCTGTACCAACATTCACCGGAAAATCAGCAGCAGTATTATTATCAGAGTACAATCATCTTCAACAACAGTGACAAAAATCTTAAACATTTAAAGACTTCGTTCACATCTCACTGAATAATCTCACAACAAAGATTTTTCAAAATTCATTTCTAGTTAATTGATGGTTTTCTGTCAATCACTAATGAGTGATTCGGTTTTTAAGCCACTTTTAGCAATATACCAGCAATATCACAGCAGGGGACACCAGAAATGGGCTTCACACTCACATTGTACCCATATGGGGAATTGAACCCAGGCAAACGTTCAAACCACTGGGCTACCGCACTGCCCTCAATGACGAACTAAGATCTGGTCCTGATCTCTCGAAACAAACTAAGTTTTTACTCAAATTTCAAACTGAGTTCGACAATTTGAAACAGCTGAATTTCTCCCTCACTTGTATTTCTACAAATCAAAAAGCCCAAACAACTCAAGCAAACTACGAGTATCTACCAAACTGAAATTGTCTACTATGTTTGAGTTAAATATTAATTTCAGTTTATTCTGCTATATGTATTTTCTTGCGTTTTTCAAATTTGAGCGAAAATTAAGTTTGTTCCGTGAAATCGGGGCCTAAACATATAGATCAATGAGTTTCCTGCCTGAGGTTCAGTGCCTGAGGTACACAGATAATGCATCCTTAAACACTGCAAAAACACTGTACATTCAAATCAAAACATTATTTAGGATGACATACATTGTGCTATTTCCATTTTAGTTTTTACAACACAGTCTGTGCCAAAAATGTTTGCAGCTACCAGTCCAAACTTGGCCCTTGGATTCACTTTCAGCAGAGTTAAAGTCACTAAACTGACTTTAATAAGGTGAGCTCACATCACAGAAGAGAAATTTATTAGACTCAGGCTTTGACTACTGGCAACAACCAGGACTGCAACATAATTAAAAATAAACAACTTCCCATTCATTTCAAATCTTCAACCTAGCATTATGGACACATTAAAATGTCTTGATTTGATCCAAACTATTGTCACATGGACTTTGCACTGGCCCCTCATATAAGGCTCCACCTTGGGATCATCCACATCAACAGGACCCTCTGTCCTTTGTATTAGGCCCTGCCTGTCAGGATCATCCACATCACCAACAGGACCCTGTCCTTTGTATTAGGCCCTGCCTGTCGGGATCATCCACATCATCAACAGGACCCTCTGTCCTTTGTATCAGCCCCTGCCTGTCAGGATCATCCACATCACCAACAGGACCTCTGTCCTTTGTATCAGGCCCTGCCTGTTGGGATCATCCACATCATCAACAGGACCCTCTGTCCTTTGTATCAGCCCCTGCCTGTCAGGATCATGCACATCACCAACAGGACCCTCTGTCCTTTGTATCAGGCCCTGCCTGTCATGATAATCCACATCACCAACAGGACCTTCCCTGTATCAGGCCCTGCCTGTCGGGATCATCCACATCATCAACAGGACCCTGTCCTTTGTATTAGGCCCTGCCTGTCGAGATCATCCACACCATCAACAGGACCTACATGTATCAGGCTCTGCCTGTCGGGATCATCCACATCATCAACAGGACCCTCTGTCCTTTGTATCAGCCCCTGCCTGTCATGATAATCCACACCATCAACAGGACCTACATGTATCAGGCTCTGCCTGTCGGGATCATCCACATCATCAACAGGACCCTGTCCTTTGTATTAGGCCCTGCCTGTCAGGATCATCCACATCACCAACAGGACCCTCTGTCCTTTGTATCAGGCCCTGCCTGTCGGGATCATGCACATCATCAACAGGACCCTTTGTCCTTTGTATCAGGCCCTGCCTGTCATGATAATCCACATCACCAACAGGACCTTCCCTGTATCAGGCCCTGCCTGTCGGGATCATCCACATCATCAACAGGACCCTCTGTCCTTTGTATCAGCCCCTGCCTGTCGGGATCATCCACATCATCAACAGGACCCTCTGTCCTTTGTATTAGGCCCTGCCTGTCATGATAATCCACATCATCAACAGGACCCTCTGTCCTTTGTATTAGGCCCTGCCTGTCATGATCATCCACATCATCAACAGGACCCCCTGTCCTTTGTATCAGGCCCTGCCTGTCATGATAATCCACATCATCAACAGGACCCTCTGTCCTTTGTATCAGGCCCTGCCTGTCATGATAATCCACATCATCAACATGACCTACATGTGTCAGGCTCTGCCTGTCGGGATCATCCACATCATCAACAGGACCCTCTGTCCTTTGTATTAGGCCCTGCCTGTCGGGATCATCCACATCATCAACAGGACCTACATGTATCAGGCTCTGCCTGTCGGGATCATCCACATCATCAACAGGACCTACATGTATCAGGCTCTGCCTGTCGGGATCATCCACATCATCAACATGACCTACATGTGTCAGGCTCTGCCTGTCGGGATCATCCACATCATCAACAGGACCTACATGTATCAGGCCCTGCCTGTCATGATCATCCACATCATCAACAGGACCTACATGTATCAGCCCCTGCCTGTCAGGATCATCCACATCATCAACAGGACCTTTTCCCCAGCATCACTGTATCAGCCCCTGCCTGTTGGGACAATCCACCTCAGCAGGATTTCTTCACCCTTGAACTAGTCCTTGCCCACTGAGATCATCAGGACGACCTACTGACCCTTGCATCAGACCACACTTGTTCAGATCATTTACATCACTGAAGAACAAACATACGACTTTCAGATTTGCCACATAGTCATACATCTTCATAGCTCTGATATGTGCTTCTCATTTCTATGGAGTTAATTGATACCATAAACATTGCCCTGCTGCTGGGTGTGGTTACTGGAGGATTCCGAAGCTCATTCAATCAGCATAGGAATAGCTTATGGTTCATGTCACACATCTCCACAACATCTAATTCATACACACCATATTTCATGGAAATCATCACCCGTGATAACCCACTCTCCTCATTATTTTGACCTTTCCCATCCTCAGTAAGCAGTGACTGAGCCCCTTCCCCTGTCCTCAGTAATCAGTGACTCTGCCCCTCTCCCTGACCTCAGTAAACAGTGACTGCCACTTCCCCTGTCCTCAGTAAACAGTGACTGCCACTTCCCCTGTCCTCAGTAAACAGTGACTCTGCCCTTTCTCCCTGTCCTCAGTAAACAGTGACTCTGCCATTTTCCCTGTCTCCAGTAAACAGTGACTTCCCCTTCCTATGACCCCAGTAATGAGTTACTCTGCCTCATCCCATATGACAATTAATCACTGACCCCTTCCCCTTGCCCACCCACATCATTTCTACCATTCTTCTATCTAATCAATGACCCTGATACTAATCTCCTATCTCTGATTCCCAGTAACCCATTCCTCTATTCTCATCATTTCTACCATACCCCCAAAATTCCTACCATTTTATACCAAATCATCAAAAACCCAGTCCTCCCCTCAATCCCATCCTCTTCCCCTGCCCACAACTATCAAGATTTCCCCTCCCCTTGTTCTTCCCTCCCTTTTCCCTATCCCATCCCCTGCCCTCATCACTTCTTCCATTCCCCTGTCCCCAGTAATCAGCGCCCCTCCCCCTTCATCTGGCTGGCACCAACTCTAGATGAGCCTATATCTCTAACACAGAGCTCATTAAATAATCATTTCAACTAGCTGGATATTATCAATCTGTAAGCCGCACTGCCTGTGTCGGATGGTTGTGGGGCCACATTCCCCATCGCGGCAGCAGCCTGCAAGCCAAGGAGCACCATTGATATATATCCAAAAATCAGCAAATGTCAGGGATCAATTCTTTGGCGCCACAAAGCTATTGGAAGTAGCCTCCGAGAAAATTCCCCAGCAATGAAGTTTACATGCGGCAATCATTTACAGCTGTTCTCCTGTTTATCAAAACATTTTTTCCTGGTTTTCAACATACAGTTTCTACAAGTTGTAAGATCATAGACTAGCTTATGTGCTCTATGGTGAAACTTGATGCCGCCTGCCTCTTATGGTGACAAAGTTTTTCTGCACTTCGCAACAACTGCATATGCCCCTAGACATCTCTGAATCAATCCCAGCTTTTTACAGACTGTAATAACACAACTGTGACCCCATAAATATAATAACTGCTGGAGAATCAGTCGTCATATCAAAGTATCAGAGTTCTGTAAGTAGGAAAGATAAAGCGAGGGGAAATGGCGATCAGCTGACTCATACAATCACAAGATCAACTTTCACCTAATGCCACTCAGTCACTTGCTCCCATACTGCACACTATATGCAGGACTGATGCAGCTCGATCTGCTGCTGCTGCGTGTTCGTCACTGCCGCCACCGAGTCAATAACAAGCCCCAATACTGCAGCTGCACCTGCATCAAAACTGTTGCTATGATGTTTAAACATGAACACTTGTGTCACTTCCAAATTGTACTTGGAACATCAATACTGTTACTCACACTCTGTAACATCAATATTGTTATTTAAACACTGTAACACAAAACTGTAACTGTAACACCACGACATCAATATCTTCCTGTAACAAAATTTGTTAGCTAAATAATGTGACACAATACTGTAACTGTAACATCATGACATTAATATCTTCCTGTAACAAAATTTGTTAGCTAAATAATGTGACACAATACTGTTACTAACAGACAGATAAACACTGTGAAAACATTGTTACTTAGATATTGTGACACAATTTTGGTACTAAGACAGCCAGAGAAACACTGAGACACAATGTTGGTACTAAGACAGCCAGATAAACACGAGACCCAATGTTGGAACTAAGACAGCCAGATAAACACTGAGACACAATGTTGGTACTAAGACAGCCAGATAAACACTGAGACACAATGTTGGTACTAATACAGCCAGATAAACACGAGACACAATGATGGTACTAAGACAGCCAGAGAAACACAAGACACAATGTTGGTACTAAGACAGCCAGATAAACACAAGACACAATGTTGGTACTAAGACAGCCAGATAAACATGAGACACAATGATGGTACTAACACAGCCAGAGAAACACTGAGACACAATGTTGGTACTAAGACAGCCAGGGAAACACAAGACACAATGTTGGTACTAAGACAGCCAGATAAACACGAGACACAATGTTGGTACTAAGACAGCCAGATAAACACGAGACACAATGTTGGTACTAAGACAGCCAGATAAACACAAGACACAATGTTGGTACTAAGACAGCCAGATAAACACAAGACACAATGTTGGTACTAAGACAGCCAGATAAACACGAGACACAATGTTGGTACTAAGACAGCCAGATAAACACTGAGACACAATGTTGGTACTAAGACAGCCAGATAAACACGAGACACAATGTTGGTACTAAGACAGCCAGATAAACACGAGACACAATGTTGGTACTAAGACAGCCAGATAAACACGAGACACAATGCTGGTACTAAGACAGCCAGATAAACACACTGAGACACAATGTTGGTACTAAGACAGCCAGATAAACACAAGACACAATGTTGGTACTAAGACAGCCAGATAAACACACGAGACACAATGTTGGTACTAAGACAGCCAGATAAACACTGAGACACAATGTTGGTACTAAGACAGCCAGATAAACACAAGACACAATGTTGGTACTAAGACAGCCAGATAAACACTGAGACACAATGTTGGTACTAAGACAGCCAGATAAACACAAGACACAATGTTGGTACTAAGACAGCCAGATAAACACAAGACACAATGTTGGTACTAAGACAGCCAGATAAACACTGAGACACAATGTTGGTACTAAGACAGCCAGATAAACACTGAGACACAATGTTGGTACTAAGACAGCCAGATAAACACAAGACACAATGTTGGTACTAAGACAGCCAGATAAACACTGTGACACAATGTTCGTACTAAGACAGCCAGATAAACACTGAGACACAATGTTGGTACTAAGACAGCCAGATAAACACAAGACACAATGTTGGTACTAAGACAGCCAGATAAACACAAGACACAATGCTGGTACTAAGACAGCCAGATAAACACGAGACACAATGTTGGTACTAAGACAGCCAGATAAACACAAGACACAATGTTGGTACTAAGACAGCCAGATAAACACTGAGACACAATGTTGGTACTAAGACAGCCAGATAAACACGAGACACAATGTTGGTACTAAGACAGCCAGATAAACACAAGACACAATGTTGGTACTAAGACAGCCAGATAAACACTGAGACACAATGTTGGTACTAAGACAGCCAGATAAACACAAGACACAATGTTGGTACTAAGACAGCCAGATAAACACAAGACACAATGTTGGTACTAAGACAGCCAGATAAACACTGAGACACAATGTTGGTACTAAGACAGCCAGATAAACACAAGACACAATGTTGGTACTAAGACAGCCAGATAAACACAAGACACAATGATGGTACTAAGACAGCCAGATAAACACAAGACACAATGTTGGTACTAAGACAGCCAGATAAACACTGAGACTCAATCCTGCACTTAAACATTCATTGTGACACAATATTGATACTTAAAAAACTGAAACATCAATCCAATGATGGGGAAAAGGGAGGGACAAGGGACCAGGAGAAATCACTGACAACTGAGTGGGTATGGTTTTACACCGCTTTTAGCAATATTCCAACAACATCACGGCAGGGGACACCAGAAATGGGCTTCACACATTGTACCCATGTGGGGAATCAAACCCGGGTCTTCAGAGTGATGAGTGGACGCTATAACCACCAGGCTACCCGACCGCCCCACTGACAGTTGTGGGCAGGGGAATGATGGACAGGTGGACAGGATGTGACAGAGGATAAGACTGTATTGTTGACGACTATGACATGAAAATGACATAACAATCAATAACAAAAAAGTTGGCAATAGAAAGGGGTCATGCAGCCTTTAGAGTATTCTTCTTTCGTGTGCTAGAGGGGCGGTGGGGTAGTGTAGTGGTTAAAGCGTTGGCTCGTCACGCCGAAGACCCGGGTTCGAATCCCCACATGGGTACAATGAGTGAAGCCCATTTCTGGTGTCCTCCGCGGTGATATTGCTGGAATATTGCTAAAAGCGGCTTAAAACCAAACTCAGTCAGTCAGTCGTGTATTAGAGGTGTTCCTTCAACAAAGCTGAATGTATAATTTATTTTAAAAATCAGTTTTTGGTGCAAAAACACGTCACTATTTTAATTTTCACTTTTAAAAACTGCAAAGGGCTTTTTTTTAATGTCAGATTCCACAACAGAAATAACTTGATATATTATTACTGAAAAAATGAATGCCTGTGTTTATAAATATACAATAATGGTTTAATGAATGATGGAATATGTTAAATAAACAAGTCAGCCTAAAACCAAAAAGCAAAAATACCACCTGTAGATTGTATCAGTATTGAGCTGTGTATCTGTTACAGAAGACATTTACAGGTGTCAATATCTGTGTGTCAGTTCTAAAACAGTGACGGTCAGCTGTGGACAACAGTTGGTCAGTTCTACAACAATCTCTTTAAGCTCTACAACACACTGGAAGCTATCAAGATCAATGTATCAGTTCTACAACACACTGGAAGCTATCAAGATCAATGTATAAGTTCTATAACACATTGGAAGTTATCAAGATCAATGTATCAGTTCTACAACACACTGGAGGTCTCAAGATCAATGTATACTTCTACAACACACTGGAAGCTATCAAGATCAATGTATCAGTTCTACAACACACTGGCGGTCTCAAGATCAATGTATACTTCTACAACACACTGGAAGCTATCAAGATCAATGTATCAGTTCTACAACACACTGGAAGCTATCAAGATCTATGTATCAGTGTTATAACACACTGGAAGCTATCAAGATCTATGTATCAGTTCAACAACACACTGGAAGCTATCAAGATCAATGTATACTTCTACAACACACTGGAAGCTATCAAGATCAATGTATCAGTTCTATAACACACTGGAAGCTATCAAGATCTATGTATCAGTGTTATAACACACTGGAAGCTATCAAGATCTATGTATCAGTTCAACAACACACTGGAAGCTATCAAGATCAATGTATCAGTTCTACACTGGAAGCTATCAAGATCAAAGTTCTACAACACACTGGAAGCTATCAAGATCAATGTATCAGTTCACTGGAAGCTATCAAGATCAATGTATCAGTTCTACAACACACTGGAAGCTATCAAGATCAATGTATCAGTTCTACAACACACTGGAAGCTATCAAGATCAATGTATCAGTTCTACAACACACTGGAAGCTATCAAGATCAATGTATCAGTTCTACAACACACTGGAAGCTGGAAGCTATCAAGATCAATGTATCAGTATACAACACACAGTTCTATCAAGATCTATGTATACTTCTACAACACACTGGAAGCTATCAAGATCTATGTATCGAAGTTATAACACACTGGAAGCTATCAAGAAGTTCTACAACACACTGGAAGCTATCAAGATCAATGTATCAGTTCTACAACACACTGGAAGCTATCAAGATCAAGTATACTTCTACAACACACTGGAAGCTATCAAGATCTATGTATCAGTTCAACAACACACTGGAAGCTATCAAGAATCAGTTCAACAACACAATCAAGATCAGTTCTATAGGTCACCTATGTATATCAGCCTGGAAGCTATCAAGATCAATGTATCAGTTCTACAACACACTGGAAGTCAATTACTTAAGGCAATGTTCAACAACACACTGGAAGCTATCAAGATCAATGTATCAGTTCTACAACACACTGGAAGCTATCACGATCAATGCATCAGTTCTATAACACCATCAGCCTCTAAATTCAGTCAATTACTTAAGGCAATGGGGAACAATCTAGTTTGCACAGCAGTCATTCTTCATGAAAAATATCTAGGTTTGATCGTTCCCATAGGTGCAAAGTGTGAACAAGAATCCTGTCCTAGGCATAATATTGCTACAATATTGCTTGAAGTGGCACAAAACACAACTCCTTGCTGGCTATCAATATTCAGGGATAGACACAGCCACATGTCCATCAATCTGAGACCAGTGACCCTAGATGGACAACTTATTTTATCCAAAAACATTATTATCAAACCAGTTATCTGAAATTAGTTGTGGACTAGATAGTCCTGATGGCCGAGTAGAGTCAACCTCAGACATTGGTGTATTAGTTTTAACCCCATCGACAAAACACCACTTATTGATTTCTACTAATTTGGAAACAGTAAGGCATTTGCAATCCCTTTCACTTACGACTAGTCCCCTTCTTTTAATTATACAAGCCGGTTTTCATTTTCAGTTAATGTTAAGAAATACATAAAACCCTGGATCTTAAACAGGACATACAACCTATCCCACAATTTCTTTCTCAAAATGGAATTATCTAAATTACCTACTTCAGTGAGTGACTGCAGAAATATGCACATGTCAAAGGTGACACCTGTGTGCTGTCTCCAAGACCCCGAGCCTGGTGATTTACTTGAAGACTTTGTAATGGGAAAGTTCCAGCCATAACTCTACAAGTGTTGAATATTTTATTCCAGGACATGACACAAGATGCCTGAAGCCTCCCTGTCTGTACAATGCCAAGCCATTAAATCATTACAGCTAGATGTGATCCACAACCAGAACTGCTTGCTTACAAAACCTAAATGTTGTGCAGTGTTGGAAGAGTGTATTTCATAAAAGATGAATCGAGGTCCATTTCTTGCTAAGTGGAGATACATTTCTCACAGGGGAACATCCTCAATGGCGCAAACAAAGACAGTGTATGTGCAGAACTCACGTGACGAGAGACGGGAACACAAAGAAATATACCTCTGCTGAGCCCAGAGTCACTTCCCACTTTAAAAACGTATTTGATGATGGAGGTCAGGAGAAGCTATCTCAAGATTAATGCTTATGGATTCTATGTGGCGATCATCAATTTATCTTGTCCCAGGAGCATCAGAGAAATTCGCCAGCTCGGGCTAGTCAGCTGGTGCAGCCGCGATGGCTCCAATACTATCCAAGTCAATAAATCAATGAGTGGACTCTACGAACTGGACACTGCACAATTTTGTTGATGAATTTCTATTGATTTTTTTGTGATTTTCAAAGAACCGAGTATTCAGCCATAACTATGGCAGTAATCTCACTTCAACTTCTTGCCATGTTACCGAGGCCCATGTGGCTTCTTTGACGAATCAATAGATAAAAAAGTGGCCATTTGGGCAGGGCGTGTGGGGTGCAGGTCGATGAACAGGGGGTCCCATCAATCAATACGCTGGATCTTGCCATATGCCATCGGATTTCGACTTGGTAATGGTGCCATTACGGCGCCCACCGAGCAGATGGATCAATAGTCCAGAGATCAATACTTGTAACTCAATTTGTATCTCCATCAAGACCAGCTCTGATTAATGGCAGGATGAAACATTTCAAAGCCAAATAATCAATACAACCATTGTCACAAAAAACAAAATATGGATTTTATGGAAGCCATTTTGTCTGTATTTCCTTGCACATATGATTGCGGCAAAACGTGGTCATATTTTGTACTTCACTGCCACTTCCGATCAGCCATTAAAGCTAAACAAAGAATCCTTTCACTAAACCTATCAATCGATCACCAAAATGAGAAAATTAACTTTCTAGATTCCACAAAACATTTATGAAGACATCAGCACACAATGTGATTGGAAATGCTGTGATGTAGAAGCATTGTCCTCAGATCAATAGACAAGTATTTACATCAATCACTATCCGGAGCCTTTGGTCGGCACAATGGCCGCTACATTAGAGTCTGTGTATTGGCAAATATACACACACAATCTTCCTTTTACATCTACCTTTTATTCCCTATCAATCTCAGTGGAATGATCAATAAGCTAATCTGATCTTGGTAGGCGTTCATAAACAGCAAAAGATGTGCACCCAAAATCAATGCCGGGCGGTCAATCTTGTACTAAATATTTCTGTAGAGATGGACTGAATCGATTTGAAAAGTTTCATCAAGACAACTACAGGCTGCACTTGAAAGACAGCTATTAAAAACCTCCATATGCGATCAGTAAGATCAATGTGGGAGTTTGTGCTAACTTGAATACACTTCGTAGAGAAAACTCCTTATATGAAATAAGTCCCCGGTCTCGTTTAATGATTAAATACTTAATCACCCAGATCATCGCTTTTTTCTGTTATATCAATAAAAACATGAAGCAAAGATTAAACAAACAGCTTATTGAGAAAATGTCTACATAGTTGAGTTTCTGTGATTTTGGACGGAGGGAAAACAATTTGTTGGAAGAGCCTTATCATGTCAAGATGTAGAGTCATGGTCTCAACTTCTTAACACTGACACGGCAAACATTGTGTAATGAGAAAACAAACAGGCAAGGGTTTAAATCCTTTCATTGGTAAGGAAAGTAATTTTTCTCAAAACTTTCTAATATAGAAAACATAGGCAAACTATTTCAACTTAGTAAGTTCACTTGCCTGAAGAAGACCCTGAGTTTTCAGATCAATGTGTGGAACTTTTAAATATTTTCAATGAATCTGAAATTGGAAGAAACATGCCCCGACATAACTATGAAAAAACCATGTTAATGTCCTTTGCAACCTGAACCATTAACCATTAACATACCAGAACCTTGTTGTGTGGAAACCATTTCACTTGAATTTAGTATTTACATACCAGCAATAAAGGGCACTGCTGAAGATTGGTGTTCAGTATATAACATATTTACCTCAGTTTTCAGACTATGGCTGGGATGATACACTATGTCATGATGTGATATGTATCACGATAAGTTTTACCTGCGATACGATCCGTATCATGATACATACACCTTGAAAGAATGACACAGTATTAAGATTTAAACAATTTATTTCAAGGTATTTGTGTTCAACAATAACACTATTGTAATAAACAAACAAGTAACTCTATCATACTTGCATATTTTTCTCTAAATAATTACTTTAACATGTTTAAGACAATACCATTTTGAAAAACAGTTTTGTATCGATACACCAATAGACGATACGATAGCTGTATCAAACATAAATATATTGTGATGCATCGGTGAATTGTCCCAGGCCTATTTGAGACATAACCACAAACCCACTTCTTAAACCATAATTGTGAAGATGTTGAAATCTTCAAACAGATCAGGTGAAAGAAAAACAACCCGTATGACTTCATACAACTCAAAAGATGTGGAATAACAACTCCATTATCAGTATTATCATTTATCTGTTATGGCATAAAAATCTAACAAAAGAAATATGAACCAATCTTGTTTTCTCTTGAACAGAATAAAAGGATTGACATAGCACAACTGAACTTGTGGAGAAACAAACACCAACCCAACTGAGGAAGTAATGAAATGGCATTATCTTATGTATATCAAGCTTATCGTATTATACCAACAATCATGATGGTGTTCTCTTTCAGATGAGAGCTGAATGGAGATAATCACTAGACATGTTATTTATTCATATCTCCTGATGCAAAACTTTTATATGACAAAACATTTGACCTGCTCTGTAAGCTGATTTTGCAAGACCAAAGCAAATGTGATCGGACTTAGAGCTTTGGACAAGTTGATAAAGTGGACAAGGACATGGTGGACTAGCGTACAAAAGTAGACTAGAAGATACAATATAAGTAAGGTAGTGGACAAGAAAATACAATAAAAATAAGCTCAGTGAAAGCTTGGTACACTTTATAAACCAATTCAACAGAGCATGTCTCTGACTGCACAACCTGTGTTGCATTGGTATGACATTACAATTATTTTTTTTTAAAAAAAATAAAAATTTAAATAAATAAATAAAAAAAATATAAAAACAAAAAAAAAAATGTTTCTCATTTGTGACCTCTGATCTGTAGTCAGCTGTATTTTGCAAACATATTTTAAAGGATCTGCTTCAAATGAATAAAAACAGTAACATTTTGTAACATTCTTCTTTAAGAAAACAGAACTGTGATAATTGGTATGCTGTAGAAAACAACTACTCTTTCTCCCTTTCACTCAGCAATTCATAAAAAAAAGCAATTGCTCATAAAAACCTCCAGCGGATCATTTCCCAGTAATATATCATGTTTATTTCCATTGTTTCCTTGGAATGATAAAACAACATGAATCAACCATAAAACATATGACAGTGGACATTGTTTCAAGGTCTGTTCCTTTCCTCATACTAGTTCAGGTAAATAAAGTTAAATACTTCGCTACTATGTCTTACAAAAGGATATTTGACAAATAAGTCCTTCATAGAACACTTAAATCATTCCTAGTATCAATTTCGGATTTTTGCAACAATAACCAAGCATGAAATCTTAACAAATTTTCAGACACTACAAGTGATGATTTCTGTGATGTTGTGAGTGAATATTGCTTGAAGTCTGATCAGTACTTTTGCTCGTATTAGTGGTTATGCAACTCAGAATACACTGACAAAGTGGCATACAGAAACCCATACCTAACTAAAATGTGGAATCTACGTTGTTCATTTTATCTCAACTGATGAAGTCATTTTCATAAACATATTTGTAAACTTTGTAAAAAAACAGTGGATCAGGGTTAAAATAGACTTCAAAATTAATGAATATATTGAAAGCAATTCTTATCTATACATAATTAAATATATAACTTCACAAACTGCTCATTTGATCAAAACCACAAAACACTCAGACATAGATAGGAAATCAGTGACATGATACAGGGGAATATCAGAAGTCGAGCCCCTCCCACTACATTATCAACCTATCAAAATACATTAACCCAGTAATAGGTGTGGCCTACCTCTTTACCTCTTTTTTAGAGTTTTGGGGACAAACACAAAACAGAAAATTTGGTTAGAAAATATAATTCCTATAAAATTACTTGTAATTTATTCATTTAAAAAAATGAAAACAAAAGTTTGTTTCACAAGATTACCTTTTCTGAATTAATCGCTCTCAATACCTGGAAAAGGATCAGGTATGCACTTGCAAAAGCATTCAGCTTTTACTGACTGACTGATTGAGTTTGGTTTTACGCCGCTTTTAGCAATATTCCAGCAACATCATGGCGGGGGACACCAGAAATGGGCTTTACACATTGTGCCCATGTGGGGATTCGAACCCGGGGCTTCGGCGTGACGAGCCAACGCTTTAACCATTAGGCTACCCCACCGCCCCCATTCAGCTTTTTAAAATAATTCAGCCAGTTGAAAAAATAATAAGAGAATTCCACAGCACTAGGTAGAATTTATGAAGAGAATAGACGGTAGATGTCCTTGCCATGAAACATTTCATACCTATGGAACAAATATGAACTGTTCTTTACTGAAAGTAGGAAACTGCAAGCTTGCATTTCAAAAGTTTTAGTTGAACACTACTGATGTGTCTTAAAGTATTATTGCTTTATTAGGATCCAGGATTAAGGCATTATTAAGTGTGCTACAACCAGGGCACTCAGAAATATATTTAGGTGTGGACCTATGAAAGATGTGTTCAAGCCAGAAAAACGATTTGATCCATCATCATACTTGGTTTTAGAGGATGTCATTTCACCATGACATAATAAAACATATCTGCACTTTAGGTTTTGCATCCTTTGTTTTTGTAAAGATCAATATTATTAATATAATAATAACTAAATCTATTTAGCAAATCACATGATGCACAAAGAGAAATCACACGTTCATTAATTTCCAATTTCATTTGTGGTGTATATAATGGCCCTGTCACAAAGCATTGATGTCAAAAATGCTTTTTAAGTATCCTCTTCAGGTCCTCTGAATGTATTTTAACCATGCAATTACAATTATAACCCTGTCACTGGAGTATAGTACAAGGCATTTCGAACTCTGAACATAATGGTATCATCTTATCACGTTACATTGGAGTGTGTGGTTACCAAACATTTCAAGTCACCATATTTGACCACTGAATGATGCAAGGTTGGTTTCTGACTCATCTCATAATATTTCGACTTTTTTTTTTCCGAGAACATAAACATGCAAAAACAGTTTCCATGAAATAAGTGAAATTATTCTCATAATCATCATGTTACACAAACACACATTTGCCTTTCAGAGATAAGAAATGGATGGAATTGGTGAGCCTGTCATGACTTTACAGTCATCTGGATAGGTAGAGACGTTAACTGTACACGGCAGACAGGAATCAGACGAGTGTCGCCACCGAATCATCAGATAATCTTCCGATGAAGAGTAGGAAGCACATGTACAACCCATAACCATAAAACTGACTTCATACCAGCTCACACTGATGTAATTCAACAATTTTTTCACACTTTCTTGCCTATCCTTCTACGGTTGTTTTGTTAGTGACATTAATGATATTTGTCTCAAATCTAAACCCAAATACACCCTCCACCAAACCCTCTTATATCTACTCTGAAACACATTTCTTTCTACCAGCATACATTCTATGAAATCTTTCATTACACAATTTGTTTCTCTCCTCTGAATTATTATTTTCCCCAAGCTGCTTTCATGGTAGTTTGGAGCTGGCTAGACGTGCCTTTTTATAACACTTTGGTTTTGTTTTCATAAAAAGTACTTGTATTCATGGAACAGGATTGACCAGAAAACAGACAAAGACTGAAGAAGTTTCTTAACCCTGGCATTTTCATTCAAGAAACACAGGGTCATCCTTTCGAAAGTATGTTTTCCATAACTTAAATAACTGGAAATAGTTTCTTATGCTTGGCTATACCATCCTACCTTTCTCCTGACTGTAAGCAGAAAACTCCAAATGACACAGAAGTATAACCACTTAAAGTTTAATTGTCATCAGCTTTCAAATAAACAAAGCACTGAGCAGATCTATAAAGTAACTAGACCTGTTTGATAAGAATTAGGCTCCACATTAATGCACACTAAAATGTCAGACATCATATACCTTCTGGAATGTTTCAATGAGAAGAATGCACATGTATAAGATCAAAAACTTAATTAACTCCTTACCCATAAACACAGACTAAAGGACAAGGATGATGACTTTCAGAAATTATCAACCTTATCATAACATTACAGATGTGCACAAAAGACTTTTGTTCAGAAAAGCTGTGAAAAGCTGTTAAGAGCTAAGAAAATGGTGCAAATGTCATTGAATTTTCCACAATGAAAGTGAACTGTGACTGCCGCTGCTGTTCGTCTTGGTCTGACTTTGCCTTTTCTTTCTCTTTGAATTCTAATTTTTCATTTGAAAGACGATATTTGACGACAACTAAATCCCAAGAAAATGAGCTGTGTAGTTTGACCCTGTATTTACCACTAAAGATTACAAGAATAGGGATGATATTAAATGAAAGAATTCTTAACTGCTAAGTGTGTGATCTGGATCATAGTTATGAAATCATCTTCAGAAACAGCATTCTGATTTCAAAATCGGCTGTGCCATATTCAATTAAATTTTCAATCATTACTGTTAGCTTGCCAAAATATATAACGTTAGTTTACAAACTTCAAGAAATGGATTCCAGTTAGGTAACCCATGTCATGGCGGTGACACCATTCCACAGAAACAGCTACCACAATACATAACCCTATAATAATTTACCTCTTTCATAGAAACCGCTTCAATAATACTTTACCCACTTAACAGAAACAGCTTCAATAACAATTTATGTAAATCACGGAATCAGCCTCAAAACTAATTTATCCACTTCATCATAACTTCAATAATGATATATTTACTTCACAGAAACAGATTCGATAATAATTTATCCACTTCATGAAAACAGCTTCAACCCTAATTTACCCACTCCATCATAACAACTTCCACAATTTATTTACTTCATGGCAACAGCTTCAACACTAATTTACCCACTTCATGAAACAGCTTCAATTGGCCCGCATTATACAGTTTCAATATTTATTGATCTATTTCATGGAAACAGCTTTAGTGATATTTACCCACTTCATAGAAACAGCTAAATTCAATAATTTACCCATTACAACAATAATTTACCCTCTGAAAGCACCAGCTTCAGGACTTAAGTTTACATTCTTCACAACAAAAGTGTTGCCCAAGAGATACAACAAATACATTATGTTTTGTTTGATATTGGACCAAATCATTTTTCAAATCTGTGGTCCGGTGTGCTATTGTGGAACATTCTCAACATACCACATCCATCTTCCTATCCGTGTCTCAGTGATGCCGATTTGGCCACCATATCTAAAGAGAGCCACAAACTGAATACTGGATACTGACTGATCAACTACACTCATCGTGGTTCAGATGATTTTTGGAAAACAATCATGGCCACAATATTGATTTCTCTTTGTTGACTTGACTTTCTTTTATGAAAAAGGACTGATAATGATAGGTTTGAACCGAGAAGCTTCAGCCATTCTTCTTCCATGTGTCAGCTGAGCGGTCACTCCGAGGAGAAAACATATTCAGGCAGATGGTTAAGAAAATAATTTATTCCAATATCTTTTCAAAATAAAAAGGGTATTATAATATTTTTCCCCTTTACACCAACAAGGGTCAACATGTTTTCAAATATAATACAATACAAATAACAAAATAACCCATCCAAATCATACCAACAGATGGACAGAAATCAATCAGAAATCAAATGTCAGAAATATAAATGTTTCAAGAGGGAGTGAAGCTAAATGCCCAGTTTTGCACACACCACAGAAGAAATATGAAACAAAATCAATGTTAATATTGAACTGCAGTGAATCTAAACATCCTCAGCTTTGAATAGGCAGAGAATTCAATGTTAACCTAAAGTGTATCACAATTCATATGATGTAATGTCTCATGTTCACCAAAATAGCATTTTTTGACATACAACAAAACTACAAACAAAAAACAACATTAGATGTATGTGAGACAATGAATTAACCATAAACATTGTTATAAGAGCTGACATTTAAGAAGAGCTCAAAAAGTGGAATATCAATTTTGTATGTGTATCAACAACACACACAAATATCTCGACTGATACACTATTTCATTATCTGTCCCAAACTACTGAAATATTTATTGTCGACTTTTCGCGTATCTCAATTTAATCCAGTTAAAAGTATATATAAATCTACATTAAAATACTTATTCTCTACAACAATGAAAAGAATTCCCTGATGACAATACTCCAAGTTAACCCTTTACCAATTTCCACCACACATGAGACAACATACAGTGGTATAAAACAAATTGAAAAGTTTGATTGAAAATCTCAATTCCTTATCATGAAATAAGTTTGTCAGAAACTGGCAGGAAAATGCCTGAAGCATGACATAACTGACTGTCCCCTGAAGGAATATTTCTTAATTCAGTGCATATCTGATTAGCGTGAATATTAATCCTCAAACAAGGTAACTGAGTTTTTTCATCCTGTTGAATGACAGTTCAAAGTAGCCTGACATCTGTTGAAGATGTAAGTGAACATGAATATTAGACAAGATGGAGAAACCAGTGACTCCAACCCTGATTCAGCAGCCACTGGTCAGATTACATCATCAACAGTATCACTGGGAAGCTGTTCAGCTAGGTTACTATCACAGAACAGCACCTGGCTGAAGGTCATCAGCTCAATCCTTTACACTAAACCCCCAACCTTCATGGCTATCACTGCTTAACTCATCTATACAATATGTTAGAAATACATTACAAGCAAAATGCAGCATAAAAATATGGATGGATTCATCCAATAACAAATAGTATCAGTAACATGAGTAGAGGTTTAAAGAACAAAATTAGCTCTAGTGATACCAATAATTGTTACAATGGTAATCTGTGATCACTATTACAAGTTATTAAATAATTACATTACATTACTCAATTAGCCTCTGGCTAAACCTGAGTGCCTTAACTGTTCTTCTGGCATATCATTAATCAAATTACCAGAAGCATTATTGTTTATATATGGAGTCATACTTTACAGGTTGTTTCTGATTAACTACCACCGAGTTCTATCATACATGACCTATCCACAACCTTGTCCGTAATCTTGAACAGAGATAGTTGATAAAACATAATAACCAAAAAATGCTTCACTAAATATTCAGACAAAAGTATCAAAATGCCAGCCTGATTGTAAACGAACAAATGCATCAATATAATTAATAATAATTTTACATTTAATGCATTAATCTGATCTGGTGACAAACAGAAAATTCAAACTGCAAAAGATGATTAAATCATAAATTATGGTGCAAACATTTTTGTTGTAAAATATCTAATAATTTATTCACTAAGATTCAAATTTGAAAATGTCAAAAAATATTACTTAAAACAGTAAACTAAATTGTATAAATTAAATCCAACAAAGCAAAATTCATAGGATGTAAATACATATTCATTACCTGCCTGACAATATCCCTCTCCTTTTCTACAAAACTTTGCTTACCACTGATTTGAGAAGATGTGATTAAATCTGTTCTGCTAGCCCATCTTTTGCCTCCACTGTCACGTTTACCTGCTCAAGCATGACTGATTGTAATGGTTCAGGCGTGATACCAAACAAGTGATACATATACTCTAAACAACTGTACAGCCCTAATACCAACAAGTTTCCTATAAACATGCCCTAACAATAGAGTCACAGACGACAGCTGAGCTGTCTTTTGTTCTACTGTAAGTATTGAGGCAAAAGGGGATAGCAATAACACACAACCTCTCAAAGCATTGACTGGTAAATCACATCATCACCTTGCCATACAAAAGGATGTTCCATAAATAACTTTATTGGGTGGCCTTTAAACAGGGAGATATCCTCCTCCAGTCCGCGACCTAATAAACCTCATCACGTTATTTTCCCCTTCGCTGATATTTGGTCTACCAATTCTTATACAAAGTATGCGAGAAGCTAAACACTACACCGCAATACGATGACATCATCTAGGTTACAGCTGCTGAGGCCAATTCGGATAATTTGCTCTGCGGCCCACTTGCCTTATTCAGTGAAGGCTCCCTCCTCCCTCACCCCTCCGCCGCCGCTATCCCACATCACCGATATTGTCTGTGGAGACAGACTTCCAAACTTTTGAAACTTCCCGCACTAAGTCCCAAAAAGTTGTGAGATACCACGAGTAAATGAATTAAAGGGTATAGAAAATGTATTTTCGCTTGATTTCGCCCGCTGCAGCATCCTTCGCAGACAAAGAGCGCTGATCTAGAATCGCCATATTGATTATTAACGATATTTTATCAATAGGATCAACGCCATTTAAAGACCCGAAACTCGTGTGCCAGCGATAGGATGGAATCACCAAGTTGACGATAGCTCTACCTATATAAATACCACCAAAAGCATGCTAAAAGTCTTGCAAAACATACCTGTAACTCTTGCAAATCAAAGTTTCGCCAATACTGACACATCGACTGCACATTCGCAGCCATCTTGAACGGGATTATACTCAATCGATTGATCACATGACTGGCTGAGATCGAATATACTCTCCAACCCTTGGCGATGACTTATTTGTTGTCACATGGTTATGCTGAGATCGAACTGTGCCCATCAAATGCTATCCAAATATATATATCCTTCGTGGTCCGGTATATTAGTATATATGTGTTGATTTCAGCTGTGGTTGGGAGGTCTGTGACGAACGCTTCTCTGTCGTGGTCCGAGAGTATTAATCAATATGGCAGCCACCAGCACCTGGCGCACTTCTTTGAATTTACACCAGTTTTGTAAACAACTGAAAGAAAATAACGCTAAAGACTCACTAAAGAAAATAGCATTCGATTCAAAAGAATTGATAGTCACGACTTACGATGGCGATCTTTATGTCTGGGACGCCTACTCATCTCACATGGTCTATTTCCGCCTCAAAAATCTATTACCCGAGGCGAAAGAGAAAGCACATAGATATCAGGTATTCAAGCATTTTGGAGTTTTCTTTAACTCACCCCCGTGTCAGTGACAGTCAATTATCTTAGAATATACGGATAGATCACATGATTATTAATCCTTGATAATAATTTGTTTGTAGTCATCTTCTTGGGAGTGTAAACTCGGCGTTGTTGCTTTTGAAAACAACACAACAGTGACATAAGATAGGCTTGGCACGACACTGCATGTGTTTCTGGCGTGAGCCTTGCCGTCAACATGGTTAGATGAGAAGTGGAGGATATTGTGGAAGTTTATTTACAAAAAATAAGATGCTTTGTTTCTGTGTGTTTCATACATGGCAGTGGAGGAAAGCTTGACACAAGTTTAGGTTCACACTGAAATTAAACAATTCAGCTAATAAGCAGCATTGAAGCAGATTTTTAAAAAAATGAAAATAGAAATATGTTTTTCTACCTTTGATGTTTAACACATTCATTGATCAATATCATAAATTGTGTTTGCATTTATAGATGGTTGTTTCAGTTAGCGACCTTTTCTGTGAAGAAAATATGTTTCGTCTTTTTGTGCTGACAAGCATGACAATTTTCTTTTCTTTAGGACCAAGGCACAATGCATAAAAATTGGATGAAAATTATTAGGGGATAAGACATCTTTGTCTGCTGATGTTGTCTTCAGAGAATAAACATATGATTTTGTTCAGCTGTTTTGATGCCCAGTAATTTCTCTAATAAGCGTTCCTTACCTTGGAAATTGTCCATCACACTGAAACAAGTCAAATATAATGAAAATATTTGCCTTACCTTCCCTACTTCAACAATGCTCTAGTATAATTAAGACTGCTCAATCCTAATCATTGCAGTATCCAACATGTCACATACAGTCAAAACATTGAATTCTCAGTTCGACAACTATAGAGTAGTCATTAATTATACTTGAAATTGTTTATCTTTTATTACAAACAATAAGACAGAGATAGTATAAGTAGACATTTTATTGACATGCTTAATTTCTAACTATTTTTAGCATCATCACTTGAGAACAGTGTTAGCATCTACACCGAAAGGTTGCATCCATTGCAATAAAGAAGTTGTCTATCCATAAAAAAAAATTGCTGTTTAATTGTAGAAAACATTTGACATGTCTCCTCCATGTATAGTTCAGCAAGGAGCTTTCATTATTTTGAATGCAAGGTTCTAAAATATTGAAGTTGAGATTTGTTGAGTTACGTTCATATTTGATCCTCAAACATTTTGTGCCTTTTGATTTTTTGTGACTTATGGAAACCTGTAATGTTAATTCATTTATTTTATCATGCAAGGAAGGTATGCTTGTGAATTATTTTACAGCTATTGTCCAAAAACAAACACTGGAGCATGTTCAGATGCTAATTTGAAGCATAATCAGGTTTGAAATTTATTTAGTATAGATGTCCAGTAATGCTGCGTATTTGAATAAAATATGCATAACTTTCAGGAGCACAGTTACTAAATGCTGGTTGCTGATAAAGTCTAAAAAGTAACTTCAAATAAACATCTGGAATAGAATAATCGCCACTCATGTATTTTATCATATAAAACGGGCATCATTTCCTGTATCCATTATCTTATGAATCCCATCTAAGAATGTCACAGGCCATATTAAATGCAAAAACTAAAATGTATGGTCTAGGTGATCTCATTTAAATATTTGGTAAGACTTACGGGTAAGCCAATATCTCCCCTAAATTTTAATGATGAAGAAATAACCCTAACCCTGAAATTTAATGGGGGGATGTGGGTGGACGTCTTTCCAAATATTTTTTTGATCCTGCCACCCAGTTCTCAGATTGGTTTACCTCATCTATTCCGCTATCCGTTATATGCTAAATAGTATGTTTCAACATTTAAGGTTAACTTTTGAGGTGTCTCGGTTGCTTAAATGTGAAAGAAGTGACTATTCCTTTTCAGTAGAACTATGTACGAGCTGAATTTAGTACCAGAAAGTTATAAATGAGTATCTGTGGTAATGGTATCGATATTCATTTGAAGAGTGAGTGAGTTTAGTTTTACGCCTCACATATTCCAACTATATGACAGCGGTCATTGAAGAATAAATTTCTTCAAAGAACTTTATATGTGTATCATGTCTTCCTAACTGTGAATGATGTAATGACAGTGGTTGATTAGTTTCCTTTTGTTGTTTAATTCCGCAGTCAGCAATTGTCTGACTGTTTGACAGTTGTCTGTAATTATTCAAGTCTGAATTAGACCGCCTCCGTGGTGTAGTGGTTAGAGCGTCCGCCCGGAGAGCGGAAGGTCGCGGGTTCGATGCCCGACCGCGTCATACCAAAAGACGTTAAAATATGGTACTTGTTGGTCCCTGCCTGGCGCTCGACATTAATGGGTACAAGAAGAACTGGTCGGCAGGGGAGTCAGTATAATGTGTCTGAGTGGGGTATTCATATTCATTCACTGCGGCATGATATCTCAGTGGGCTAGCACTATTAAACCAGCTTAAGTCTGGGCTAGTACAAGCAGCCGCACATACACATACACACGCATGCACGTCATCATATGAGCGCAATATTCTCAAGTACGACGTTAAACCCAATTTCACCTCACCTCAAGTCTGAATTAAGTCCAGTGAGTGACATCATGAGCATCGATTATTTGCGATACGACGTTCATCAACCAAGTTGCAAGCCTGAAAACCTAATCCATCTCGCAACAAGCATGGGTCTTCATGGGTCAGTTGATTGTTTTTTCCCTACTTTCAGATTTTACAGTGTACAGACTCTCCCCGCTTTGATGTAGAAGGGCTAGTCCTCAACCAGTCAGCCAGTCACATCATTGTCTGGGGTCTGTCAGGAATTAAGGTAGTGGAGTTGCCACGGCGATATGGCAGATATGGGGAGTTTGAAGGAGGCAAGGACATTGTCTCTTGCAGGTAGGTCATGCCTGTTACCTGATGTTGGAAAGACTGAAACAAATAAGAGTGAAGCATTTGTCACTAATGTCAGGCTCGTAGCAAGCAATTATTTTCGTGTAAGCCCAATAGGTTGCAAAGTTTTATATTTAGATGGTATTGAGGGCTTGCCCAACTTTCATAGCAAAAATCGTGTGTAAGCCCGAGCTTTTTTTTATATGGTAGCTACGCCTCTGTTTGTATAATATGTATTGTATAATACCGATAACAAGTGCAGTCATTGTTCCAACAGTCCATATCAGACTTTCTGCGCTCACTGAGGTTTGGGAGCGATTGGGTATCTTAGTGAGCGGTCGCTCATCACGCCGAAGACTTGAATTCAATTTCCCCAATGCCCTAATGGCTGCAGTGTGTGAAACCCAATTTTTGGTGTTCCCGGGACGGTGGGGTAGCACAATGGTTAAAGCGTTCGCTTGTCACACCATGGGCCCAGGTTCGATTCCTCACATGGGTACATTGTGTGAAACCCATTTCTGGTGTTCCCGGGATGGTGGGGTAGCACAATGGTTAAAGCGTTTGCTTGTCACACCATAGGCCCGGGTTCGATTCCTCACACGGGTACATTGTGTGAAGCCCATTTCTGGTGTCCCCTAGCCGTGATGTTGCTGAAATATTGCTAAAAGCGGCGTAAAACCTTACTAAGGTTTGGGAGGCAACTTTGCATCCATTTGCTGTTCAGAGTTACATCCCTTGGACTCGCCAGAAACCTGTTGTTGTGGGTTAGATTCCTGGTTCACCTGATTCTGTTGCCATTGTTGTCAGTACCACACCCATTCTTGTCAAAGAACTGCATCACTTGGCACTCTCCTGCCACATTAATCTGACAAGCTGTCATAAATCCTGAGTACTGTTCAAAGTGGCCTGGAACCCAACACACAAGTTTTGATTTAATTCCGAGGTTACATTCACATTTATTCAGGGTTACCAAAATGTGCCTCAGGGATGAAACACTGATATATTTCTGCTCATAATTCTTCTGTGAAGATTTATGGGTTTGCTTTATCAAATTTAGAAATGTTCTGTGACAGTGTATAGGATTACAACATAAACTTGTGAAGGGCTAAATTTGAACCTGTTTGTTTTGATTTTATTTTGAGATTTTGGTGAATGAGATGAAACCATTTTCTCTTCAGTCTGGATGTCCATTGCTTTCAGAACCATCCAGATTGCAGAGCGGTACTTCACAAGTCAACAAGGAGTCCGACTCCGTGAGGCAGCATGGCATCCTGGGAGCAGCTCGGACTCTCATATTGTACTTCTGACATCTGACAATGTCCTCAGGTGGGTAGACAATGAACTTCTGATAATGTCCTCAGGTAGGTAGACAATCAACATCTGACAAAGTCCTCAGGTAGGAAGACAATCCACATCTGACAAAGTCCTCATGTAGGAAGACAATCAACATCTGACAAAGTCCTAATGTAGGAAGACAATCAACATCTGACAAAGTCCTCAGGTAGGAAGACAACCAACATCTGACAAAGACCTCATGTAGGAAGACAATCAACATCTGACAAAGTCCTCATGTAGGAAGACAATCAACATCTGACATTGTCCTCATGTAGGAAGACAACCAACATCTGACATTGTCCTCATGTAGGAAGACAATCAACATCTGACATCCTCCTCATGTAGGAAGACAATCAACATCTGACAATGGAAATACTATGATGTTTTATGGTATATAAAGGATATAAATAACACTGACCAGATGCAAGTATTGTCCCAATCTTTTTAAGGAGCAAAAGAGAAAAAGGTTGCAAAGCACAACAGATTGTGGATAACACCAAGGAAATGTTTTGAACTGGCACAATCTGTGCCTGTGACAATGCTGTTCCTATCCAGACTGAACTTTTGATGATCAGAGTTATTAAATGATGTGAGCTGTAATTCCCTTAAGAGTTTGTTTCTTCTGGGATTTCCAAGCAGTTAAATTCAATTCTCCACGTGGGTATAGTGTTTGAAGTTGAAGGCTGAAAGTGACAGAAGACCACACATTCTCACTCATATGGTGAAGATTTAGGTTAGAATTAATCTTCAGTAACCCATGCTTGTCATAAGAGGCGACTAACGGGATCGGGTGATCAGACTCGCTGACTTGGTTGACATGTCATCTTATCCCAATTGCGTAGATCGATGCTCATGCTGTTGATTACTGGATTTTCTGGTCCAGACTCTCTTTCTTTACAGACCGCCGCCATATAGCTGGAATATTGCTCAAAACTAAACTCACTCACTCACTCAAACACATACACATACAAACTTCTAATGATGACATGGCATATATCCACACCACTACAAGCATTCACACATGCTCGATACCATATTTGGGGCTAGTGGTTACAGCGTGCGCTCTTCACGCCAAAGACCCGGGTTCGATTCCCTACATGGGTAAAATGTGTGAAGCCCATTTCTGGTGTCCCCCGCTGTGATATTGCTGGAGTATTGCTAAAAGCAGCGTAAAACTAGACTCACTCGATACAATATTTATGAGATAAAGGTGAACACAGCTTTAAGCATTCATTGCTTCAATGCTCCAGGCTTCAACTCTGAACTTCCTATTTGTGTTTCCAGCATATATGACCTTGCTGATCCCGAGAAGGCCATGAAGACAATCGACCTTGACAGTGTCGGTAGGTTCGACTTCAACCCTTCCCCAACCAAGATTAGACTGAGCTCAGCACTGGGGGAGACAGCAGTCAGCTTTGACTTTGGCCCAGCGACAGAACTGAAGACCCGACAACGCTTGGGGGTATCTACTCTCCAGGAGACCCTCCCTGTCTGGCCGTAGTGGGTGTACGTCGTCAAGGGCAATGGAGATGTCATGGTGGTGTATACAAGTCTGAGGTTTACAAGGTAACAAATATGTGCTTTGTGGAAATGGGCTTCTCACATTGTACCTGTATGGAGAATCAAACCCTGATCTTCAGCTTGACAAATGAATGCTTTAACCATAAGACTACCCCTACGTCTCACTCACCCGTTGGATGTGTGAAAACAACGTCTGCTATTCATGCGGTGGCAGGGAAGGCTGGGACAGTTGAAGTCGTGAGGGGTTGAAACTGGAGACCACTTAAGATGAAGATTTCAAACAAAGGGTTGAATGAGTAACTGAATGTTTTGTGATACAACCATTTCAAGGTTCTCTGTAAACAATGAAGTCGTACAAGTCAAACCAATGGTTGATAGCATGGTAGCAGGGGGTAACTCCACATGGTGGGGGCCATTTAATAATAGATAAAAATATATTTTTATTTATTGTACAATATTTTTATTAAAACATTGATACAACTGTCACATGACATTTTCAGCCGCAGAAAATGCGTATATGTACCCCAAGGACGACTCTCTTCAAAGAATTGGAAACCTCTACAGGTTTAGCTAAATATCATGAAATATCAACGACCTGTTCACATCATAACCACCCAGTCCGTGATACAACATACCTTCCCTGCAACAAATTGACACAGCAGATCAAGTGTCAGAGATGATCAAATCATCGTGGTGGTGTGTGGTCCTGTGCATAGAGCTCAGGTCACATATCAGTTGAAGTTAAGCAACGTCGATCGCGGAGAGTCCTTGGATGGGTGACTGTGTTTGACAGCTTGACTCCTGAGAGTTTATAGGACTTCAGTCCTGCCCCACAACGAAACACATGTGATACATTTGGTCTCACCTAAGGCAAGTGAGTTTATTCAAAATTGCCTCTGTTCACCCAGCAGACAATGGGTACCCGGTGAGATAAATCATGTGACTATTAACCTTCTAGCGTCTAAGTCGTCACGCCGAAGACCTGGGTTCGAATCCCCACATGGGCACAATGTGTGAAGCCCATTTCTGGTGTCCCCCGCCGTGATGTTGCTGGAATATTGCTAAAAGCGGCGTAAAACCAAACTCAGTCAGTCAGACTAGCGCCTAACAGGCAGCTTGGGTTATCCGGGGTAATAATAATCAGATTCTGATTACAGCGTTCAGTGAGCAACTAGTCAGGGCCCGTTTCTCAAAGCTCTCGAGACCTCTGGCTTATGAGAGCTTTGTGAAACGGGGCCCAGATGGATACTAGGTGCTATAAATGAATTATTATTATACATATTATTATCATAAATCAGTTCACAGGTAAGTTGTACAGCCATTTTCTTCCCACCAAGACTTCACTTGAAGCAAACCAATTTGACTGATGCATAATACAGATAGTCCAGAAATCGTTCCCTCAGCTGTTTGTGATGTATTCCAGTACAGACATCAGATGACTTTAAAAATTCCTGAATCGGAATTAGACATTTTCCCATACATACTGATTCATAGGTGAAGCCTAGTAGTTAAAGCATTCACCTATCACACTGAAGACCTGGGTTCTGTTCTTCACATGGGTAAAATGTATGAAATGTGATGTTGCTGGGATATTGTTAAAAGCGATGTAAAACTCTCCAATCATATTATGGTTACAACTGATTTTACAGACCACCTCCATGGTGTAGTGATTAGAGTGGTCGCGGGTTCTATCCCCGACTGCGTCAAACCAAAAGACTTTAAAATATGGTACTTGTTGGTCCCTGCCTTAATGGGTACAACAAGGACTGTTTGGCTTGGAGTCAGTATAATGTGTCTGAGTGGGGTATTCATGCTTCACTGCGGCATGATATCTCAGTGGGCTAGCACTATAAAACCAGCTTAAGTCTGGGCTAGTACAAGCAGCCACACATACACATACACACGCATGCACGTCGTCATATGAGCGAAACATTCTCAAGTACGACGTTAAACCCAATTTCACCTCACCTCGCCACAACTGATTTTACAATAATGGAGAGGTGTTTTGTATTTCACTGATGCCAAGACTTACACAGAAGTGGAGACTTTGTTCAATACACTTTTAAAGTATAATAATTTAAACTATTCCGAATAACACTTTGAACAAAATAATGATTTTTCCCAATTAACCTTCCTTGATAAATTCCTCATGTTGTGTTGGTTTCTGTGTTACAGAAGTGTTTATAATTCCTTGTCTGACAGTACCGATGACATTGCTGACATAAGTTTGTTGAAAACTTAGAAATCACATTATTTAAGGGAAAATGTTTCATGTATGAGTCCAGTAAGTTTTATGTTAAAAGTGGTCCTTGGGTGCTTCACACTGCCTATTTGAATCTGAGGACTTTATTCTTAATCATTCAACTTCACTTGTTGTATTCTCCATTATCACATGAACAGCTGTACATGACTTAATTTATTGAAGACAACTTTATCTTAAACACAAGCCATCCTCCGAGTGTTTGCAATGTATGTGTGTGACACAACCTGCCTTGTTATAGTGAGAGAGTAAATATTGCCTTCCAAAAGATGGGGGGGCGGTGGGGTAGCCTAATGGGTAAAGCGTTGGCTCGCCACGCCGAAGACCCGGGTTCGATTCCCCACATTGGTACAATGTGTGCAGCCCTTTTCTACTGTCCCCCGCCGTTACGTTGCTGGAATATTGCTAAAAGCGGTGTAAAACCAAACATACTCACTCACTCACTCCAAAAGATGGGGTAGCCTCCTGGTTAAAGCATTCGCTCGTTACGCGGAAAACCTGGGTTCAATTCCCCACATGGGTAACATGTGTGAAGCCCATTTCTGGTGTCCCCAGCAGTGATATTGCTGTAATATTGCTAAAAGTGTGTAAAATCATCCTCACTCACTCACTATATAACTAGTGCACTAGCTACCCATGAAATTATATTCACTTGGGGCGAAGATGGATCAATAGCTTTGCTCTTGGTGGCACACATATGTTCCAAAGGGCACATCGAGCATCTCTGTGCGTGACCTGTGGCACACATATGTTCCAAAGGGCACATATAGCATCTCTGTAAGTGCCCTGTGGCACACTTGTAAGCAGATCTATATTGTTTTTTTGTCTTGTACTAACAGACTGTCTGCAGAGTCACGTGTTTGTCTCCAGGAACGAGCATCTCCCAGTGCAGGGCCCTCTGATGATGTGTCCACCTGCTGATGACAACTACGGCCTGGACGCATGCACCATCCGCTGTCTCAACATCTCTCCGCCAGTAGTTGTCATAGCAACTTGTGAAGGAAAACTACATCACTGTGTGGTCATGGCAACCGAGGATGACGACATATCTATTTCAGTGAGTGTTCTTCAGAAACAAATAGCTCTGACAATAATGTTTGTGTGCGCAAGTCTACTCAGTTGTAAATCAGTTTTGTTTCTATTGAAGGTATGAAGGCTGATTTTAACCAAAACACTGCATTCATTACTGATGTATATGTATACCCCCTGAGTGAGTTTTGAAACTCAAACTGTATCTTTCTCACTCACTCACTCACTCACTCACTCACTCACTCACTCACTCACTCACTCACTCACTCACTCACTCACTCACTCACTCACTCACTCACTCACTCACTCACTCACTCACTGGGGTGGTGGAGGTAGCCTAGTGGTTAAAGAATTCACTCGTCACACCAAAGATTTGATTCCCCACATGGGTACAATGTGTGAAGCCCTTTCTGGTGTCCCCTGCCGTGATATTGCTGGAATATTGCTACACTCACTCACTCACTCACTCACTCACTCACTCACTCACTCACTCACTCACTCACTCACTCACTCACTCACTCACTCACTCACTCACTCACTCACTCACTCACTCACTCACTCACTCACTCACTCACTCACTCGCTCATGAATATTGGAGAACGAATACAATAACAAGCCAACAGTAGATGTAATAAATATACAGTGAAACAACAGCAGAACATTTATTTGACATATTTTTACATAAATTTATCACAACAATTACCAGTGACCACACTGATGTCAAGTTAAATATATAATGTTGTCCAATATCCTGTCTGGCTTGGATATATTCCATATCCCATTTAATTAACACATGCTCATGTAGAAAACAGTCTTTATTTAATATTTGTGCATATTTGAATTGTGAATACCAAATGGCATTCTTGAAGGGATACAGCTTGAGATACAAAAAATACGCGAGTGCAGGGTTTTACCTTGAGTCACAAACATGGGGGTCCCAGGTACCCCAATTATTTGTTTTAAGGGACTTTGATGAGAGTATGAGGCTCCTGTGAAATAACAGTTTAGAGAAGCGTATGAGTTGATAATTTCTTTAGAGCCTGGAATGAATCATAAATAAACTGGTAGATGAAATGATGCACGTCACTGCTCTGAAAGACACAACCAAACACTTATCTATGTCATAGCAGAGATGCCAACCCTTACGATTTCATCGTACCGTTACGAAAAAACAACACAAAATACGCGACTACGATAGCAGTAAAAATATTAGATTTTTAAAACAAAATACATAAATTAAATGATTAAATAGCATACGTACTATACATTATACATTTTATTCAGTATCAAGCTATATGTGGATACTTACTACTGATTTAGTTGAGTATAACGTTAATAACAAGGTCTTAGACTATATATTAAATTTTTATATTTAATATGAAAATTCTTTGGAAAAGTTAACACTAATTTTGGCCAACAAATACTAATTTTTGAATCAGTTTTTGGCCAAAATACTAATTGGGCTAAATTAGGGTTGGCATCTCTGTCATTGATGTGTTGTCGGTACAGTGAATAATATTGTGGGGCCGTCTGGAAGCAGTGACTTGTTTTCTGTGTCCATTCTGTACATATGTGCACACTGGACACACATTTACGGGTTGCATGAGTGAATCAAAACAGCTCCATTACGCGGTACATATGCACATGCATGTACATCGCTGTTATGAGTGCAGTAATCTGAAAGGCAATGATGAATAGGTTTGGTTACTAGAAACTCTACACACATAGTTAAGTGTCACAGCAACAGGTAAACACTGACTAGTGTACTTTTGTTCAAGGTTAAAACCCTCAGATACAACCAGACCAATTATCTGCATGTATTACTGATGGTATGGACACTAGAGGTGTTCCGATTAATTGAAATAATCGAAGATTGGTCGCAGTGATCAAACGACCAAGCAATCGATCACATTTTCTCATAATCGAACACAAACGATTTTGGAAATACTGTTTTATTCTTTAAAACTCTTGTCGATGGAACATATATTCGAAGTTGTCAGGGCCTGAAAATGTGTTTAATTCTTGGAAAACTCACTTCACTAACTGAAAAGTCATGACTTAATAATAGTTGAAGGCTCTGAGTAGTTTATGTTCATGATATATTAGTCATCACTTTAAAGTAGCAAGTTGCATCATGTTATACTTATCTGCAATACCAACCTGAATAGAAAAATCTGAGAAATGACAATAACCAATTTTTTTCGATGATTTCTCGTTGGTAATGAAGCAATCATTAATTGTGAGATTTCAACCAATTCCCAACACTAATGGACACATTGTTTCCAAACAGATGACAATTGGCACTTGAAATAATGCTTCAGTTAATAAGCATTAAAATGTGGGCCAGGGTTAGTTGGATATTTGCAACAAGTGATAATCAAAGCTGCTTGGGGTGTTATTGGACAATGTGTATCACTGAGTGAGTGAGTATGGTTTTACGCCGCTTTTAGCAATTTTCCAGTAATATCATGGCGGGGGACAACAGAAATGGGCTCACACATTATACCCATGTCGGGAATTGAACTGGGCCTTCAGCGTGATGAGCGATCGCTTTAACCACTAGGCTACCCCTCCCCCACTAATCCTACAGGAGTTGTGATGAGAAGATAAGATAAGAGAAATTGCCCAAGAACCAGTTTATGCAAATTTTCTAGCATTCCCTTGTTAGCTGTAAATAACAGAGTCCGCAGTTTCTCCCTACATCTTTGTTGTCTGAAATTTGAAATCAAACGATTCAGGATTGTTACTGACCTGCAAAATAGGAGAGAATATGAATTTTTTATATGAAATTGCTCAATTGGGATACAAACTATATTGTACCTATGCCAATGTGATCTGACCCGTGAAGATCCGGGTTAGAATTGATCTTCAGTAACCTATGCTTGTCGTAAGAGGCGACCAATGGGATCAGGGTGGTCAGGCTCGCAGGCTTGGTTGACACATGTCATCGGTTCCCAATTGTGTAGACTGACGCTCATGGTGTTAATCACTGAAATGTCTGGTCCAGGTTCAATTATTTAAAGACTGACGCCATATAGCTGGACTGGCTGGCTGACTGAGTATGGTTTTACGCCGTTTTTAGCAATATTCCAGCAATATCACGGCAGGAGACACCAGAAATGGGCTTCGCAAGTTGTACCCATGTGGGGAATCGAACACGGGCCTTCGGCGTGACGAGCGAACGCTTTAACCACTAGGCTACCCCACCGCCCCCATATAGCTGGAATACTGTTGAGTGCTGCGTTAAACAACAACCAACCAATTAATAATGTAATGTGATGCATCCATCGCTAATGTCAGCGTATTTTGCAGGGTCACTCCAGCCTGGGCCCTACTCCAAACGCCAGCATCTACGAGCCTGTGACAGAGCCGACTCTGTGGGTGTACGAGAGTGTTGAACTTGAACTGTCCCTCACAACAACTGACATCAACGATGATCTGCCAATTGAAGATGATTTTGCCTGTCCGATACGAATTATTAAAGGTAACATCCGTTTACGTTGATCACTTTGTAAACTGCATTGTTCATTCGGCGAGTTGTAAGTTATGGAATGTTGTGAGATGCTTTGCTAAAAGATCAAAGGCCAACAGTACTTTATCAGGTGATAAAGTATGTATATTGCATGACATCACACTGTATTGACGTCACTACGCCATTCTTGTCTGCCCCCTCGTTATCAAGCTTACTCTTGGTAACTGACGTCATGATGCATGTCAGTTGTCATCGCCTTGTACAGCCTCCTACAGTAAACTACACCATAGCACCCCGTTTCTTGATTTGCAGTTGCTTCGTTCGGCTAACATCAGTGGCGGAAACACAAGTTTATGCTTTTCGACAGATAAAATGTCTCAGTTAGACTCACAATTAAACAGCGACACGGCAACGTTCGGAATGTTTACAATCCTACAATGCATCCGTGGAATGCCGCGTGACTTAAGTACTGTCGGACAAAAAAAACCTGTTTTTTTCCTTGATATCTACAATTTATGTAGTTAATATGTGTAAGTGTGAAATATCTGTTAAACTCAGTTCGGCCTAACTACAGTCTCAGTGGTAGGGAGATAGGAAACGTAGAAAAAGGACTTTACTGAGGAGAGATTAGTGCAGAAATGAGAAATGCGTCGTTTTTTCTAAGTCCAAAGCGACTTATTTGGCACAGGCCATGGCTTTATGCAAATTAGTGTGCGATGATATTATATTACAAAGGACAATTTTTATATGTCCACTCTGAAATTAAACTTAGCTTCATTACAAACGATAGCTGACGTAAAAAATAATAACAATTTTTTTACTGAAACTATGAACAGATTTTAATATTTTTTAGGATATTTCTCCATCAAAGTTAAAACTATTCCATCCCATATGTATATCCATGTATGGCCTTGTCAGAACTGAAACAGTTGAAAAACACATACAATATGTGGAAGAAATTGTGAAATCTTCCTTCTTGGTATGAGATGGCTGTGGTTTAACTCCTGACAGTGTCATACCATATGGCATTCCAAGATGGTCACTTGCCACAGGGCAGCCTAGTGGTTAAAGCGTTCGCTTGTCACACCAAAGACCCAAGTTCGATTCCCCACCTGAGCACAATGTGTGAAGCCCATTTCTGGTGTACCCCGTCATCATATTGCTGGAATACTGTTAAAAGCGGCGTAAAACCATACTCACTCACTCATTCCAAGATGGTACTTGCCGTTCCCAAGGTTGGCAAAACAGGGAATGGTCAGCTCTGTCTCTGTCGGGTTTCTGTGTTGAAAATATGCCTTGGCATCTAACAAAACTGGGTTGACTACCACACACACACACACACACATATGTAAGCATACCCGTGAAGATCCGGGTTAGAATTGGTCTTCAGCATCTGATGCATGTCGTAAGAGGTGACTAACAGGATCGGGTGGTCAGGCTTGCTGCCTTTGTTGACACATGTCATCATATCCCAGTTGCATAGATCGATGCTTACGCTGATTATCACTGGATTGTCTAGTCCAGATTTTATTATTTCATAGCTAAATAACGCTGACTGCAGCATTAAACAACAAACAAACAAATCCAAGCATGTCGTGTGTCCTGCAACTGAAAACCCCATTTCAATGAACCTTTCTTTTTATACAAAGTCAGACTAATGTTGTATTCTCGGTTAAAGGGAGTTGTTTGTTGCCTGTGGAAACATTAATGAAGATAACTGACAAAACTATGTGAGTTATATTGAAAAGGAAGGTTTGGCCATTAGTCATGTACTATATTTAGTATTTAGTTTTCTGTCAGTTGAATAATTAGGAGAAACACTGTGTTTCAACGGGGTGTTAGGCAACTAAGTTGAACCAACCGCCTCCATGGTGTAGTGGTTAGAGCGTCTGCCCTGAGAGCTGGTTCAATCCCCGGCCGCATCATACCAAAAGACTTTAAAATATGGTACTTGTTGGTCCCTGCCTGGCGCTCAGCATTGATGGGTACAACAAGGACTGGTCGGCTCGGAGTCAGTATAATGTGTCTGAGTATGGTATCTCAGTGAGCTAGCACTGTAAAACCAGCTTCAGTTTGGGCTAGTACAAGCAGGCAGACATACACACGCATGCACGTCGTCATATAAGCGAAATATTCTAGGTATGACGTTAAACCCCATTTAACCCCATCTAAATTGAACCACACTAGACTGAAACTGCAACATCGTAAAAATCTGATCTTCATTCATGCTACTACTCAACAAGGATCCGAGGACATCACATTGCTTGTATATTCGCAACAAACTTTCCGAAACTTTGACTGACAAGAAGTTTTCATTAGCCAATTGAAAGGCTGTTTTCGTATGCTATACGACACTAATTTCAAACTAGCACCATTACAGACACCGATTTGAAAACTAATTTGAATAAATTCTTGATTCAAAATGTGGAACAGTTAAAAGAATGTTCTCAAATGTCTCATATATGGCTGCATTTGTATGGGTTTGGTTTGGTTTGTTTTACACCGCACTTGGCAATATTCCAGCTATATGGCGGCAGTCTGTAAATAAGTCTGACCAGAACAATCCAGTGATTAACAGCATGAGCATCGATCTATGCAATTGGGATACGATGACATGTGTCAATCAAGTCAGCAAGCATGACCACCCGATCATGTTAGTTGCCCCTTACGATAAGCTTGGGTTACTGAAGACCAATTCTAAGCTGGATCTTCACAGGTCATTTTGTATTGCAATACATCCCACAGCCTATGAAAAGACTGACTGACTGACTGAGTATGGTTTTACGCCCGCTTTTAGCAATATTCCAGCAACATTACGGCGGGGGACACCAGAAATGGGCTTCACACATTGTACCCATGTGGGGATTTGAACCCGGGTCTTCGACGTGACAAGCCAACGCTTAACCACTAGGCTACCCCACCGCCCCCTATGAAGAGAAGTCTCTTCCTTCCGAATGTATATCCACTGAAGCATGGGGTTGACGGTGATTCGGAATCAGCCATATAGACGGAACTGAATTTTGGAATACCTAGTGCTATGCTTTTTCAGGCTGTATGATTTTGAAATGTATTCCATCTGTCACATTCCTACTATTGCGGTGGGGTAGCCTAGTGGTTAAAGCGTTGGCTCGTCACGCCGAAGACCCGGGTTCGATTCCCCACATGGGCACAATGTGTTAAGCCCATTTCTGGTGTCCCCCGCCGTGATATTGCTGGAATATTGCTAAAAGCGGCGTAAAACTAAACTCAGTCAGTCAGTCCCAACAGCCTTATTTCTTCTTTATTCCGTCTCAAGGCTGCATCTCTGCTGTCTAATCATAAAGGAGTTGTACGTCTACCTGTGTCGGGCTTACAGCTAATTCACAAGTTTCTACCTGTGTCATAGTGACAGTTTGAAATGTACGTGCATTTGTCACCTGTCCGTCTGGTATAACGGATGACAACAATCAACACTCTGATGTTGATCGTTCTTGTTACAGGCAAATAAACACCTTTTATACGAAACTCGTAATATATATCTAGGACAATACAAAGCCTGACCCTGCACCAACCTTTAAATAATTATGGTCTTAAACATTTGAGTAATGGGGGCGGTGGGGTAGCCTAGTGGTTAAAGCTTTAGCTCGCCACGCCGAAGACCCGGGCTCGATTCCCCACATGGGTACAATGTGTGAAGCCCATTTCTGGTGTCCCCCTCCCTGATATTGCTGGAATATTGCTAAAAGTGGCATAAAACTAAACTCACTCACTCACTCTTTTGAGTAGTGTGTTAGGTCAGTGAGGATTTCAGAATTGTCTGAAACATCACTGTTCCCCAAATTTTGGGCTTAGTATCTTCACTAGCATTGTCCTCTATCATTGTTTCCCAAATTTTGGGCCTAATATCTTCACTAGACCAACCTAGATCAATCATTGTTCCCCAAACGTTGTCCTCTATCATTGTTCCCCAAATTTTGCGCTTAATATCTTCCCCCAAACAATCTAGATAATCATTGTTCCCCAAACGTTGAGACTAGCATTGTCCTCTATCATTGTTCCCTAAATTTGGGGCCTAATATCTTCCCCCGAACAATCTGGATAATCATTGTTCCCCAAACGTTGTGACTAGCATTGTCCTCTATCAAATGCATTTGTAGGTCCTTGTATCATTGCTCCCCCAACAATCCCAACAATCTAGATAAATCATTGTTCCCTGAACTTGTGCCTGACATTGTCCCTTACGCGGTCTAGATAAATCATTGTTATGTTTCATTACATATTTCCTATTTAAATGCAGTAGGTATTTCTACAACATATATTATCGTGTAGTACTAAAATATGTTGAGTCTAGCATGTGGTAGATGAATGATATGGCTCAACACAGTTGATTTACATTCTGAACTAATTATAAATACTGTATGTAATGTCATAATGACAGGGACGAAAGAGGCCCCTTACCCCGAACTGAATAAGTTGAGTGTTGGGTTGTCTGTAGGGGTGAAACGGTACGCTTGAGCTTTGGTTCGGTACGTAGTGCGGTACAGGGCCCTCGATTCGGTACAGAACCAAGAGCGTAACAAAACTAAAATCACAACAAACCACAGTGTTTCTTGAAAATAAAGTTTTAATGAATGTAATGCTTCAAAACTAGCAGGCCATGATGGATAATTATTAATTCATTACATCTTTCCATCATTAACTCTTGGGAACGAATATATTTGCATCTGTAAGATGTCAAATATAATTATTTAAAAAATTCAGTATGTGGTTTATACGGAAAATACACTTTGATGCATGGTGTACTGAACCGAAAGCAAAATACCGCGGTTCCACTAATGTAGTTGTGAACCGTTTTACCCCTAGTTGTCTAGGAGATGATAAGACCCTCTACCCCTGCTGGCCCAAGGAGTGGTTGGGTGGTTAGGGCAGGGAATAGATCCCTTGGGCACCTTACTGTCTAAATAGGGGCCAGGTGATTAGGGTGAGAATAAGTGCCCCATTCCAGATGCTGAATGAAATTTGTGTGTGTGTGTGATTAGGGTGAGATTAGGTTCCCTAAACCAGATACTGATAAAAATATAGGTTGGGCAGTGTTCGCCTTAACGCAGAAAACCTGCATTTTTCACACACAAAAATCATAAAAACATGCAAAACATATTTTGAGTGTGTGTTCTGCATGCACAGATTCTGATTTACAGTTTATATTGTTATTGACATTGCTGCGTAATTAGACACTTCTCTCTAAACTGAATATGATTGACATTCAAATAGATAATAAGAATTGTCAGAAATATTTTCACTAGAATATCTTTAGTACATACACGAATTACATAACAATAACATCATATTATTATCCTAACGATTTTATGGGTATTAAAATGGACTCGTCCAGAAATAGCGTCCGCCTGTTTCCGTCTAGACTTTTTTTGTCTTTTCCGAGCAGAACTCTAAAACCGTTTCACTATTTCTTCACCAAACTTGGCACATAGATAGATTTGGTGGTGTACTGGTGCCTTTTGGTAGTTTTGGAATTCTGAATAAAATATTTTTGGCGTTTCCATGGCAACAATTTCAACTTAGACTGAAATTGGTGGTAGTGCTCTTTTCCGTAGCCGAACTCTAAAACTGTTCTCTATTTCTTCACCAAACTTGGCACATACATATATCTGGTGGGGTACTGGTGCCTTTGGGTAGTTTTGGAATTTTGAATAAAATATTTTTGGCATTTGCATGGCAACAAGTTTGACTTAGCCTGAAATTAGTGGTAGTGCTCTTTTCCGGAGCAGAACTCTAAAACCGTTCACTATTTGTTGACCAAACTTGGCACATAGATAGATCTGGTGGTGTACTGGTTCCTTTTGGTAGTTTTGGAATTCTGAATAAAATATTTTTATGTTTCCATGGCAACAAGTTTGACTTAGACTGAAATTGGTGGTAGTGCTCATTTTAGGATAAGTGTTTCTGTTACCAAACTTGGCACATACATATTGGACAAGGAAATAATTAATCCACATAAACAGGATGTCATTGGCTACTGTCGAAGGAATTTACAAGATTTGAACAAAATGAAAAAAGGGCACTTCATTCTAAAAGGGCATTTTGGTTCCATGAAAAAAAACAACAAGTTTAGTCAGTTGACTGATTTTATTGGTGATTCTCATTTTCTTGTTAAGAGTATCTTGTTCTTTCAAACTTTCTGTTTCAAGTACAATGTCTGAAATAATCATAGTATGACTTTAATCATTATTTTTCCATTCAGGCTAATCATGAGAAGTCTGTTGCAATTTTGAACACTGAGTCTGTTTCTATGATCTGTCACAATCAGTTTCACTTTTGAGAACACTCTCTCAACTTCAGAAGTTGACAATCACAGTTGCATGAATGGACAGTAATTGAACAATGTTTGGATTCAAGTTTCCAAGTTGAGGCTTGAGTCTTCAAAATGGTGGAGGGTGAACTGGTGTCAAGCTCCTTTACTTGACTCCACTCAATCTGTGTTTGGTCGACATTAAGTCCATTTCTGCCCTTGGTGTTCCACTTAGAACATAATGAACAAATCATCATTCCCTTCTTTTGTCATCTTCTGAGTACCACATCGACCAGGAGACGGTTTTGTTGCCACTTTGTGTCAAATGCAGTCTTGTGACCACCGCCTTTCTTCTTTGTTGGATTAACTGACTCTGTCTCGTGTGCCATTGACTCGCGGCTTGAGTTTTCCTAGGAAACTACCTCTGACTCGTCTAAGTCCGGTCTGAAAAAAAATATATACAAAGTTAATATACCATATTCAAAATATTCTTAGATATTAAATTTGCAATCATAATTATTAAAACAAAAATATCACACAATAATACACCTGAACGTAAGTATCTACTGTGGAGAGCTTCGACAAGGGTGTGGCTTCCCATTGTTTGAAATCGTAAAATAGTTTTACTCCTTCAAGACTTACTTTTTTATGAAATCGACACTAAACACTAAACACTAAAAACAAGGCTACCATGTTAAGTGTTATGCAAGCTGTATTAACTATTTCATTTCCCAGGACAAACAACAAAATAATTCAATATCGATTTCAAATTGCCGATGGATTCAAAATGGTGGACATTTTCGAGTTTCAGATTTTCACCTAAACAGCACAGTCTCATGAATATCGGTCCCCCCAAACGTACCAAAATACATCCCATGTAGTTCACACATTGTTGTCTTTAATAAATGAAGGTTTTATTTGAAGGCATGTGAAATGGAAAGGGAAATCAACGGCCTAAAAATCATGAACTTAGAGGCACATACCTGTTAGGCGCGAAGAAATCTATTAGTCGGCGACACTTCCTTGCTTCAACCTTCACCGCTTCTTCTCTTTTCCTTTTGATTCTTTCCTTGGTAGGCATTGTGATTTGTAAAGAGAATTAAACACCTTTGACTTCGCCATGGTTTAAATGCCAATTTCCTAATCATTATCAAAACAATTTTGCATCTCCCCTAGAAAGGGAGAGAACTCTGTCCTTAATAAAATTCTGAAAATACACACGGATTGTTGTAAAATCAAGCACAGCTGAAAAATAACTGGGATTGAGGTGAAAAGGGCAGGGCACAAAACAAAAAGGGCAAGGCGCAGCGCCCTCCTAAATGTGCCTAAGGGGAACACTAAGGATCGATATGTAAGACCACTATTAACGATCGTCGGTAGTCAGGAAGTGACTTCAACACACGGTATTAGCAAACGACAGTCACATAATGATTGTTCATTATATTCAAACACTGGAACGTAAAGTTAAAGCATATAGTTATAATTATTTGTTATGATAATGATAGTATTGTAATGAAAATTTCACACGCAAAAGATTTGGACTACATATATATAATTGTATTTCTGCACGCACTGGTACAAAACCTACCGTGAACACTAGTTGGGTGATTAGGGTGAGAATAAGTCCCCCCATACTAGATACTGACATACGGGGTGGGTGGATGATTAGGGTGAGAATAAGTCCCCCCATACTAGATGCTACGGGGTGGGTGGATGATTAGGGTGAGAATAAGTCCCCCATACCAGATACTGACATCGGATGGGGTGGGTGGATGATTAGGGTGAGAATAAGTCCCCCCATACCAGATACTGACATATGGGGTGGGTGGATGATTAGGGAGAGAATAAGTTCCCCCCATACCAGATACTGACATACGGGGTGGGTGGATGATTAGGGTGAGAATAAGTCCCCCCATACCAGATGCTGACATACGGGGTGGGTGGATGATTAGGGTGAGAATAAGTCCCCCATACCAGATACTGACATACGGGGTGGGTGGATGATTAGGGTGAGAATAAGTCCCCCCATACCAGATACTGACATACAGGGTGGGTGGATGATTAGGGTGAGAATAAGTCCCCCATACCAGATACTGACATACAGGGTGGGTGGATGATTAGGGTGAGAATAAGTCCCCCATACCAGATACTGACATACAGGGTGGGTGGATGATTAGGGTGAGAATAAGTCCCCCATACCAGATACTGACATACGGGGTGGGTGGATGATTAGAGTAATTTTTGATCCCTTAAACCAGATATTGATTGAAATAGGAGTCGGGTGATTAGGATGAGAATAAGTGTCCCCATACCAGATACTGATTGAAGTGGGGTGTGTGTAATTAGGATGAGAATATGTCTACTGTGATCTGCACTAACATGGGGGTTGGTGGTGAGAAAAATATTTCATCTCCTTCATATTGGGTGATTAGGCTCAGTGAGTCAGCTGATTGTGTGTCATAATTTACTTGTTTGCCTGTACTTAATTATTCATGTGTCATTATTCAGCTGAACAACAATTATGATCAGGATTAGCGTCAGTTAAGTGCATAGACAATGTGTTTGTTAAAACAAAACACTTTTAGAAAAGAAACATGATACATGATGGTTAGATCCTGCTGGAAGTGAAAATTCTGCTGTCAATGTTGTACAGTTAGGAGTTTTCTGTAATTCAGAATAAATGGGTGTTGGGATTGCATATTATGCAAATATCTCTCTTAAAATAGAGATATAATGGATGCATGTTTTCCTACCAAACATAAATGCCGGTTTATGAATATGGCAGACCGGGATGAGATGTCACCTGTTCAGGATAAACAAGTATGGTCCTGCCATCTGATATGACTGATGTAGCTCAGGTGTTGCCTGTCAGTGCCCGCTGACCATGCAAAAAATCCTTCACATTCATGTCAAATAGTTGTTCTATGTTGTATACACTGGGTTTTTTAAATTGAGAATATTTCCCTAAGAACAATTATTCTTTTGTGAATGGTATTATGGGTGAAACTTTTATTTCCTATTGTCACTGATTGTTCGTCTGTCCCAAGTTTTATGTGTTGTAAATCCACTAGATGTCAGAATTGACGAGTTGACGTGTTCACGTGGAGTGGTTGATCTCACCTCTGAACGCTAGAACAAAACAAGACAAATCATTCTTCATATCTGAAGAGTTACTTTCATTGTTTGACCTCGTGTCAGGTCGTCATGCATGTATTAGTGGTATTGTGCAATAAATTAGCCGTGTTTATGCAGCGTTAAGTCTGGGTGTTGACAGTGCGGTTGGAATTGAATCTGGAAGGCCATGAAGCCTAGGTGTGTCGTGCCTCACTTGTCAGGCTGCGCATAAACGTGTCGGAAAAACCTGTTAGCATTGGTGAATATTGGGATATTGCAATGTATCATTCTGTCATTATTATATTTAATGACCTCCTTGAGACAGTTTTATGTAATGCCTTAGTCCTTACATACATTCTCCACACTCACAGAATAAGTAATTAGTTGTACAGAATAGATCATGGATATTATGGATATATTCGAGTGTTTATTTGACTGTGTTGAGTAACGTTGCATGATGGGATCAAATGATGGAATTATGTAACTGATAATTTTCAGGTTATGATTTCTTTGTTCAGAATAGTTTTCAGCTGAATAACATTGTGAAAGTGAAAAATAATATTGTTTGATGTTTATCTGTTGCAGATCCGTGCACGTCAACCCGTTACCACTGTTGCCATGGTGCTGGAGTCCACAGCGTTGCTTTACCGTGGCTCAGCTGTGTGCACAGGTTCCTCACAGGTGAGTCAATTCTGTAAGGTGCGTGTCTGTGAGTGAGTGAGTTTGGTTTTGTGCCGCTTAGAGCAATATTCCACAAATATCATGGCGGGGGACACCAGAAATGAGCTTCACACATTGTACCCATGTGAGAAATCGAACCCAGGTCTTCAGTATAATGAGCAAATCCTTAACCACTAGGATATCCAACTGCTCCAGCATGCCTGAGGGGATTCTGGGCTACAAAACGTGCTTGTCATACAAGGTGACCCAGTGGCTTTAGTGGCTGTGACTTGGAGTTCAAGACCAGACTAGGTGATGGGATGGGGCAGACCAGGTGAGGGGGTGGGGCAGACCAGGTGAGGGGGGGGGGCAGACCAGGTGAGGGGGGTGGGGCAGACCTGGTGATGGGATGGGGCAGACCAGGTGAAGGGATGGGGCAGACCAGGTGAGGGGGTGGGGCAGACCAGGTGATGGGGGGTGGGGGCAGACCAGGTGATGGGATGGGGCAGACTAGGTGATGGGATGGGGCAGACCAGGTGAGGATGGGGTAGGGCAGACTAGGTGAGGGGTGGGGCAGACCAGGTGACGGGGTGGGGCAGACTAGGTGATGGGATGGGGCAGACTAGGTGAAGGGGTGGGGCAGACTAGGTGATGGGGTGGGGCAGACCAGACTAGGGGGTAGGGCAGACCAGGTGATGGGGTGGGGCAGACTAGGTGATGGGATGGGGCAGACCAGGTGAGGGGGAGGGCAGACCAGGTGATGGGATGGGGCAGACTAGGTAGGTGAGGTGGGGCAGACTAGGTGATGGGGATGGGGCAGACTAGGTGATGGGATGGGGCAGACCAGGTGAGGGGGTGGGGCAGACTAGGTGATGGGATGGGGCAGACCAGGTGAGGGGTGGGGGCAGACCAGGTGAGGGGATGGGGCAGACCAAGTGAGGGGGTGGGGCAGACCAGGTGATGGGTGGGGCAGACTAGGTGATGGGATGGGGCAGACCAGGTGAGGGAGAGGAGGGCAGACCAGGTGATGGGATGGGGCAGACCAGGTGATGGAGGTGGGGCAGACTAGGTGATGGGATGGGGCAGACCAGGTGAAGGGGGTGGGGCAGACTAGGTGGCCAGGGTGGGGCAGACAAGGTGATGGGATGGGGCAGACCAGGTGAGGGGGGCAGACTAGGTGATGGGGTGGGGGCAGACTAGGTGAAGGGATGGGGCAGACTAGGTGATGGGATGGGGCAGACTAGGTGAGGGATGGGCAGACTAGATGAGGGTGGGGCAGACTAGGTGAGGGGTGAGGGCAGACTAGGTGAGAGGTGGGGGCAGACTAGGAGGGGGTGGGGCAGACTAGGTAGGTGATGGGGCAGGGCAGACAAGGTGATGGGGTGGGGCAGACTAGGTGAGGGGGTGGGGCAGACTAGGTGAAGGGGTGGGGCAGAATAGGTGGAGGCAGTGGGCAAACCAGGTGAAGGGGTGAGGTAGACCAGGGGAGGCAGTGGGACAGACAAGGAAAGTGTTCAGGGAGGTGTACATACAGAAACAGGTGATGGGTTGGGGCAGGGGGAGGGGGTGGGGCAGACCAGGTGAGGGTGAGGAACAGACCAGGTGGGGCAGACAGGTGGAGGGTGAGGAACAGACCAGGTGAGGGGGTGGGGCAGACCAGATGAGGGGTGAGAACAGACCAGGTGAATGGGTGGGGCAGACCAGGTGAGGGTGTGGGGCAGACCAGGTGAGTGGGTGAGGCAGACCAGGTGAGAGGGTGGAGCAGACCAGGTGAGAGGGTGGGGCAGACTAGGGAGATGGTGGGTGGGAGCAGACCATGTGAGAGGGTGGTGGGGCAGACCAGGGTGAGTGGGGGAAGGGCGAGACCAGGTGAGGGTGTGGGGCAGACCAGGTGAGATGGGTGGGCAGAACAGGTGAGGGGTGGGGCAGACCAGGTGAGGGTGGTGGGGCAGACCAGGTGAGTGGGTGAGGCAGACCAGGTGAGAGGGTGGGGCAGACCAGGTGAGTGGGGGGTGGGGCAAACTAGGTGATGGTGGTGGGGCAGACCATGTGAGGGGGGCAGCCTGAGAATTGAAGTGTTCAGGCCATACAGGAATGACCTGGCCAGGCAGATCAAGACAAGGCTCCGATTTCTCAAAACTAACTTAAGTTTTTACTCAAATTTCAAACTGAGTTTGACAATTTGAAACAGCTGAATTTTAAACTAAATTTTTGTAATAAAAAAGCCCAAAGAACTTAAGTAATCTTTCCCCCAAACTCAAATTGTTTACTATGTTTGAGTTTAATATCTATTTCAGTTTATTCTGGGAAATGCATTTTCCAGCATTTTCTCAAATTTGAGTAAAAATTCTAACTAAAGTCAAAACTCAGACTTAGGTTTGTTTTTGTCGGGGCGGAAGGTCAGGTGGGGCTTATTTTTCTCAGTTTCACACCTCAAGTTACTAAAAAAGTAAAGCATCATTTTGGATGACAAATAGAATCTCACCCTCATGTCCTTGTGTCATGTTTATATCAAACATTTCAAGATATCAGTTTGTCTTCTCCTGTCTCAGTAATTAGACAGACAGACAGACAGTTTATTCAGTAAGGAGGCCACTGGCCCATAATACATACAGATAATAGGGTTGTTTTTGTATCTTTCACGTGCGCATGTTTTAAGAAGGTATATGTAGCACTCATTTGTTTCTAGAATTTACAATATTGTTAACATGGTACAAAAACAAGCCGATGTTGTACATAACATCATAACTTTCATTTTGAAACAGATTTATCATAGTGTGTACAGTGTAGGGTTCTTGTATATATTTAGCAATGTATTTGACTCTTAAATCTTATAACAACCACACACAAATATGACATGCCATTCATTTTCAATATAATCCAGACCTGCAGTACATACAAAGTCTTTCTCTTAGTTCAATATTGCCATATCTTCCAGTTTCTACTGCTATCTTAAAGTTGCTACATCTAAATCTTGATAAAGACATCCTTAGATACACTGGAATGTCAGAACACAAGTATTTTTCAACATTCAACAAAGACTTATATTGCTTATAATAAAAGCATTTTGAAGAATCCTGTATTGATGAATACCATGACTGTTGTAGATTTACCTTTAGTCTTTGTTTAAAAAGAGAAATGAACATACCAACATTTCCTATTTCTTGATAAAACCAAGCATAACAAAGCCATACCTGAGTAATATTTGTTTAACCTTTGAAACCCATGTGGTGCGTCCAGCTTCATCTAAAGATCTTAACATAATGTAACATTGATGAGGCAACCTATTTTCTGGTAAATTTATGAGACGACACCAGTATTTAATAACACGCAAGAGATAAACATATTGGAGAGAGAGTCTGCCACCTGCCTAACACCATACCGTTAGACGTAGATTTGTTTACTCTTAAATACTGTTTACAGAACTTAAGTTGTACGGCTTCAATAACTTTACAATATTCAGTTCCCCAAATTTCTGCGCCATAGCAGAGTATAGGTGCAATCATTGAGTCAAATATTCTAAATAAATCACAGCCATGTCTCAGTAATCAGGGCGGTGGGGTAGCCTAGTGGTTAAAGCGTTGGCTCTTCACGTTGAAGACCCGGGTTAGATTCCCCACATGGGTACAATGTGTGAAGCCCATTTCTGGTGTCCCCCGCCGTGATGTTGCTGGAATATTGCTAAAAGCGGCGTAAAACCAAAACTCAGTCAGTCAGTCAGTCTCAGTAATTAACATGTCACCAATTTCTTTAAATGTGATGATTATCTCTACTAGTCATGATTGTTTCTGCATTCAACTGACCAGTGTGTCATATTTGGTTCATCTGTTGCAGCTAATAACAATGAATCAAGTCTTCCTCACAACCAGGAGTGTGTGGTGGAACACTTAGTCTGTACCAAGCCACTCCCATCCAGGTCAGTAAGATCCTTAGTCTGTACCAAGCCACTCCCATCCAGGTCAGTAAGATCCTTAGTCTGTACCAAGCCACTCCCATCCAGGTCAGTAAGATCTTTAGTCTGTACCAAGCCACTCCCATCCAGGTCAGTAAGATCCTTAGTCTGTACCAAGCCACTCCCATCCAGGTCAGTAAGATTATTAGTCTGTACCAAGCCTCTCCCATCCAGGTCTCTAAGATCTTTAAAAAAAACCTCTCTTCCAGATTAGGATACTTAGTCTTTGCAAAGCCCCTCATTTCCAGATCAGTAGGATCCTTAGTCTTTGCAAAGCCCCTCCCTTCCAGATCCTGTCTGTGCTATGCCCCTCCCTTCCAGATCAGTAGGATCCTTAGTCTTTGCAAAGCCCCTCCCTTCCAGATCCTGTCTGTGCTAAGCCCCTCCTTTCTAGATCAGTAGAATCCTTAGTATTATCTAAGCCCCTCCCTTCTAGATCAGTTGAATCCAGTCCGTGCTAAGCCCCTCATTTCCAGATCAGTAGGATCCTTAGTCTTTGCAAAGCCCCTCCCTTCCAGATCCTGTCTGTGCTATGCCCCTCCCTTCCAGATCAGTAGGATCCTTAGTCTTTGCAAAGCCCCTCCCTTCCAGATCCTATCTGTGCTAAGCCCCTCCTTTCTAGATCAGTAGAATCCTTAGTATTATCTAAGCCCCTCCCTTCTAGATCAGTTGAATCCAGTCCGTGCTAAGCCCCTCCCTTCTAGATCAGTAGGATCCTTAGTCTTTGCAAAGCCCCTCTCTTCCAGATCAGTAGGATCCTTAGTCTTTGCAAAGCCCCTCTCTTCCAGATCAGTAGGATCCTTAGTCTTTGCAAGGCCCCTGGAAGCTCGGTGATAACCATGCCTGGATGTGTTTCAGCCCGGCTGCTCCAATTCTTGGCCTCGACATCATCACCGATCCATCCTTGTCTCCAACACTGCTGACCTTGACCAGTGACTTTGAGTTTGTCGCACTGCCCTTGAGGTGAGAGTTACATCATAGAATAAACAATGACCTTGTCAGGTCAGTCACTGATACTTTTTAAAGGAATGGAAAAAATTGTTTAGTTTTTCTGAAAGTGATTTCATCATGTCTGTATGACATGTGACCAGTGGGATTTTTTTCCACCGCCGCAACGCGGAACAGGGGACTATGTATGCAGCAGCGTCTGTACGTACGTACATCCCGATTCTTGTTAATAAGATACCTCGTGAAGTGTTGTACCCAATGTCTTCAAATTTAGTGACAGCCTACATTGGGGGATTGCGCAGACAACAGTTGGTTTGGGTGACCTTAACCTTATTTTCAAGGTCACCATGACACTTTGACCACTTTGTAAACTTGCCATTTCTTACAAAGTTGATGTCAGGAATTAACATAGCTGGTATCAGGGTAGAGTAGTGTAAAAGGGGATGGGGTACCCGGGGTAGAAAATTTAAAGCCGTCCCAGACCTAATACACACTGATATTGAACAGTTGCCCTTTGTCAAAGAAACGGGATTTTTAAGACCTACATTTTTGTAAGATTGCTTATGTACAACAAGCCTATATTGAGGGCACTAACTTTGGGATCTGTATCACACCTCTGAACTATAGTCACTCTCTGATGCAGGCTAATTTGCATATCACGTGACCAGACTTTTCTCTTGTTTGTAAACAAAAGTGCATATTCGTAAATAAGAATAGACTGGCCTTTTCAGTGTACTCTTCATAATGTTTTACATTGTTTCATAGATATTATTCTACAACTGCAGCAGTAGGGATTATGACAATGAATATTTATATATGAAAGGGGCTGCATCATTTGCTCTCTGTTGCGCTTCGATGATAGCATGTGGTGCCGTGCAACCTATGTAAACAAAGGATCGCTACACATATCGAAATAGTGTTTCATATTTTAGGATGTTTTCTCATTGAAACTAAACCATTCCATCAATGATGTTTAATTAGACCTATAGACTCGTAAAAATATAAGAGTTAAGAAATATCTACAATATATTGAATCATAACATCTCTCTGACCTGTAGCGGAGGTACTGTGCTGGTCGCATGGAACTCTTGGTAGGAGAGTGGGCTATTGTTTAAAAAACAGATTTCCTTTTCTCAAAATGTGTCCCAGTCCACAAAGCGTTTGTAGTGCTACAACATTCGTAAGCCTATGATAATATATGGAATTGCGACAGGTCGTAAAGTTACGAACTCTCTGTGGATCAGGACCCTGTACTAGAAGTGTACTGTAAGTATTGTACTAATGTAATTGAACGTCGCAAAGAGTTCAATGCCAAATATTTGAAAATATTAGCTACACACATTTCTTACGTTTTCTAGTTTTATGAATTGGCACGACAGAGATCTGTAAACCATAAATATTACAATATGTGACCTAAAATGCCATTACCATGGTAACAATATGCTGCTATAGTTACACGTAGTGTCCTCCCCTCAGCACCAAGAGCAGCAGTCTGGATGAACCCAGGTCCTTGCTGTCAGACTCCCCAGGACCAGCAGTTACCTCCCCTCTCCGTCAGCTCAATCGGGAACCATTCGACCAACACATTGCCAAGATTCTCCTAAGAAGCTCCTCACATCCAGTTCTCAAGTAAGTCATGGTGTGGGTTCAGCCTAGAATTGGTCTTCAGCAACGTAATAATTGGACCTAAACTATACGCTGAAATTCATTCACATACCAGATTTACTGTGAGAAAGTGCTTTACAAATGGTTGAAATAATTTCTGTCTCATTGTGTTATCTCCCCTGATTAATATTTCCTCCCAGCTATTTTTACCAATACACAGCCTTAATGGATATGGAATATTCCAGGTCTGGCCCCAAGTCAGAGTTATCCCAACAGGAATGCTTCCAGCTGCTGACACGAGCCACACAGGTGTTCAGGGAGGAGTACATACAGAAACAGGACCTGGCCAGGCAGGAGATCGAGACCAGGTGAGGGGGTGGGGCAGACCAGGTGTGGGGTTAAGCAGACCAGGTGTTGTGGGGTTGAGCAGACCAGGTGTGAGGTTGAGCAGACCAGGTGAGGGGATTGGTGAGGCGGACCAGATGAGGGGTGAGGGGGCAGACCAGGTGAGGGGGTGGGGCAGACCAGGTGAGGGGTTGAGCAGACCAGGTGAAGGGATTGATGAGGGATTGGACCAGGTGAGGTGAGGGGGGGCAGACTAGTGAGGGGTGGGGCAGACCAGGTGAGAGTGAGGAACAGACAAGGTGAGGGAGGTGGGGCAGACCAGGTGAGGGTGAGGAACAGAACAGACCAGGTGAGGGGATGGAGCTGTCCAGGTGAGGGGTTGGGCAGACCAGGTGAGGGGTAGGGGCAGACTAAGGAAATGTGACCAGGTATAATAGGGAACAGACCAGTGGAGGTCAGAGCAGGAAGGGAAGTGATAGACTTATGCATGTTGTGTTTGTTGCAGGGTACGGATCCTCCATGAACAAAAGAAGCAGCAGCAGCGTGACATCAGCACCCTCAGCCAATCTCGCAACATCCTCCAGGACAAGGGGGAGGGGCTTGCTTCAAAGTTAAACTCAGCACAAGAAAGCCAGGAATCATTGCTCAGGAGGTAAGGGGGTACTGTGTCCAGAGTAGGCACGTTTATTGGATATAGATAGTGACCATTGTAGGCAGGCATGTTTGTAGGCATAGCCAAGCATAAGCATTTGAGTCTGGATTATCTGAAGAGCAAGGTGCTTGAAATTTATCTTTGCCTGTATCATCTATAGTGCAAGCTGCTTGAAGTGTTCCTGTAACTGTATCACATACAGATACACATCACAGCGAGATACTGGATGTGAAAAATGTTTTGTGCTTTGAGCAAGGTGCTTGTTAATCTGTTAATCTCCATTGTATAAATGTGTAATCTCCTTCCCAGATTGGATCACATCATGAGGAAGATTCAGTCGCGGGTGCCGATGTTGTCTGACGCTGAGAAACACATGTTGAGAGAGCTGAAGACAATCAAGGGGAACCTGGACACATTTGCTAAAAAGCTGCAGCAGGTGAGACATGAATGACAAACTGATACCACATGGTCGAACTGAACTGCAGATCAAGCAGTGTTCATTCGTTCTTCTACCCAGAGTTGCATGCAGCCAACATAGCACTACCTGCTAACTCTGCCTCTGTACATTCAATATGCTGTATGATTTTCAACTGTTTCATATTTTACTTATTTACACATCTATTTGCGAATGGTTTACTTTTGTTAAGAAAATATGAAGGTATAGTTTGTTTATTTTGGTTGAAAGGCTCCACGTGCTGTCATTGAAGCCCTACGGAGAGCTGGTGATACATTCACTTTGATGTATAAAACAGTTTTATGATGTCCCTCACTGTCGCAGTTGGAGTGAAATATCTACAAAAATGCTTGCATTAGGCCAGTCTTTTCTGATATAAGGATACACGCATTTGTTTATAAAGAAGAGAAAAAGTTTGTTAACATGACATGCAGATTAGTCTGTGTCAGTTTACCAGTGTCTGTGTTAAACCCAGCTGACGTGACCTCTGTGTGTTACTCCCAGGTGAAGATCAAGCAGGACTTTCAGGCACGGACTGCTGCAGGCGACCGACAAGGCCCAGGAAGTCCAGCCATACAGAAGGCTCAGATCGGTCAGCTGCAACACATTCTCAAACAAGAGTAAGTAGCAGTTACCTCCCTTACCTCACATATTCATGGTCTTGCTTAGAAATAAAAAAATCAAAAACAGTTTCAGTTTGTTTTCTGTTTGAGCATATCATTGTGGCATCCTGTTGGTAAGTAAAAATAAAGGGCAAATCTATTTTGGAAGTTGTCAGAAAATTTAATGTCAGACACAAAGCTAATGAAGAGCTGATGTCCATATTTCCTCTTTCACTTTGAATTTCTTCCTCTTTTGTAAAGATTGTTATTTAAACTCAAACAGCTTAACCAGATATTAGCTTCAACAAATAACAGCTAGTACTGGGAGCACGTAGACATATCAAAGCTACCATGGTAAAGGGGTTGCCTAAACAACAGTTCCAAAATAAGATTTTACTGGGATGCTTGGCATGAGATGAAACAATATCTACAGTTAGCTACCAATTGTGACATTGGTAACAGAGATTATATTCTCACACCTCGAAACATTTCATTTATCCTACAGATCTGACAGGTTCCTTTCACAGGTCAAACCTGATTCTAACATAGGTTGTGTGAAGATTCAGGTTAAAATTGGTCTTCAGTAACCCATGCTTGTCATGATGGACAGGTGCAATTAATGTAGGATCAGGTGGTCAGAATGTATGGCTAACATAGGTTGTAACTCACAGAATGTATGGCTGACTAGGTTTGCCACATGTCATTGTATCCCAATTGTGTAGATTGATGTTTATGATCTAACATAGGTTGTAACTCACAGAATGATGGCTAATGGCACAGAATATGGCTAACATAAACTCCACCCACTCACTCATTTATCCTACAGATTGTATTGCTTGCACAGGTTGTAACTCACAGAATGTATGGCTAACATGAGGTCTTCTGTTACAGGGGAGAGGAGATTGCTGACCTCATGAAGAAAATCACACAGCTCAAGATGGAGACAAACAGCTGAAGTGGAAAAACTGACATTGAACTAAATAAGATGGAGGCAAGACTGTCTGTCTACTCTAGTGAAGGCTGCAGGTCCACTGTTACTGTAGGACCACACATCTTGATCAGAGATCATAGTGTACCAGTGGTTGATGTAACAAGTAATGAAGCAGCCAGGAGCCATTGTGGGCTGTCTAAATATGTGACTCAGCTTTGTAGCGATTGACCACACTTCATACTTCATGCTCTTAATTTTAAGGTATCCTGGAAGATGACTGACTGACTGAGTATGGTTTTACGCCGCATTTTAGCAATATTCCAGCAATTTTAAGGTATCCTGGAAGATGACAATCGTGTCAGTTTTTATACAGATCATTCACACCCATGAAGATCCCGGTTAGAATTGATCTTCAGTAGCCCATGCTTGTCGTGAGAGGCGACTAACAGGATCAGGTGGTCAGGCTCTCTGACTTGGTTGACACATGTCATCATATCCCAATTGCGTAGATTGATGCTCGTGTTGTTGATCACTGGATTGTTTGGTCCAGACTTAATTATTTACAAACCGCCGCCATATAGCTGGAATATTGCTGAGTGGGTTGTAAAACTAAACTCACTTACAGATTATGCACAAAATGTCGAGGATGTTCAGCGAGATAATTGTGTGATGTGTCGCGATGTGATGTCACCAGTGCATCATCGCTATGTTGGATGGCCGATGTTGACCACTTTTCTGGCCGCTACTGACGATGCTGCAAGCAGTACTGTGATTGTTACATTAAGTGTTTCACAACCCTGTATATAGTGAAGAAATACATGTTGTATCTTGTAGTCATGTGTGTCTGTTGTCTCTCACAGATCCACTTACATTTGTGTTATTCTTCTGTATCAGTGTAATGATGTCTGAGACAGATTGTTTGACAAATAGATTGAACATGTTGAAAAAAGCAATATGACACATGGTTCCATGTGTTTCGGCACAGACAAACACTACACAGTAAGACAGACACACACTGCACATACACACTGCATTGACATACACAACACATGCACAGACACTAGAGGTGTTCCAATTAATTGAAATAATCGAAGATTGGTCTCAGTGACCAAACGACCAAGCAGTCGATCACATTTTCTCATAATCAAACACCAACAATTTTGGAACTACTGTTTTTGCGTTTAAAACACTTGATGATGGAACATATCTTAGAAGTTGTCAGGGCTTGAAAACGTGTTTAATTCTTAGACAACTCACTTCACTTACAGAAAAGTCACGACAAAATATTTCTTGAAGACTCCAGGATACCAATGCAATTTGCGCAGTTTCCAAATAAAACAAAAATCAACAAAGAACCATGTTCTACATATCTGAACAGGAAAATCTGAAAAATGATGCTAACAAATTTTTTTTGATGATTGCTCGTTGGTAATGAACCAATCATCAATTGTGAGATTTCAGCCAATTCCCAACACTAACAGACACACAAACACTGAACAGACGCTCTACACATACACACAGACATACACACTACAGACAATCATGAACATGCATGGCCACACACTATACACATGCACTCCGAGCCGACCAATCCTTGTAGCCATTAATGCCGAGCACCTGGCAGGGACTAACAAGTACCATATTTTAACGTCTTTTGGTATGCCGCGGTCGGGGATCGAACCCGCGACCTTCCGCTCTCTGGGCGGACGCTCTAACCACTACACCACAGAGGCGGTCATGGTCATTGGTAGTAATACACACATCAATGTTGCTGTGGGAAGGTTCGCTCTTACTGCTTCTGGTTTCACATTCCAATATTAGTGCTACAACTATAGTTTTAAAGATTGGAGCGCTGACATTCATCTGATAACATCAAGTGTTGCGCCTGCTGAGACAATCTGGTTTGCTTTGCCAGGGCCTGAATATTTGAAGGTTGTGGATATGCAGTTAAGGAAAGTTGAAGTTCAGCATGAATTTCTTGAAATATTTGTTGTTTTCATTTCAGGATATCATAGATGTAAATGCCTACCTCCTACCACTGACCAGCAAAATAAAACAAAGCAAAACATGCAAGCACACGCACGCACGCACGCACGCACGCACGCACGCACGCACACACACACAATCTCATCTCTCTCTAACCGCCTCCGTGGTGTAGTGGTTAGAGCGTCCGCCCGGAGAGCGGAAGGTCTCGGGTTCGATCCCCGACCGCGTCATACCAAAAGACGTTAAAATCTGGTACTTGGTGGTCCCTGCCTGGCGCTCGGCATTAATGGGTAACAAGGACTGGTTGGCTCGGAGTCAGTATAACGTGTCTGAGTGGGGTATTCATGCTTCACTGCGGCATGGTATCTCAGTGGGCTAGCACTATAAAACCAGCTTCAGTCTGGGCTAGTACAAGCAGCCGCACATACACATACACACGCATGCACGTCGTCATATGAGTGAAATATTCTCAAGCACGACGATAACTCCAATTTCACCTCACCTCACCTCACCTCATCTCTCTACTCCCCTTCCCCACGAACATACTGTGTCACATTACCAAATTGTTTTAGAAGAATAATGTGGAAAATGTACCAACCCGAGGAACAAGCAGTGATCAGCACTTGCAGAGTAAGCGCTGACCCACAGAAGCCACCATAAAGATATGAATACAAAACTAGGAAAAGACTACCACTTCCCATGCCACAGTGATGTGGGTAGGAGAGTCAAGAGTTAAATCGTTGCAGGGACAGCCTTGATGGTTCCAAAGCATCTGCCCAGTATTAAATAGAATAAAGTGTCATAGAGCAAACCATTTCAATGAGTTTCTTTGAAACTTCATATTTTCAAATGACCTAAATGTTTTAGTATATGTCCAAAGTGCACCAAAATTCTATCTGCCTTGTCTGTTTAATGCAGTCAGCACACATTCGGTGTATACCCTCGTAACATCATTCTGTCAACGTCAGTTCTACATGATCTGACTTTTGCCTTCTGTCCGTCAACCATCCAGGGTCCCGATCCACAAAGCGTTCGTAGCGCTACGACATTCGTAAGCCTATGGTAAACTATTGAGTTACGACATGTCGTAAAGTTACGAACAATTGTGGATCGGGACCCTGAACAACCAACCAGATCTTGGGATCGAAACGAACGCTCTTTGTCAAAAGCATAGATACAGTACAACCAGAAACTATTGAGAATTTAAAGATTGTAAAAAAAATTTTCACTCATTACTCACGTATTAAATGTGAATATTAGCAGAACATAACTCCAGATTCAAAGGCAGGTGAACAGTTAGTATTTTGTCAAGTCACCATGGGCAGCAATGCAGGCTTCAATGCGGTGGGGCATACTACTGATCAAAGAAGTTAGAAAGTCGTGGTCCATGCTGTCCCAATATCTGACCACCTCTTCTTTCATTTCAGCAATTTTGTCAGATTTTTCTTATTGACACTTTCTTTCATAAGTCCCCAAACATTTTCTATTGGATTTAGGACAGGGCTATAGCTTGGCCAATCTAATAATGTCCCATTTTGGGTCCGAAACCAGGCGAGTGAATGCTTTGAGCGATGTTTTGGGTCGTTGTCCTGCTGGAAAATCCAAAATGTCCATAGAACACGTGAGCAGATGGAAGTAAATGTCCCTCGAGAATATCTGTGTACCGCTCACTGTTCATATTCCCTTCAAATACACGAGGGGCGTTGCCCCTAACACAGATATGCCACCCCAAACATTAAATTTCGGACTGTACTTTGGGCGCTGATACAAAAGTTTTTCAGTGTGTTTGGTCCAGAATTTCAGTGTATTAGGAAACAGCCACACAGAACTTTCATCTGAGAAAATCACATTGTCCCAGTTAAATTTTCTATGCTGTAAGCACCAGTTCAACCTTCGCTCCTTTTGTTCAGGTTTCATGATCGGTGATGGAATTCCTCGACTTTTCTGCCAACCCATTGCATGAAGCTCAGTTCTAATTGTCTCCTTACAGACAGCCACAGTTCCTCTATCAATCATATCCAGCCTCAAGTTTTCTAAATTCTTTCGTTTGTTTTTAGAAACAAGAATACCAAGCCGCCTCCTGTCACCGACAGTCAATTTTCTGGGCCTACCTGCGCCTCCCTGGTGCTCAATGCCATATCCACTTGCAATATTTTTCAAAACACGATAAACAGTGGACAAAGGGATGCCTGTTCTACTTGAAATCACTTTAGCTCATCTGATGTCCTTGTTATAATACTCTAAAATCGACTTCCTCTTCTCTAAATCATCCATACTGAGGATCACTGAAAATGTCGTCTGCTAGCAAGTAAACAAAGGGGGATAACTCTTCACAAACTAATGAGAAAGGATTAACGGAGTTGTCTCTCTTGAATGAAACCAAGCACTTGATAGCTGGTCAAGGTTGTTTATACTAGAAATCCCATTAAACATATTCCTAAAATTCTCAATAATTTCTGGTCATACTATATGTTACATCATGTCATTTTTGTGGCCAAGCAATTTATTTTTTCACATGTTTCCAACGAAAAAGTAGGCACCGTCCACTACGAACTACTGTTTCCAGAATGAAGTCAATATTTTCAGTGACTGGGTGAACCCTTTGTAGCAAGCTGGTTACCGTCTCCCTTTGCGCGCGCCAACTTGCGAGACGGGGCCCAGCTTACCCTTTGTGCTTACTGGGTGATCATTAAAAGTTTAAAAGGTGTTCGAGCAACTAGGCCCATTTACGCCATGTCCACCACGGAGGTTTGCTAAGGTTCTAAAAATTTCATATAGTAGCAAAGCTGCCACACGCTTTAATGTATGCATGAATGACATTTTTAACTTCATGGCGAGCGATATTCCCTGAACATAATACTCCAGCCAATGAGAGGTCAATATATAGATAACTGTAAGAGATTCCACCATTGCTTTACGTTGTTTAACATATTTAACAATGCAGTAGATAAGTACATCTGGGGCCGTAGTTTCTCCTCTCTCTTTTTATGATGCATTATAAATACGATTTTGTATTACTTTTGACACATGTTCGAGTGCAAAATAACAGACAATCTTGTTTCCCTTTCAATCAAGCACACTTGGATAACGTGAGTCGAGTTGACTCTAGTTTTAATCGAATAAAACAAATTACGTCAGAGAGGATCATCATCTGTTTATGACGTCATGGCCATTCGTACATTGTGACGTCATGTTACCTTAGCTTCACAAGTAACAGCCGACCTTGATTCTTCATCCACACACGGGTATGTAGCTGTTTGCGTTTCAAGCTACCGTATTCTTATTCTCCAACAAATGAAAGATGCATTTGAATTGAACGAACCCGGTCCATTATCGAGGGCTGTCCGTCAAGTTGAATAAGAATTGTGTAAATGTCAAATATAAAAAAATCCTGAAAACATGATTTATCGATATCGTTGACCAGGGCCCCGTTCCTCGAAGCGCTACGATCGCTTTGTGAAACGGGACCCAGGATTATTATTTCGATATAGATATATATACTACTTGCTTGAATAGACACATTTATACACTAAACTACAGTCATGGGACATAAGTATTCGTCAGTCGGCAAAATTCTCATAGACTCGTGCAAAATATGAACAAGATCAAACCAAAAATAAATTCAAGACATTTTTTCTAGCTGCACCAAATTAACATGTAAGTCTATGGAAATTATGCACAGTGACGGATACTTATGTTCACTGACTGTATGTGAGAAGCACTATATATTACACTTCCAATGTTTAATGCCAGCTTTTTTTGTATAATATTGTTTCAACGGTGAACCGACATGACACTTAAATCTAGGGGTCACGCGTACTTGATATTAATTAAAAGTTTCAAGATGTTTATATGGCAATGTCACCCAAAATACATGACCAAAAATATATGTAACATGTATGAAGTCACGTTACATCTAACAGGAACTGTACAATGTACAGATTAGGAAAAGTAGGCTAATTGTTTTCTTCATATTTAAAGGTACATTTAGTGGGGCTGAATATTTAAAAAATAAATCATTTCATTTATATTTTACAACTTCATACTTAGGACAGTTAAATATGACATGAATCACATCTTCAAAAACATTACTTGCTATTAAAACAGCTTCAGCGTCACGAGATAAATGCATCTTCCCCGTCAACAGTTTGTGTTTTATGTGAGTTTAACCCCGGTGCGATATTTATGTAAAGCTTTTATCCCTATTACCTGTATGGCACACTAAAAGCACTCAGAGATTTGTTAGGGGCATTGAAGCATTGTTGGGAAACGATAACATGCATCAAGCCAGTGAGCAAGCTTGACCACAAGATCCCGTTAGTCTCCTCTTACGACAATCATTCGTTGCTGAAGACGACTTCTAATCCGAAGGTTTCGGGTGTAGTCAAGAGCCTCGTGGTCCAGGTAGCATGTATTTGGACCATTATATTTCCGAGTTGACGTGATACGTACTATATTGTTAGACATTCATGGTGGAACGGAAACAAATATTTGTTTCAGGTGTATGTTTGTTTGAACATATTTGATTCTGTGTTGAAGTGGATTGGGCACAAGTTATGTAACTTATTAGCGTCCGCTCCCATCAGAAATATGAACAATAATGAACAATAATGATTGTACGTAATGGATGGACATAATAATATTGAGACATATTATTGATTAATTGAAGCGCTTACTTCGTACAATGTATTTATGTACATGTCTAAAGATATTTTCATTGATAGTATTTGGCAGAGCAGGGTTGCCGTAAAGAATGGTATCAATGTCGAACTGAACTTTTGATAGTTCAAAGTCTTTCTTCAGATCAAAACGGCAACTGACAAATTTTGGACATTTTAAGAAGAAATGGTTAGCATTTTCCACCGGAGCACCACAATTGCAAGCTCTACTCTCTGATAGATTAACACGAAACAGATCTGCTTGTAATGAACTACACGAATATATTTGTCTTTCTTTCACCAAATAGAAATTATTTTGGAACCTTGTCCTTATTTCCAGATAACTTTGATTTAAACGATGATAATGAATTTGTACATTTTGTTGTAGAGGAGAGAGCATTCCATAGACTTGCAGAATCATAAATAAATGACTTTTGGAGAATTGAGGTGCGAAATTTAGGAACAGCCAAATCCGATTTGTTACACAAGTTGTATCCGGAAATGGATTCAGTAAAAGGTGGAAGTAAATCTATCAGGTAATCAGGAGCTTGCATGTTAACAATTTTGTAGAATGTACAGAGTTTCCTTTGTGTTCGTCTAACTTTCAATGGTAACCAACCAGTTTCACTGTATAAACTATATCTTGAAGCGAATTTAGGCAATCCGGTTACAATTCTTGCTGCTTCAAGTTGTAACATTTCAAGTTTATCACAAATATAGCTAGGGCTATTTTCCCAGACCCCAGATGCATATTCTAAAATAGGCCTAATATACATTTCGTACATACTAGAAAGGATATATCTAGGTAATACGTACTTTAGCGTCCGTAATGAGGAAACAATTTTTGCGGCCTTTTCTATTACAGCAGATACATGATGAGACCACTTTGTATTATCTGAAAAGATGACACCGAGGTGTTATTTTATTGTATGTTATCAGCCAGTCTGGAAACAGTAGTCCGTTATAATGGGCATGGCCTTTTCCTTTTCAGTTGATGGAATCATCAACAAAAATCACATTACACCGTTGTAATGTGTGTTCATGCTATTACCCATTGGTTTGCGCAAGCTATGATTCGTAATTTAATAAACGCCATGTCGCCGCTGATTGCGGCACAAATCAATACTCACTCTACTAGTTTTACTCCGCAGGCCGCAAGATATTTAAAGATGCCGCGGGGGATAGCGGAGCGCCCCGACTCAGCAGAGGACCTCGGGGAGGAGGGGAGAGAGCGACAGGAACTGGCCCGGCTGCAACGACAACTACGGCTACTGGAAGGGGACAGGCGCGCCTACACAGAGGAGACATGCAACGTCCTCATGAAACAGAAGTAAGTGGCTTGAGGAAAGGGCACCGAGATGGAGGGTGGTCTGGGGGAAGTGAGGAAAGAGTACCGGAGTACTGGTCAGTGAGGAAAAAGTGTACAAGAGTATGGAGTGGTCGAGAGGCAATACCGGACAAAAGGGTGGTTGAGGGGATAAGGGTAGAGTGTTCCAAGGTGAAGGTCGTTAAGAAGGAAATATGTAAAGATTTCCAGAGAGGTTGTGGCCGGTTGGCAATGAGGCAGTTCAGCGTTGAGGAACACAATTGTTGCGCCGTACCGTTAGTAGCTGAGGTTTCTGGGCGTCATGGCAGCCAGTCTGAGTAAACTTGGGCTCAGTATGATTCGTTGCACTGCTATACTGAGTCTAACAAAACGTAGTAGAAGGTCGCGTCAGTTAACCCTTGAGCGACCCATGACGGTCCAACCAAACACGAGACGGCCGAACGGATTTAACCAATCAGACAACGACTACTTGTTAGGGTTCGGCGGGACTTGCAAAACGGTTATGGGATTTTCTCTTCGCTAACACTGAGGGATGCTTCACAGTATAATACATTATGACAATGTATTATACTGTGAAGCATTTCGAGTCGGGGGTCTTCTCAAAAACAATATTTTCTTCACAGTATAATACATTGTCATAATCTTTAATCTTTAATCCTCGCAAAGACACGAGGGTCTGTGCTTCTACTAGGTTTTCTTAGACTCAGTATAGCAGTGTAACGAATTATACTGAGCCTAAGTTTACTTAGAAGTCTGTCATGGCAGCCAAACCAAGAAGAGATTGACAGTGGACTTCTGATTGTCTCAAAAACACGTGCGCCTTTTAATGTGCATTCACGATGCACTGAACGTCATACTGATGATTTGTGAAGGTCTTGATGGCCTAAAAAGACTATGTTCATGATCTTGAGGTATCGTACATATCCGTTCGATCTTTTGTGCGATTTTGAGCTCATTTCATCGGGAGGTAATTAGAGGACTGTCCTAAAATCATGTGATTTTGTTTTTGTTGAGTTTTCGTTTTTTTCTTCTTTTTCTGTTTATGGTTTTTGTTTTAAATTTAAATTAAATTTTATTTATTTCATATATTTTATATATATTTATTTTATTCCATTTTCTATTTTATTTTACATTTTTTTCTTCTATTTTGGAAGGGGGACAGGGGCAAACTAGATATGGCTGATGAAACTTTGAAGAGAATCGTTGAAAATGTAATCATTATGTTTCACCTCATCGAAGCACTATTGATATGTAACGCCTGTTGTGGGTCACGTGACAAGAATGTAAGCCTGTGCGCAGGTCGGTGATCCGGGCCCTGCAGCAAGAGAACGGCGAGATGACAACAGTCCTGCGTCTGTCTCAGAGCGACAGGAACGAGATGAAGGATGAGGACAACACATCTCGCCTGCAGGAACTAACTGAGGCTGTGGATACCTTCAGCTCTCAGTGTGACACGGAGCACAGCAAGATCGCCCAGCTACACTCAGAGGTGTTTGTTTGTTTGTTTGTTTGTTTGTTTGTATTTTAGCTATATGGCGGCGGCCTGTATATAACCTTGTCTGCACAGACAATCCAGTGATTGACGTAATGAGCATCGATGTACGGAATCAGGAGACGATCAGTAACGACACTGAAAATGTAAGCTGGTTGTCAGCGGGATTTGTCTTAGTGGTCCAAGCGACAGAGTTAACGGAACTTGGCTCTGTGTGTCTCTGTGTGTCTGTGTGTGGGGGGGTGGGGTGGTGGGTTTGTTTCTTGGCTTAGCTGACCTAGCGACAGAGTATTTGTAACTTGGATGTGGGCGTGTCTTGTTTTAGCTGAACTAGCGACAGAATAGATGTAATTTAGGTGTGGGCGTGTCTCGACTAAGTGGCGCTGGCGACAAAGTGTATGTAACTAGGGCTATGGGAGGGACATACCTTAGATGAGGTGGGCACAACAGAAGTAACTTGAGAGTCGGACACTTTGTTCCCAGCTGGTCAGAGTTCAGACAGACATCTGCCACCAAAGGAGTCTCAATGGCAGCAAATCGGGACCCATCATGTACAAGATGATGCTGAAGAAGACAAAGGTCATAGAGAACAGACACGACAAGGTCAGTTGTGGCCAGGGTGTGGTGCCCGTTTCGCGAAGCGATCTTAGAGCTAAGGTTGTCAGTCGTAACTCTTAAACTTTGATATAGAAGAATAACAGCCTAAGAGCGCTTTTGGAGCAGGGCCTTGCTCCAGACAGGACTCTTAGCGCTAAGTTGTCGTAACTCTTAAACTTTAATATAGAAGAATAACAGCCTAAGAACGCTTTTGGAGCAGGGCCTTGCTCCAGACAGGACTCTTAGCGCTAAGTTGTCGTAACTCTTAAACTTTAATATAGAAGAAAAACAGCCTAAGAGCGCTTTGTGGAGCACGGCCTGGGTCACATTTCACAAAGCCATCGTAGCGCTCACATTTCACAAAGCCATCGTAGCGTGATCGTGATCGTACCTCCCATACTTTAACATAGACTTACGACAGCCGTAGCGCTAAGGTGATCGTACCACCCATACTTTAACATAGACTTACGACAGCCGTAGCGCTACGGTCGCTTTGTGGAGCACGACCTGGCTCCACAAGTAGATAAATGTTAGTTGTTTGGGCGCTAAGGCAGGTTGTAACCCACATACTTTAACGTAGACCCGCAGCAGTACTAGGCGGCAGCACTAAGGGTTCTTTGTAAAACGAGACCCCAGGTCACAGAGATAAATAAACTAGTGTCAGATTTGTCTTACAACTCATCAGGTGCATTTTGAAACAACTCCTTGTAAGGTAACTGATAACTGACAGACACTCGTCTACGAATCCCCACCGCCCAGGGCCCCGTTTCACAAAGATCTCGTAGCGCTACGACTATCGTAAGTCAAAGTTACAGAATAGGAAGTACGAATACTACGAGAAAGGTTACGAGATCTTAGACTTACGAGGTCTTTGTGAAACGGGGCCCTGGTATGTGTATGATAAAAGCATAGTAATAAAAAAACGATTATAAAGAAGATTCTTTTTGTCATTAACAACTGTTTTACTGAAACCAAATAATAGTTTGAAGAGTTCATGAGCTAATACAAACATGACACATATTTAATAAATGCACCTTAAGTTTCTACGATTTCACTGAAGGGACAAGTTCTTACATCAGGTGTAGGCGTTATGCCGTACAGTCCAGTTTCAATGTGCAGTGGGATGGATCCGCATCGATACATAGATATCTATCCATATCTATATAGGGGCGGTGGGGTAGCCTAGTGGTTAATGCGTTCGTTCGTGAAGCCGAAGACCCGGGTTCGATTCCCCACATGGGTACGATGTGTGAAGCCCATTTCCGGTGAGCCCCCACCGTGATATTGCTGGAATATTGCTAAAAGCGGCGTAAAACCAAACTCAGTCAGTCAGTATATAGGGGCGGTGGGGTAGCCTAGTGGTTAAAGCGTTCCTTCGTGAAGCCGAAGACCCGGGTTCGATTCCCCACATGGGTACGATGTGTGAAGCCCATTTCCGGTGAGCCCCCACCGTGATATTGCTGAATATTGCTAAAAGCTGCGTAAAACTAAATTCATTCAGTCACGATATCTATATAGAATATCATTTAAAAAATAACACAGTTGTCATGAGTGAAGCCATCCGGCTTACTGCCGTCTGACCATGTCTGGCGTGGCCTTCCACCCAAAATATTTTTGAACAGACATATCTGTGACTTGTCAAGGCGATGTTTATATTGCAAACTAGATAACATACACTTATTAATACTCAGACACCACAGATCTTCGACACGTTGGTGAATTCGACTGAAGTGCAAGTACCAATGATTTACAATCAATATAGGGGCATATTAAGTGCACGTATTATTTATAAGGTTCGATTCCATAAGTTCTTTCACGTATTATTTATAAGGTTCGATTCCATAAGTTCTTTCACATATCTGAAAGAACTTATGGAAACGAACCTTATAAATAATACGTGATGCCGTCAACAATAATAACTTTCTACTTATTTATTTATTAACACATAAACCCCACATTTTCTTATCATTTCATGATATTGGTGGAATTAAAATGCACAAGTAATTGAAGCAACAAACTGAAATCAATGACATAGTCCTGTCACTCATGCGACACAAGCCGCGCCCATTCCATTTTCAGCCAATCAGGTAACAATAGGGCATTAGTGGGCGCGGCTTAGTTGTTGTTTTGAGCTCATGGAAACAAACGACAGGGAAGAAAGGGATTTGAGCAGCAGTTTCGATTTAAATTAAGGTTTTTGACCGCTGCTGAAATGACTGTTTTCGTTTGCTTAGGTTTCCTGTCTTTTGCACGGATCTCTTCTTGATATAACCAAAATTAATTCAAAGAGTCACTAAACCCATCACACACATCTTACTCTAGGCTATGGTCAAGTTCAACAACCAGCTGGCGGTGAATACCCGTCTCCGCGAGGAGATCGACCACCTCCGACAGGAGAAGTCCGTGTTTGACACCCTATTCCGGAAGCTCAACACTGACCTGGAAGACATGCGCAAAGACATGTCACTCATCATCGAAGAAGCGTCTCAGGCGTATGAGGAAAGGTATGCATAGTAAATATAGTAGAATGTGTGGTACGTATGGAATCCCAGAAGGGACAATGTCGCATTGTTGACCTTTCAAAAACAATCAAAAAGTGTCAAAATGTACCAAAGCGCGACAATGAGTCAACGCGATAATGTACATTCTGGAATTCCAAAGGTACGCGTTAAAGGAATTCATCGGGCGATTCCCAAAGGCTGGGAGATCTGTAGTAACACGTGACGTCACGGTGGGTGTGTCAGTCTGCACAGGACAGCAGGTGGCCTATTCAGGAAAACGTCTCAGCGCCAAGTTTTGCGCGTGAAGGTGTTGAAAACGACAATCCTCAACACATAAAAGGGTATTTGGACTGACTTTGCAGTGTCTTTGCACTGAGTATCTTAATGTACTCACCCAAGAACCCAGTCACTCAAGTACTCTCATTCATTCATTCACTCACTCGCACAAGCATTCACTCACTCACTCACTCAAGCACTCATTCAAACACGCCCTCACTCAAGTTCGCCATCAGACTCACTCACTCACGCACACAAGCACGCCCTTGTGAAAATATTGTTAATGCAAACAAGTGTTCAAAGATTGGTCGTGTTCGATTATGATAAAACATGTTGATTGCTTGGTCGTTTAGTCACTGCGACCAATCTTCGATTATTTCAATTAATCGGACCACCACTAGTTCTCACTCACTCACGCACACAAGCACGCCCTCACTCACTCACTCACTGTGGCAGGGACGAGGCGTACAACAAGATGCTGGCGCTGAAGGAGAGGAGCGAGAAGGACACGGCGCAGCACGAGATGGAGATGCGGGAGCTCCAACGCATCATCGAGCACGACAACAAGCTGAAGGAGTTCATGATGATCAAGTCCAACGACCGCGGCGAGTACAAGGAGGAGGAGGACGCCAAGAAGAAGAAGGGCAGTAAGTGGAGCAGGGCAGACAGTAGCGGGTAGACAGCTGATGATCACATTGTAGACCGATGATATGAACATGACGATTAGACGGCTGTGGAGTATGTACCGGTAGACAACTGATGACCACAACATAGTGAGTTAACGGCTGCAGAGTATATGCCTGTACACCACTGCAGACCACATAGTAGACATGTGCTTACTATAGAGTAGACAAATGTTGGCCATAAGTGAGTCATCATTAGTGAAATTTGCATAGACCTACATGAAAATTAACTCCTTGCAAGAATAATTTTCATCAAATTGAGTAGAAGTCATTTTATTCTGATATTTTGCAAACATCTTGGAAATCATCTTCAGCCACGTGTACATAATTTTCTTTCATCTTTCCGTTCATTGGTTATCGAATGACACCTGATTAAGCACCGTATATAAGTACAATTTGTGTAATCTATCCCATAGACAGCCATGTTAAACCCGATTGGTCTGTCTAAAATTAGAAGATAAAGCTACTCTGTTTTCAATTTTGTGGTCCGTTATCGTTGATTTAAGACCGCTAAATGTAATTTAAAAACCGAACGCGTGTTTTAAATTACATTTAGCGGTATTAAATCAACGATAAAGGACCGCAAAATTGAAAACAGAGTAGCTTTATCTTCATTCTAACACGACTGATAAGCGTTTTAAAACCGAACTGTTTGGCGCCCAAGAACACAAGGCGTGAGTGGGGGCCTTTTCCTGGAAATCGCTTGGAATCGTCCTGTTCAGGGACAGGTTGTGTAATGAGCAAAATAAAACATTTTCAACAACATCAATGCTTTATTTCAGGAACAAGTATGATTGGTATTTGTAACAAGTAGCATACATAAATAAAAAATACAGTTTATATTGTGAGCAAAGTACAATTATTTGATTTTCTCAAGCGAATTATTGATCTCCCCTACTGTATGACAATCGACTCGCCCAATGCAAGCTGTGAACTCGCTAAGTTTAGTCGCCGCTAACTCTATTCACGGAAATAATTGTTGATAACCACCCTACTATTCCCAATTTGAAAAAGACCCTGACATGCCACGTTTTATGTGGGATACATGGACGAGTGGAAGTGGAAGTGGAAGGACTGGGCATTACGGCCGGGACGGAAGCGGTCAGGTTAGGGATGTGTGGGCCGACGTGTGTTGTCGACGTCATGCCCGCTAGATCTGGACCCGGCTTGAATATACTGCCGCTTTTGCGCTGCTGACGGATTTTCCAGCTTCGTAGTTTCTTCACTGGGATTAAAGGGTCAAGGAATTCTTCTGCAAACCATTCGCTTTAACTTCAAAACACCAAAGATGCAGCCGAGGTAGAAATTGCCAATGTCCGACATTTCTGTTTACAAACAATAGGGTCAACGAGTTCGTTGTATTCATACGCAGTGAATCAGTCACTTTCATTAGCGGTCTTAAACTGCCATTTAAGTACGGTTTTGATGAACACTCAGCCAATCAGAATCGAGTATCACACAATGTCGTGCTAGAATGTACAGGATATCGACTTTGAAATGAGGAAATGTTCCTGCATAAAGTATACAAAGATATATCTGCAATGGAATTACGAAAGCTCAATAAGGGGAATTCTGACTCGCATTCATGCTCAATATTCAATTAAAGAACCACTAAACTTTGTTTTTGTTACTCTTTAACCATTACATATGAAAGATTTGTGGTTAGTCTTATGCGGAACACCAAATGTATTCTTTAAAAACTTGTGGTTAATTAATACCGAGCGATTAAAAGTGGCCAAAAAGTCGCCTGCTTCCCTCTCGCCCGCCAACGAAACCACAGACAGGTTACGTAACTCTGTCGCCAGAGCACTGCAGTGACGTCATATGAGGAACGATTTTCAGTTAGTTGTATAGAAAATGTGTAGCACGCTCATCATTTTGATGATTTCTCGACATCAACGACGACATGCCGAATCGTTGCTTTGTCGTCAATTGCTCCTAGGGGTCGGGCGATGGTGTCCCCATGCACAGATTTCCACAGGACCCCACAGTTCGTGCTAAATGGGTTATGTTTGTGAGTGCGAAGCGAGCGTTGTGGAAGCCTGAAACGATATCTTACTTGTGTTCAGATCGCTTCACGGAAGTTAAAGAATCAAAACTACTTACTAGTTGTAGTAAAATATGCATACGATTGATGACCATAAAGATTTTCTATGACTTTAACTTGTAACATAACGATTTCTTCCTCGGAAGTGAGGTTGTGGTCGAAGTAACAATAATATTGTAAGTAGTATTATATTGATTACACCACCTCGCTGCCACGAGAGAAATTGTTATGATATACGCTATGTCATGCAAAATCCTATTGGCCATCAATAAAATATACATATTTTATTACCAGTAGAAAGTAGTTTTGATTTTTCAACTCGGTGAAAACAAACATAAATACCATTTATCCCTCAGACTGGCGGATGTTCCCGACAGGCGCCGCCATTTTAAAAATAAAAAATCTGTTAGAATTAATGAGATTATAGTTTGTTTTCACTGCTAAGAAAATCAAGACTACTTTCATAGTTAAATATGTATTGGAATCATAAACAAACGGATTTTGCATGACACAACTTATAACATAACGATTTCTTTCCGAGGAAGCGAGGTTGGGGTCGAAGTCACAATACTGCGCGATAAATTTCTTGACTCACCAGTATGTAGATACTAGTCAATGTGCGTCTTTATATTTGGTCTTATAATCCTAATTAGTTTTATTATCATAATTTGTATGCATTTTGAAACTAAATAAAAAGCAGACGATCTGCTGATACTTATAGTGAATTTATAACAGAACTGTAATATCTAGACATTTTATAGTTTGCCACATGAATCATAATTACAATACATCCTAGTGCATGTTGTCTGTCTCATTACACTTCACGGCGAAAACAATGATTCTGTTGAATGCTACGACAAAACGAATAAAAACAAAAATGCAAATATTAAAATTAAAACAGTTAAAATTATAGGAACAATATCAGGCCATTACCTTGTTCGAGGAATGTATCCATCAATATCCACAAAACTGTTCCAAAATGATGTGTCTTTAAACAGCTTTAATATACGAAAAGTGATAAATCTTTTTCAGGTATTGGTGTATAGTCTCATTGGTCACCCAAGATAGCACACCTGGCAACTAATTGTAAAATGTCCGGGCCTTTTAAAAAAACAGTAATTTAGTTAGCCAATAATGGGCAATCAATCAATGTATTGCCGGTTAATCCTTTTGAAAGAAGGACGTTGTTTTACGCAGACACCGACACGACAGAGTGTATTCAGTATAAATTAGTAAATCTACATACATAAACACTACCTTTGACAATTCTAGCTGTAAGATAAAAGTAATTAATCAATCAGCGTGTTATCGGTTAATCCTTTGATCGATGTTTATAATGTTGAATATTTACTCCAGACACAAGAAATGCCAAATGGGAACCTTTGTCGGTAATCTAAGTGTGTTACCACTAATTATACCTGTTATAAATTCATTAACTGACCATCAGTGAATGATGATGAAATAACATGTGTAGGTTTATACCACCTAACACGGGTTACAACGAGGGAGTATTAATTGCTGTATTGTACGTGAAAACTTATGGGCCGGACACTGTTTTGAGAATACAAACACACGTAGACCGTCTAGGCTACATAGTAGACTGATGCTTACAGCATAGCGAGTAGAAGGCTGATGATTAATACCGACGGACTGTAAATAAACAAATTGGAACAGGCAATCTAGTGACTGATATCATGAGCATCGAATTTAGTAACGGAGATACGACTGCATCAACCACGTCAGCGGGCCAGACCGCCCGTTCCCTGCAAACAATACAGCGTGTAGACTAATACGAATAAAACAGTAGGGTTACCTGACTTGTTCAGAGCCCCTGTGTTTTCCTAACGCATGGAAAAAACCTGTCCAGTCTGTAATTGTGAGGCTGTTTCTTTGGCAACGTTACATTTTTGGTTGATTTTGTTTATTTTCTAAAAACAAGTTGCAAAATCTAAATTAAGACTACTCCAGTCTAGGTAAACCCCACCCATTCTGACACGGAGTTGTGGATGTCTGACAAAGTGAGTTTAGTTTTATGCGGCAATATCGGGGACACCAAATATGGGCTTTACACATTGTACCCATGTGGGAAATCGAACCCGGTTTTTCGACGTGACGAGCGAAAGTTTTAACCACTGGGCTACCCCACCGCTCCAGTTATAGATGAGATGCTTGGCTGATGCCTTTCCGTTGCTTGCAGTGAAGGGAGAGCGAGACGTAGACATCGAGAATAACCAGATCTTGACGTACGAGGAGGCATTCGCCGAGATACGGGAAGCCACGGGGGAGGATGACATCTTCAAGATCATGACCGAGTTCCTGCGGCGGGAGGACGAGAACTTCGCCCTGTTCAACTACGTCAATGAGCTGAACGATGAGGTGGATAAGCTTCAGGAAGAGATTGGGTTGATGAAGTCGGAAATCGTCCGTTTTGAGGAGGAGGATGTTCAGATGGAAGCTGAGAGGAAGGTTTGGCTGAAGGAGCTGGAGGTGAGGGGTCGGGAGCGAGACGCGCGTGTTAAAGGCGGAGGATGGGGGTGGGTGGGTGGAGGTCTGGCTGAAGGAGCTGGAGGTGAGGGGTCGGGGAGCGGGACGCGCGGGTTAAAGGCGGATGAGGGGGAGGGGGCTGGGGATCTCTATCTGAAGGAGCTGGAGGTAAGGGTGTGACGGAGCGAGACGCGATGAAGGGGAAGATGGGACTGAGGAGAGAGGTCTGGCTGACCGTTGTCTTTGTAAACCATTACTGTTGGCTGTCTTCAGCTATGACTTCACTCCGACTTTTCGTCCCAAAATTCAAATGATGTCAACAATACACTTGTTTACGAGTCATATTTGCTAAAGTACACATTTTTTAACTCGATTATTTCTTGTGGGTAATTAATAGAGTAACCTACTTGCCCTCTTAATTGACACTAAAGCAAGGATACAGGTCTATATGATACATAAAGAAAATTACATAACTTAACGTCCTCAAATATAAGGGAGGCATTGCAGATAAAGCTTTCCATGAAAATCGTGTTTTACCAAAGTTTACCAAATATAATCGGGAAGCGTGCCCAAGGGACGTAACTCTACATAGAGAAGGGAGCCTCAGTTAGCTTGACCACCCATGCCCCTATTTTCCCATGGTATTCATATGAATAACTTAGTACTGATCCGAACACCTACAGGACAAGAGCACCCAGTCGGGGAAGGAGGCAGATGTAGCGGACAAGAAGATCATGGAGATGTCACAGGTTCTGGACGAGCTGACGGATGGAGTTACCTCCCTGTTCCGCTGCCTGGGCTGCAACAGGACCCCCATCAACGAGATGCTGGGCAGCGAGGCGGGCGTCACGGAGAAGAACATTCTTCTATACATGGGCATCATCGAGCAGCGGACGATGGAGCTTCTGCACCTGCAACACTTCATAGACATGAGGGTCAGTTGTTGGAGAATGGGAGGAGTGAGTGAGGTTTGGTTTACACAGCTTTCAGCAATATTCTTGCAATATTGCGGCAACCAGAAATGTGCTCCAGGGAAATGGGAATGAAACCCGGACCTCCGCTGTAACACTCAAACTCTTTAACCACTTGGGTGCTCCACTACAACTGAGATTGAAGGGAGGAGAAGGGCGGAAAGGAGGGAGAGGTGTGGAATGGAAGTGGTACGGAAGTAGGACACTAGGATTTGTGTGGGGATGTATTTATGTAGGTGACATGTTTGGTCTGTATTTGAAAGCGTTCACACATTGTGTCCGATTCTCTTCAACATGGTTTAATGTTGCAGAATTTAACTCCCGAGAAGGAAAAGGAGAAAGGAAAAGAGGGAAAGACAAAGGAGCCAGATATGAAGAAGTTCCGCCGACCTCCCGCCACATTCACTGTTACTATAGCCCCTCCGGGTCTTGGGTAGGTAGTTCCACCACCAACACTGTCAATATAGCCCCTCCAGGTCTTGGGTAGGTAGTTCCACCACCAACACCGTCACTATAGCCCCTCCAGGTCTTTGGTAGGTAGTTCCACCACCAACACCGTCACCAGGTACCGCCACCAATAGCCCCTCCAGGTCTTGGGTAGGTAGCTCCCTCTACCAACACCGTCACTATAGCCCTCCTCCAGGTCTTGGGTAGGTAGTTCCACCACCAACACCGTCACTATATTCAAGGTCTTGGGTAGGTAGTTCCTCCACCAACACCATCACTATAGCCCCTCCAGATCTTGGGTATGTAGTTCCACCAGCACTGTCACTATAGCCCCTTCAGGTCTTGGGTAGGTAGTTCAAACACCAACAGTCACTATAGCCCCTCCAGGTCTTGGGTAGGTAGTTCCAACACCAACACAGTCACTATAGCCCCTCCAGGTCTTGGGTAGGCAGTTCCACCACCAACACCGTCACTATAGCCCCCCAGGTCTTGGGTAGGTAGTTCCCACAACAACACCAGTCACTATCGCTCCTCCAGGTCTTGGGTAGATAGTTCCCGCAACCAACACCGTCACTATAGCTCCTCAAGGTCTTGGGTAGGTAGTTCCCGCAACCAACACCATCACTATAGCCCCTCCGGGTCTTGGGTAGGTAGTTCCCACCACCAACACTGTCACTATAGCCCCTCCAGGTCTTGGGTAGGTAGCTCCCGCACCCAACACTGTCACTATAGCCCCTCCGGGTCTTGGGTAGGTAGTTCCACCACCAACAGTCACTATAGCTCCTCCGGGTCTTGGGTAGCTAGTTCCACCACCAGCACCGTCACTATAGCTCCTCCGGGTCTTGGGTAGGTAGTTCCCGCAACCAAACTCCATCACTATAGCCCTCCAGGTCTTGGGTAGGTAGTTCCTCCACCAACACCGTCACTATAGCCCCTCCCTCCAGGTCTTGGGTAGGTTGCTCCCTCTACCAACACCGTCACTATAGCTCCTCTAGGTCTTGGGTAGGTAGTTCCACCACCAACACCGTCACTATAGCCCCTCCAGGTCTTGGGTAGGTAGTTCCCTCCACCAACACCATCACTATAGCCCCTCCAGGTCTTGGGTAGGTAGTTCCACCACCAACACCATCACTATAGCCCCTCCAGGTCTTGGGTAGGTAGTTCCACCACCAACACCATCACTATAGCCCCTCCAGGTCTTGGGTAGGTAGTTCCACAACCAACACCATCACTATAGCCCCTCCGGGTCTTGGGTAGGTAGTCCCACAACCAACACCGTCACTATAGCCCCTCCGGGTCTTGGGTAGGTAGTTCCCACCACCAACACCGTCACTATAGCCCCTCCAGGTCTTGGGTAGGTAGTTCCACAACCAACACCGTCACTATAGCCCCTCCGGGTCTTGGGTAGGTAGTTCCACAACCAACACCATCACTATAGCCCCTCCGGGTCTTGGGTAGGTAGTTCCACCACCAACACCGTCACTATAGCCCTCCAGGTCTTGGGTAGGTAGTTCCCACAACCAACACCATCACTATAGCCCTCCAGGTCTTGGGTATGTAGTTCCACCAACACCGTCACTATAGCCCCTCCAGGTCTTGGGTAGGTAGTTCCACTCCAACAACACCATCACTATAGCTCCTCCAGGTCTTGGATAGGTAGTTCCGCAACCAACACCGTCACTATAGCCCCTCTGGGTCTTGGGTAGGTAGTTCCACCACCAACACCGTCACTATAGCTCCTCTGGGTCTTGGGTAGGTAGTTCCACCACCAACACCGTCACTATAGCTCCTCCAGGTCTTGGGTAGGTAGTTCCACCACCAACACCGTCACTATAGCTCCTCCGGGTCTTGGGTAGGTAGTTCCACCACCAACACCGTCACTATAGCTCCTCCAGGTCTTGGGTAGGTAGTTCCCGCAACCAAACACGTCACTATAGCCCTCCAGGTCTTGGGTAGGTAGTTCCACCACCAACACCGTCACTATAGCCCCTCCAGGTCTTGGGTAGGTAGTTCCCACCACCAACACCGTCACTATAGCTCCTCCAGGTCTTGGGTAGGTAGTTCCACCACCAACACCGTCACTATAGCCCCTCCGGGTCTTGGGTAGGTAGTTCCCGCAACCAACACCGTCACTATAGCCCTCCGGGTCTTGGGTAGGTAGTTCCCACCACCAACACCGTCACTATAGCCCCTCCGGGTCTTGGGTAGGTAGTTCCCGCAACCAACACCGTCACTATAGCCCTCCAGGTCTTGGGTAGGTAGTTCCACCACCAACACCGTCACTATAGCCCTCCAGGTCTTGGGTAGGTAGTTCCACCACCAACACCGTCACTATAGCTCCTCCAGGTCTTGGGTAGGTAGTTCCACCACCAACACCGTCACTATAGCCCCTCCAGGTCTTGGGTAGGTAGTTCCCACCACCAACACCGTCACTATAGCCCCTCCGGGTCTTGGGTAGGTAGTTCCACCACCAACACCGTCACTATAGCCCCTCCAGGTCTTGGGTAGGTAGTTCCACCACCAACACCGTCACTATAGCCCCTCCGGGTCTTGGGTAGGTAGTTCCACCACCAACACCGTCACTATAGCCCTCCAGGTCTTGGGTAGGTAGTTCCCGCAGCCAACACCGTCACTATAGCCCCTCCAGGTCTTGGGTAGGTAGTTCCCGCAACCAACACCGTCACTATAGCCCCTCCAGGTCTTGGGTAGGTAGTTCCACAACCAACACCGTCACTATAGCTCCTCCAGGTCTTGGGTAGGTAGTTCCACAACCAACACCGTCACTATAGCCCTCCAGGTCTTGGGTAGGTAGTTCCCGCAACCAACACCGTCACTATAGCCCCTCCAGGTCTTGGGTAGGTAGTTCCACCACCAACACCGTCACTATAGCTCCTCCAGGTCTTGGGTAGGTAGTTCCACCACCAACACCGTCACTATAGCCCCTCCGGGTCTTGGGTAGGTAGTTCCCTCCACCAACACCGTCACTATAGCCCCTCCAGGTCTTGGGTAGGTAGTTCCACCACCAACACCGTCACTATAGCCCCTCCAGGTCTTGGGTAGGTAGTTCCCTCCACCAACACCGTCACTATAGCCCTCCAGGTCTTGGGTAGGTAGTTCCACCACCAACACCGTCACTATAGCTCCTCCAGGTCTTGGGTAGGTAGTTCCACCACCAACACCGTCACTATAGCCCTCCAGGTCTTGGGTAGGTAGTTCCACCACCAACACCGTCACTATAGCCCTCCAGGTCCTAGGCCACCAACATGTGTATAAGGTCTCTGGGTAGGTTGTTCTGGAACACCGTCACTATAACAGTCGGCGTAGTTCAAACCAACACTCACTATAGTCCCTCCGGGTCTTGGGTAGGTAGTTCCACCACCAACACCGTCACTATAGCTCCTCCAGGTCTTGGGTAGGTAGTTCCACCACCAACACCGTCACTATAGCTCCTCCAGGTCTTGGGTAGGTAGTTCCCGCAACCAACACCGTCACTATAGCCCCTCCGGGTCTTGGGTAGGTAGTTCCACAACCAACACCGTCACTATAGCCCCTCCAGGTCTTGGGTAGGTAGTTCCCGCAACCAACACCGTCACTATAGCCCTCCAGGTCTTGGGTAGGTAGTTCCACCAACCAACACCGTCACTATAGCCCCTCGGGTCTTGGGTAGGTAGTTCCCGCAACCAACACCGTCACTATAGCCCCTCCGGGTCTTGGGTAGGTAGTTCCCGCAACCAACACCGTCACTATAGCCCCTCCAGGTCTTGGGTAGGTAGTTCCACCACCAACACCGTCACTATAGCCCCTCCGGGTCTTGGGTAGGTAGTTCCACCACCAACACCGTCACTATAGCCCCTCCAGGTCTTGGGTAGGTAGTTCCACCACCAACACCGTCACTATAGCCCTCCAGGTCTTGGGTAGGTAGTTTAACCAACACTTCACTATAGCCCTTTGGGTCTTGGGTAGGTGAGTAGTTCACTCAAACACTGTCACAGGAAAATGCATTTCCAGAATAAACTGAAATCAATAGGTTAAACTCATACTTAGTAGACAATTTGAGTTTGGTGAATAGATTACTTAAGTTAAACATGCAGTTGAGTTAATAATTAGCTGTTTCAAATTGTCAAGCCCTCAGTCTTGAGGTATTTGACCAAAACTAGCCCCTCCGAGTCTCAGGTATTAGTTGAGAAATCGGGGCCTGGTCTTGGGTAGGTAGTTCCACCACCAACACCGTCACTATAGCCCCTCCAGGTCTTGGGTAGGTAGTTCCACCACCAACACCGTCAATATAGCCCCTCCAGGTCTTGGGTAGGTAGTTCCACCACCAACACCGTCACTATAGCCCCTCCGGGTCTTGGGTAGGTAGTCCCTCCACCAACAGTCACTATAGCCCCTCCGAGTCTTGGGTATGTAGTTCCACCACCAACACCGTCACTATAGCCCCTCCGAGTCTTGGGTATGTAGTTCACCACCAACAGTCACTATAGCCCCTCCGAGTCTTGGGTATGTAGTTCACCACCAACAGTCACTATAGCCCCTCCGAGTCTTGGGTATGTAGTTCACCACCAACAGTCACTATAGCTCCTCCGAGTCTTGGGTAGGTAGTTCACCACCACAGTCACTATAGCCCCTCCGAGTCTTGGGTATGTAGTTCACCACCAACAGTCACTATAGCCCCTCCGAGTCTTGGGTGTGTAGTTCCCGCAACCAACACCGTCACTATAGCTCCTCCAGGTCTACGGTAGGTAGTTCCGTCCACCGAAACCAAAGATGGGTAGGTACTTTCCGACGATCTTTGTACCGGTCGAAATCCTCGGTGATCTTGGTTGAACCTGTGTTTGGATTGGTCATTCTTTGAACTACTTGACCTGTGTTGTGCTGGGGGAAAACTAAGGGAAGAACTGCAGACTTGTTGATACCGCCCGAAACAACATTCTCTCACGCCTTGGGTACTAATCTTTATTTCCTTAATCAGAGAACTTAAAATATAAACTGAACGACAATATGTGGTTATGAATTATTTTACTATCTGATTTGGTTGGTTGTTGATTTTGTTGTGTTACACCCACTCAGCAACCATGTTTAACAGATACTCATTAATGTGTTTGCTGGTTGTTCAAAGCCTCTCTCAGCAATATTTCAGCTAGATTTCGGCAGTGTGTAAATAATCCAGTCTTGACCAGACAATCCAGTGATTGCCATCATGAGCATCGACACACGCAGTTGGGATCCGATGACACAGACGTCAAGGCGAATCTGACCACCTGATCTCGTTAGTCGCTTGTTAAAACAACCACAGTCGCCTCTAACATTACAAGCATGAGTTACTGAAGACCAATTCTAACCCAGATCTTCACGGGTCTTCTGCTTTTCATGCTGAAATATATTTGCAGGGAAGAAGAAGATTTGAATGAGCTTAATGAAGAAACTGAACTCCGTCCTATGAGCCATGAGGAACTCAAGCAAATGGTGATGAAACGCATCAACAGATCAACCGGAAATACGCAGTCATTCAATTCCACTCCGGTTAAGTCCCCTCGAGTACCAAAGGTCGAGGTCACTCAGCCAAAATAATCTGTCATTGCAAACTACAAGAATGTGCATGTGCAATAAAACTGATTGTTATATTTGTTATACCCTCCAGGTCTTGGGTAGGTAGTTCCACCACCAACACCGGTCACGAGTGAATTGGTGGTTATAGGCCCTCCAGGTCTTGGGTAGGTAGTTCCAGTATTTTGACCAACACTGTCACTATAGCCCCTCCAGGTCTTGGGTATGTAGTCCCTCCAGGTCTTGGGCAGGTAGTTCCACCACCAACACCGTCACTATAGCCCTCCAGGTCTTGGGTAGGTAGTTCCGCCACCAACACTGTCACTATAGTCTCTTGGGTAGGTAGTTCCACCACCAACACTGTCACTATAGTCCCTCCGGGTCTTGGGTAGGTAGTTCCCACCACCAACACCGTCACTATAGCCCTCCGAGTCTTGGGTATGTAGTTCCACCACCAACACCGTCACTATAGCCCCTCCGGTCTTGGGTATGTAGTTCACCACCAACACCGTCACTATAGCCCCTCCGAGTCTTGGGTCACTATGTGTAGTTCACCACCAGTCACCAAGCCCACCGAGTCAGTTCACCACCAACAGTATAGTCCCTCCGAGTCTTGGGTATGTAGTTCACCACCAACAGTCACTATAGCTCCTCCAGGTCTACGGTTGGTAGTTCCACAACCAACACCATCACTATAGCCCCTCCGAGTCTTGGGTATGTAGTTCCACAACCAACACCGTCACTATAGCCCCTCCAGGTCTACGGTTGGTAGTTCCACAACCAACACCGTCACTATAGCCCCTCCGAGTCTTGGGTAGGTAGTTCCCGCAACCAACACCGTCACTATAGCCCCTCCGGGTCTTGGGTGTGTAGTTCCCTCCACCAACACCGTCACTATAGCTCCTCCAGGTCTACGGTAGGTAGTTCCGTCCACCGAAACCAAAGATGGGTAGGTACTTTCCGACGATCTTTGTACCGGTCGAAATCCTCGGTGATCTTGGTTGAACCTGTGTTTGGATTGGTCATTCTTTGTACTACTTGACCTGTGTTGTGCTGGGGGAAAACTAAGGGAAGAACTGCAGACTTGTTGATACCGCCCCAAACAACATTCTCTCACGCCTTGGGTACTAATCTTTATTTCCTTACTCAGTGAACTTAAAACATAAACTGAACGACAATATGTGGTTATGAATTATTTTACTATCTGATTTGGTTGGTTGTTGATTTTGTTGTGTTACACCCACTCAGCAACCATGTTTAACAGATACTCATTAATGTGTTTGCTGGTTGTTCAAAGCCTCTCTCAGCAATATTTCAGCTAGATTTCGGCAGTGTGTAAATAATCCAGTCTTGACCAGACAATCCAGTGATTGCCATCATGAGCATCGACACACGCAGTTGGGATCCGATGACACAGACGTCAAGGCGAATCTGACCACCTGATCTCGTTAGTCGCTTGTTAAAACAACCACAGTCGCCTCTTACAACATTACAAGCATGAGTTACTGAAGACCAATTCTAACCCAGATCTTCACGGGTCTTCAGCAGATAAGCATGGCTACTTCCCATGTGTCACAGACATACTATGGCTCATTTTTGACTTTTATCTTTTAAAATAATAACTATTGGACTACATCACGTTTTGGTAATCTGGACATTTTCACGTGTTATAATTCCTGCGTAGCAACCGTCAATTGCGTAATTGTTTAACACAGCAATTTGACATTTATCACCTTAATTGATTATCCCCTTGGCCATATTTGTCATCATTTTAACAAGTCCAAAGTCCAGGCCAGTGCTAGTGTCTCTTTACCAGTCCATTGTTGTGTCTTAGTCTGTCCATTGTTGTGTCTTAGTCTGTCCATTGTTGTGTCTTAGTCTGTCCATTGTTGTCTCTTAGTCTGTCCATTGTTGTCTCTTTGTCTGTCCATTGTTGTGTCTTAGTCTGTCCATTGTTGTGTCTCAGTCTGTCCATTGTTGTGTCTTTGTCCGTCCATTGTTGTGTCTTATTCTGTCCATTGTTGTCTCTTAGTCTGTCCATTGTTGTGTCTTAATTTGTCCATTGTTTTCTCTTAGTCTGCCCATTATTGTGTCTTAGTCTGTCCATTGTTGTGTCTTAGTCTGTCCATTGTTTTCTCTTAGTCTGTCCATTGTTGTGTCTCAGTCTGTCCATTGTTGTCTTTGTCTGTCCATTGTTGTGTCTCAGTCTGTCCATCGTTGTCTCTTTGTCTGTCCATTGTTGTGTCTCAGTCTGTCCATTGTTGTCTTAGTCTGTCCATTGTTGTCTCTTTGTCTGTCCATTGTTGTGTCTTAATTTGTCCATTGTTTTCTCTTAGTCTGCCCATTGTTGTGTCTTAGTCTGTCCATTGTTGTGGCTTAGTCTGTCCATTGTCGTGGCTTAGTCTGTCCATTGTTGTGTCTTAGTCTGTCCATTGTTGTGTCTCGACTGTCCATTGTTGTGTCTTAGTCTGTCCATTGTTGTGTCTTATTCTGTCCATTGTTGTCTCTTAGTCTGTCCATTGTTGTGCCTCGACTGTCCATTGTTGTGTCTCAGTCTGTCCATTGTTGTCTCTTAGTCTGTCCATTGTTGTCTCATAGTCTGTCCATTGCTGTGTCTCGTCCGTCCTTTTTTGTGTCTCAGTCTGTCTATGTTTTCTCTTAGTCTGTCCATTGTTGTCTCTTTGTCTGTCCATTGCTGTGTCTCAGTCTGTCCATCGTTGTCTCTTTGTCTGTCCATTGTTGTGTCTCAGTCTGTCCATTGTTGTCTTAGTCTGTCCATTGTTGTCTCTTTGTCTGTCCATTGTTGTGTCTTAGTCTGTCCATTGTTGTCTCTTAGTCTGTCCATTGTTGTCTCTTAGTCTGTCCATTGTTGTCTCTTAGTCTGTCCATTGTTGTGCCTTAGTCTGTCCATTGTTGTGCCTTAGTCTGTCCATTGTTGTGTCTTAGTCTGTCCATTGTTTTCTCTTAGTGTTCCCATTGATGTCTCTTTGTCTGTCCATTGTTGTCTATTACTATATATTATGTGTTTACATCTGTTTTGGTTGTTTGTTTTTTAACGTCGCACTCAGCAATATTCCAGATATATGGCGGCGGTATGGACATCATCGTGTTTGGACCAGACAATCCACAGAGGTTCGATCTACGCACATGAGATACTGTGACATGTGTCAACCAAGTCAGTGAACCTGACCACCAGACCCCGTTAGTCGCCTCTTACGACAAGCATGGGTTACTGAAGGTCATTTCTAACCCGGATCTTCACGTGTCCCAAAGCATGATTAACACAGTACTTAATTCTAACAGAAAGGAGAAAACATCTTGGCTAACTAACACACTGACGGTTTATGCATTCAGGTGTTGTGCGTGCGTGTATCACACTATCTGCACTGGTGACAATGAGGAGGTCAAACGTCAAACGTGCGTGTCACTGTTGGACCAGAATTACCGTCTGCTCTGTAATCTGCAAGGTTGTTCAGCTTTGTAAACTGTATCTGACATAGATTCCAACACAATATACTATCTTCCGAAGAACTGACGTCAACTCGAAACAAAACGCTGGCCAATCTGTGAAGGCACAGGTGTACAACGTCATGAAGTGCATTTTTTAAAACTGTCACTCCTTTGCAGCATATGACATAAATTCACAGCTTATATGTAGGAGCGTTAGGAGACTGACACTACTCTCAGCCATGATAGCATTTCTTGTTTTGATCGGATCTGTGGCAGTTTACGGGTGAGTCTTGTGAGTGACTATATCTGACCAGATGTGTGTTATGTGTAAGTGCTAGGAGTACAATATTTGATTGTAGTGTTTGTTTGTTTGTTTGTTGTTTAAAGAACAAATAAACTTTGTTTTTTTGGTACTCTTTTAATTATTACATATGAAAGATTTGTGGTTAGTCACTAGCGTCTGGCTCGAACAAATAAGGCCTAGCGACATCAAGCGATTTTGACAGAATCGTCTATGAAAACAAGTTGTAACTCGGAAACTAGGCAAAGCAGGAGACAAAATCAAATGACAGTAGATTGTGAGAACATATAGCTTTCATTTTCCACAACAGTTGTCACGATTTCAGGTTTATACAAACCTGTAAACAAGATAATCTACCCCCTGAAATGTACATGAATTCTACATAGGCCCTCATATCTATTCCTCATATGACGTCACAGAGACGCGCCGCTCTGATTGGTTGAAATTTCGTTCGCGGGTGAGGATTGTGCACTGTTGTCAAAAAGGTCGATTTAAGTTAATTAAAGATCGAAGTGAGTAGTTTTAATGACGGGGTTTCATTTATAACGATGCCAATTAGTTATTTATGTATTTGTACCCCCTCAGCCATACATATTCCAGCAATATAGCGGCCGTCTGTAAATAATCGATTCTGGACCAGACAGTTCAGTGATAAACAGCATGAGCATCCATTTACGTAATTAGGATACGATGACATGTGTCAACCAAGTCAGCGAGCCTGACAACTCAATCCCTTTAGTCGCTTCTTACGACAAGCATGGGTTACTGAAGATCAATTCTAACCCGGATCTTCACGGGTCCCTAACACGGAATAATGACCATCCAGAAACTCACTTCCTTGGTAGCCTCTGTATTTTTTCGATGATTCACAGAGTATTGTAACAAAAATTATTTTTTTTAAAATTCACTGTTGTACTTAACTGTTATGGTTGTGATATCTGTCTTTCAAATACAGAAGTATATAAGTAGGTCAACAACGCTTTATTCGATGTTTGAATATTAGATGACTACAGGAACGGTCAGACAGCATCTCAGAGGCGATCGTCGGCCCACCTGGCTTGCCGCTGTCCGAGGGTCAAGTCTCTACTGACACAAAACATTCTTAATTCATGTTCACTAATAAAAACAGTCCTGAACATAATGTAGAAAAGTCGTAAATTTGTATACTGTGTGAGAAAACTAAAACTTTTCTCTATCACAAAAGTTGTACGACATTATCGATAACAAATATGGATAATCATTAATCATTTTTCCAATCGACCATATTTCCGATTATCGATAATTTTAGCCAGCCGTAGTTAAAACCCTTTTTTCACCCAAATACCTACGATACTGTGTTTACCCGGTGTCTTCTTGATGCCAGATCCGTTGGACTTTTATCCATTTGAGCCTCGTGTAAGCCCTGGTGATTTCTCACTGTGGAGTTGCGTCCCTTAGCTTCCTGATCTGCTAACCGTGGGTTCAGTAACCTGATTTGACCTGATTAAGATTGTAGATTGCCAGTTTCAACTTTTTGTTTCTTGATTTCACTAAAGCGGTAAACAAGGACTGGATTAAAACCAGTCGTCACTCCTAGTTAACTCTAAAACTGGTATAAGTTTGAAAAAAAGTTCCCCTTCTCACCACGGACTCCTCTGTCCTCAGCCAGGGTCAGAGCCAGGGCCACGCCCACGCCCACAACCACTCCTGCATCCACAACAACCACCAGCAGCTGCAGGCGGACCAAGTCATCATCAGCGTCATAGCCGACATGGAGAAAGATGGCGACGGCATTGTGGAGCAGACCGAGGTCGAAAAGGAGTTTGTCGAGAAGTATGACCATGACAGTAAGATATTATCAGTTGTATTATTTACAGATTAAGATCAATAATGCGGCAAAGGGGGTTCGGATGATCCTGGCACAGTCAGGCTGGTTAGGTTCGTCAGTTCAGGGTCCTTGTGAAGATTCGGGTTAGAACTGATCTTCAGTCGTGCTTGTTGCTAGAGGCGACTAACGGGATCGGATGGTCAGGCTCTCTGACTTGGTTGACACATGTCATCGTATGGATCCTATTGGCTCATGATGCTGATGGAATCAGCTGATATCAATGTTTTCATTTTGCACACATTGAAATATAACACTCAATATTAAGCGTTAGCACGAATGCCGAAGTGGACTTTCCGCCATATTGAAGAGTTGATTGGTTGGTTCTTTAATGCCACACTTGTTTCACGGACAGGCTGAATGTCTTCGAATAAATGAGGTATGTTATGAAACGGTATTGAGTTTCTGGGCCTAGATTTTGGAAGCTCTCTTAGCGCTAAGATAGTCGTAAGTTAATGTTAATGAATGGCACTTACGACTATCTTAGCGCTAAGAGAGCTTCGAAAATCTAGGCCCTGAACTGTTGTAGGTCAATGTTGAATATACGTGAGAGTTACGATCACCCCAGAGCTAAGATCACTTTGTACAATGTACATGATGTTTCAGAGAGCGGCGATGTCAGTGAAGATGAGTTTGTAAAACAGTGGCATCAGCAGTACCATGACGCACCTGACTTTGCCGGCTACCTCTTCCACCACTTCGACTCCAACGATGACCACAAACTGTCCGCCATCGACATCGTCAATTTTGTGAAAAGTGCTGATGCTGACGGTGGGTGATGCTTCTTTATTGTCACTTTCAGGTTACTAGGAGGGTCCGGTAAAAATAACTCATCTATTTACTGATGACTAACGGGGCTTTACAAACGCGTGCAGCAGTATGTACAAATATGTACCACAGAGAACGCTTTATACAAAGCGTATATTTAGAACGTATTCTCATTGATCTTTCATCCCACGTACGATACCTCTCTGAAGATCACGTTATAGGTCACGTGAGCTGAACCACCCAATCAAAATCAAGGTTCGCGGGTTATTGAACCAATCGGATGTCACCTTTTTAAAGCAATTCGGCTTCATATCCACTTCAATTCGGAAATTTCGTTTTGTACAAAACCCACACTAAACACAGTAATTCCGTCTTTGATAGTCAGTTTGGGAGGAAACACTTGCTGACAGTTTTAGCAAATGTGGAAACTTTGACCTTGACACTTTCTGAAAAAGATGGATGCATGTTTGCGAGCGAGAGTGTGAGTTGTCTCCCTTCCTGTATAAAGCTTGACAGTAGTTATTTCATTGCAGGAAATGGTCGCGTCTCGATCGCAGAGTTCCAGGCTTTCTTGACCAACGTAAGTCACGTGACAATAAGATCTCCGAGTCATACACATGCATTTGCCCTGATACTTATCTGCCATTTTGTTTTTAGCTCAGACACATCCGGGTGTTACTGAAAGTATTATGATATGATACCACATTCAGTATTCTGGATTTTGATACAAACTTAATACTCATATCGGAACAAACGTTTCTTTTTGTATGTTTTTGTAACTTAGGCAACTAAAATATCATTATAATTACTAAATATCAATTACAAGACGCTGGGTGTTGTTAACATGACGACTGAAGCATGTATCTGAGGAAAGGGCACGTTCACATTCATTCCATTGAGACTGAAGGTGTCCATCAAAATATATTCTTTTCAATGCATTGGAGAGGCTTTGGGGAAACCCAGTGTTTGAAGCATTCATAAACGTATCCTAAAGGGTTCACGCCGAAGACCTGTGTTCGATTCCCCTCATGGGTACAATTTATAAAGCCCATATCTTGTGTCTCCAGCAATATCACGGCAGGGGGACACCGGAAATGGGCTTCACACATTGTACCCATGTGGAGAGTCGAAACCGTTTCTTCGGCGTGAAGAGCGAACTCTTTAACCACTAGGCTACCCCACCGCCCTGTGTTATTCAAAAAACAAATCATGGCCGTTGTGTTCTGAAAAACGGGTTTCGAAGCTTCTCGTTGGTGTATTCTGTTTTTAGAAGAACTGAGATGATTTGGAGATTTTACGTGCGCTTACCGACATAATGCGGAAATGGATTAAGAGACTGGATCCAGATAAAAAAACCGCTCATAGTGTATCGACGTATCGTAACTGTATAGTTGTCATAGGCTTACGAATAGACTGTCCCTGAACCACATTACTTTTCCTAATGTCTAGCCCTCCTAATGCTAAAGCCCTAAATGGAGCAAGTCTAGATTTCCACAGGTTGCCCGAATGTCCGAACTCACTGGGGCTCCTTTTCAATTTAAATGGGTTTATTTCTTCTTTGTCATCTTTCATGACCAACACAATCTCTCACTGTGACTGACTGACAGACTGAGTTTGGTTTTACGCCGCTTTTAGCAATATTCAAGCAACATCACGGCGGGGGACACCAGAAATGGGCTTCACACATTGTACCCATGTGGGGTTTCGAACCCGGGTCTTCGGCGTGACGAGCCAACGCTTTAACCACTATGCTACCCCACCGCCACCTCTCTCACTGTGACACTTTATATGTTTCAGCTCTACGTCAACTGCGTTCCGTCACATTATTCTCACGGCCGTTGAGATGTGCTGTCAAGTAAAACATTATGATGTAAATTGCCATCTTAATTGTTTCCTTTGTCAAAGTGGATCGTGAGGGTCCTACTCGTCGACGGTGTCGGCATTTTTAAGTTTGAAAGTACAATATTGAACACACTTATGGATAACAACTTGTTTTGTTCAATATTGAACGGGACCTGTATATAAACTAACGGACAAAATAAACGATACTAAATCACTGATATTTGAAAACGACAAACCAAAATTGTGAAACATGAAAGAGAATTTTAATAACAGGTGTATGGGCCACATGCATGCTACCCAGTTACATCAGTTTTAAAGGGGTACTGAATACATCTGACGTAGTTTGAGAAGTGGTTATAAACTTCATCCTACACAAGAAGACAAAAAGTAGTCCAACATACACGAAGACAAAAAGTAGTCCAACATACGGAAGACAAAAAGTAGTCCAACATACACGAAGACAAAAAGTAGTCCAACATACGGAAGACAAAAAATAGTCCAATATACGGAAGACAAAAAGTAGTCCAACATACGGATGACAAAAAGTAGTCCAATATACGGAAGAAATAAAGTAGTCCAACATACACGAAGGCAAAAAGTAGTCCAACACACAGAAGATAAAAAGTAGTCCAACATACACGATGACAAAAACTAGTGTAGCATACACGAAGACAAAAAGTAGTCCAACACACAGAATACAAAAAGTAGTCCAACATACACGAAGACAAAAAGAAGTCCAACACACGGAAGACAAAAAGTAGTCCAACATACACGAAGACAAAAAGTAGTCCAACACACAGAATACAAAAAGTAGTCCAACACACGGAAGACAAAACGTAGTCAAACATACACGATGACAAAATGCAGTCCAGCACACATTCGTGACCCACTCGTGTTATTCCGGGACAAGCCGAATAGAGACTCGTGCCCCTTCTGGAAGGATTTCATATTGGCGCATGAACATCAGAACACGGGGGCTTGTATTGCTGAAAATAATATGTCCTGGGTCCTACAAGCGTACACTGATATCCATATACATATAAAGAAGGATGTATATATATGGATATCAGTGTACGCTTGTGGGACCCAGGACGGATTATTTTCAGCAATACAAGCCCCTGTGGTGAATATGAACAGAAATGAAGATATCGAAAAAAACAAACTTTAAAGTAGCACTTGAAAAACTACGAATGGAAGAAATACGTCCAAACCAACGAATTGGGATCATGTCTTACCTGAAGGGAAATGACATGCTGTATTGTTACCAAACTGGGAGTGGTAAATCTTTGACATTTGAAATTGTACCATTTGTTTCACAAAACAAACGAAGCAACAGTAACTGTCGTATCCTAACTCGTAGCACTCATGAAGAGTGAGTGAGTGAGTTTGGTTTTACAATGCATTCAGTAATATTCCATATTTGGCGGCGGTATGTAAATGATCGAGTCTGGACCAGACAATCCAGTGATCAGCAGCATGAGCATCAATCTACGCAACTGGGATTCGATGACATGTGTCAACCAAGTCAGCAAGCCTGACCACCCGATCCCGTTAGTCACCTTCTCATAAAGAACCAAATTGAAAAGGCACAGCATCTCGAAATTAAATCTGTTTACCTTCGAGGCCATTCTCTTCCCACAGAGGTTACTTGTCATATCTTCCTACGTAACCTCTGTTCTAATACGGCCCTTTCATGGTGTGAGCGTTCAAGACTCGTGATTGGAGGTAATCAGATTTAGTTGTGCAATCAGCGACGTTGTTTCAAAAGTGATCATTCGCAAGGCCTCGGTAATTTCCGTATACTTCGAGAAAACTAAACCTCTTCCCCTGCGCGATGCGCAAACGTTTCTTCTAGACAGAACTCAGTCATGTTATGGTGGATCAGTGGTGTCTCCATCGCCCTCGTTGAAAACGAACAAGCTAGCCATTAAACGTCTTGTGTGTAACATCAACACACGTCCCCGGTAGATGGGGATATTTGTGGCCTCACATTTGCTTGTGTTAGTCAAGTTGAATCTAAGTCGATGTAACACGTGTTCTGATTGGATAGAAAGAAGGGAGATAATTCGTGTTGCGATCTTTTGCCGCTAGGGGATTTTACGAGAACCGGGAAATATGGCCGTATTAGAACAGAGGTTACGTAGGAAAATATGACAAGTAACCTCTGTGGGAAGAGAATGCTTCGAGGCATGCAAGGTGAAATCTAGTGAGGATGATCTAGTATCTAGAAATACCCAGAACATCTTCAAGCATAAGACAGACGCTGGTCTTTTCACTTCAATTGAACAGTTTGTTTAAAAAGGGGTTTATCTATATCCTCTTCGCATATTATACAAATGGAAACTTGAATTTGGAGATAAGTTCAATCAAATTCATAAATATTTCTGTTGGTGTTCCAGATAGATCTTGCACTTTGGTCATCTAGTCTCCAAGTCACATTGTGGGCTGCAAGTTTCCCAACTGCAAAATGTTAGGCAGCCCGAGGGCCAATAAATATGCCTGTCACTTATAGCGTTATCTGATGGTTGTATGATGTGACTTCTAATTGGTAATAACCCCAGCACGTGTAGCCCCAATGCAGATGTTCTTATTTTCTGAATCTCTGGTCTCCCTAGGGCATCTTTTCAATTTAAATGGGCTTGTTTGTTACTATCAAACTTATATACATTCAGAGACTAAGCATTAGTCTAGATAAATGTTTTCAACTGGATCTAAAGAAACACTGTGCAGTCTGCGACAGGCGCAGATGCTTGTGTGCATAGAAATTTCTTTTTGAAATAACACTCCTTGGAATGTGTGCGTCCTAGTTCACTGCTTATATGAGAAGCAGCGTTTATAGACTGAAGTTACTCTCAGACAGACATCCTTGAGGAACACTAGCTGTACTCTGGTCAAGGTAGTTGACGTTTCCATGGCGTTCGTAATGCGGATTTACACTGTTCTTGTCGAAACCTCACCTGGTTAGATATTCATTTAAGGCCGACTTTAACAGTTTATGCGACAAAATTGCCTTTTGTGACATACAAGCTTGGCTGTTGCCCTATCTAACAGGTATGCCAAACCTTTCATAAAAGGTGCTTTGTCAAGCAGGGCGGTGGGTTAGCCTAGTGGTTTAAAGCGTTCGCTCGTCACGTCGAAGACCTGGGTTCAATTCATTACATGGGTACAGTCAACCCTTTATCGCGCAATCGGGTAACAGAGAACCATGTATTTTCTTCATTTTTCCCCTTAGATTGGCGATTGTCTAGCCTAGCGTTCTGTCGTTATAACGAAGACCCGGGTCCAATTACCAACGTGGATTAATGTGCGAAGCCCATTTCTGGTGTCCCCCGTCGTGATATTGCTGGAATATTGCTAAAAGCGGAGTAAAACTAAACTCGCTCGCTTTGTCAAGACACTTTTATAATGGGCGCCGTCACACTCTCCCCATAGGGTGCACTGGTGTTATTAATCGCCAGTACTTGTTGTCTGAACTAAAACTGTCCTATTTGATTTTCAGAACCATGATAGCTTTCCTTGTTTTAATCGGATCTGTGGCAGTTTACGGGTGAGTGGTGTGTGTGTCTATATCGGATAGGTTTATATGTAGATGGTATAAACTAGTATATCTGACCAGATGTGTGTTATGTGTTGGTGCTAGGAGTACAATATTTGATTGCAGTGTTTGTTTATTTGTTGTTTAACGCCGCCCTCAGCCATACATATTCCAGCAATATAGCGGCCGTCTGTAAATAATCGAGTCTGGACCAGACAGTTCAGTGATACACAGCGTGAGCATCCATTTACGAAATTAGGATACGATGACATGTGTCAACCAAGTCAGCGAGCCTGATCACTCAATCCCTTTAGTCGCTTCTTACGACAAGCATGGGTTACTGAAGATCAAGTCTAACCCGGATCTTCACGGGTCCCTAACACGGAATATTGGCCATCCAGAAACTCACTTCCTTGGTAGCTTCTGTATTTTTTCGATGATTCACAGAGTATTTCAATTTTATTTATTATTTTAAATTCACTGTTGTACTTGACTGTTATGGGTGTGATATCCGTCTTTCAAATACAGAAGTATATAAGTAGGTCAACAACGCTTTATTCGATGTTTGAATATTAGATGACTACAGGAACGGTCAGACAGCATCTCAGAGGCGATCGTCGGCCTACCTGGCTTGCCGCTGTCCGAGGGTCAAGTCTGTACTGACACAAAACATTCTTATTTCATGTTCACTGTCAGGCAGCCTGGTGTACGCGAAGCACGCGCACAAGTCCAGACAAAGTCATTGATTCATTTACCTGTGCTGTGCCGGTTCCATCCTTTCTCGCACACCTGGCTGTTCTCTTTGCACTCCTCCCTCGAAAGAAATAGTGAACTGTGTCAAAATTTTAATGAGAGTTTGTTAAACAACTTTTTTATTTTTAGGTCATAAATTCTGCAAAAAACTCATATAGTTGGTCTGATGTTTTAATTATGATCAGCGTTCCATTTAAAATTATATATATATTAGTTTTCGAGTTAGATTGCAATTCATCGGTCCAATTTTGAGCCAAACGGACTATAGTATTGTATTACGCAACATGTATGGATATGTACCTCATCCACAATGCTAAGCTTCCGTGACTAACCAGCCATACTCTAATGTTACATATACACGCAGCTGTATTGACGGCACTGTAGAGTGAGTGAGTGCGTTGTGTTTTACGCCGCTTTTAGCAACAGTCCAGCAGTGACAGCGCTGTAAAGATTCCGATACACAACATTTATTTGAATTCAGGGAATATATAAACATAAATAGACTCCCTGTTAAAACTAGGGCTGGCAATCAGTATATATCACAGAGATTGATAATCGTTAACTAGATATCGATCGATTATCGATAAATATCGGAGACGCCAATATGTCTGCAGAAATGCATATATTTCCCACCACTCGTGAGTGGTGACGTGTTTCGGCATGGATTAATAACAAAACAGCGTCCTGAACATAATGTAGTGAGTGAGTGAGTGAGTGAGTGAGTATGGTTTTACGTCGCTTTAGCAATTTTCCAGCAATATCACGGCGGGGGACACCAGAAATGGGCTTCACACATTGTACCCATGTGGGGAATCGAACCCGGGTCTTCGGCATGACGAGCCAACGCTTTAACCACTAGGCTACCCCACCGCCCCTGAACATAATGTAGAAAAGTCTTAAATTTGTATACTGTGTGAGAAAACTCAAACTTTTTTCTATCGCAAAAGTTAATGTACGACATTATCGATAACAAATATGGATAATCATTAATCATTTTTCCAATCGACCATATTTCCGATTATCGATAATTTTAGCCAGTCGTAGTTAAAACCCTTTTTCACCCAAATACCTACGATACTGTGTTTACCAGGTGTCTTATTGATGCCTGATCCGTTGGACTTTTATCAATTTGATCCTCGTGTAAGCCCTGGTGATTTCTCACTGTGGAGTTGCGTCTCTTAGCTTCATCATCTGCTAACCGTGGGTTCAGTTACCTGATTTGACCTGATTAAGACTGTAGATTGCCATTATCAAACTTTTTGTTTCTTGATTTCACCAAAGTGGTAAACAAGGACTGGATCAAAACCAGTCGTCGCTCCTAGTTAACTGTAAAACTGGTATAAGTTGAAAAAAACCCTTCTCACCACGGACTCCTCTGTCCTCAGCCAGGGTCAGAGCCAGGGCCACGCCCACGCCCACGCCCACAACCACTCCTGCATCCACAACAACCACCAGCAGCTGCAGGCGGACCAAGTCATCATCAGCATCATCGCCGACATGGAGAAAGATGGCGACGGCATTGTGGAACAGACCGAGGTTGAAAAGGAGTTTGTCGAGAAGTATGACCATGACAGTAAGATATTATCAGTTGTATTATTTACAGATTAAGATCAATAATGCGGCAAAGGGGGTTCGGATGATCCTGGCACAGTCAGACTGGTTAGGTTCGTCAGCTCAAGGTTCTTGTGAAGATTCGGGTTAGAACTGATCTTCAGTCGTGCTTGTTGCTAGAGGCGACTAACGGGATCGGATGGTCAGGCTCTCTGACTTGGTTGACCAAACCGAAACATGAGTCTCATTAACCTATTCAGACAATGACCTACTTTTCAGCCGATCCGAATTTTTCGTGTGAAAGTGAAAATAGACATCACAAACAACTATGGTTACACTGAATTCCAATTCCTTGTTTCATAAGAAAATGGTATTTACATGTGAATTTTAATTTTAAACTTTAATAACATCGTATTTCTATATTTTATGGCGAGGTGTAAGCAGCATGACCTTAACTAAGACGTCACAGACTGTTCCCGTTTGATGAGGTCGTAAAATGATTCACAATGCATCTGGCTCACTGGTTACATGTGTTTTTAGCGCTTATTCAGTATAGTTCTGTAACGCACAATGTGATTGATATAATATCAAGTCCGTACCAAACCGCCAAACTTTTCTAGCGGCAGAGCCTCGTTTTGAGATTTCCACGATTTCCAGGTATCTGTTTGTCAGTGCTCGCCGTACGACAGAGCACGCTGCACGACATGTTTGCGAGGATTATTTAAGGAGCGTAGTGTTGCTTGTTAGATGTCTCAAATAATACTGATTAATATTTTTGTATCAAGTTAAATGAATTGGTCTCAAAATTCTGGACTGGTTATTGTACTAAGATGCGCAATAGGATGGAACCCAGTCGGCAGGAAACAAGACTGTTGTGTAATCTATGTTTTGACTTGCATGTCATCGTATGGATCCTATTGGCTCATGATGCTGATGGAATCAGCTGATATTAATGTTTTCATTTTGCACACATTGAAATATAACGCTCAATATTAAGCGTTAACACAAATGCCGAAGTGGACTTTCCGTCATATTGAAGAGTTGATTGATTGGTTCTTTAACGCCACACTTGTTTCACGGACAAGCTGAATGTCTTCGAATAAATGAGGTATATTATGAAACGATATTGAGTTTCTGGGCCTAGATTTTCGAAGCTCTCTTAGCGCTAAGATAGTCGTAAGTTAATGTTAATGAATGTCACTTACGACTATCTTAGCACTAAGAGAGCTTCGAAAATCTAGGCCCTGAACTGTTGTAGGTCAATGTTGAATATACGTGAGAGTTACGATCACCCCAGAGCTAAGATCACTTTGTACAATGTACATGATGTTTCAGAGAGCGGCGATGTCAGTGAAGATGAGTTTGTAAAACAGTGGCATCAGCAGTACCATGACGCACCTGACTTTGCCGGCTACCTCTTCCACCACTTCGACTCCAACAGTGACCACAAACTGTCCACCATCGACATCGTCAATTTTGTGAAAAGTGCTGATGCTGACGGTGGGTGATGCTCCTTTATTGTCACTTTCAGGTTACTAGGAGGGTCTGGTAAATATAACTCATCTATTTACTGATGACTAACGGGGCTTTACAAACGCGTGCAGCAGTATGTACAAATATGTACCACAGAGAACGCTTTATACGATGCCATATCTTTAGAACGTATTCTCATTGATCTTTCATCCCACACGAAACCTCTCTGAAGATCACGTAATAGGTCACGTGAGCTGAACAGCCCAATCAAAATCAAGGTTCGCGGGTTATTGAACCAATCGGATGTCAGCCTTTTAAAGCAATACGGCTTCATATCCACTTCAATTCGGAAATTTCGTTTTGTACAAGCCCACTCTAAAGACAGTAATTCCGTCTTTGATAGTCAGTTTGGGAGGAAACACTTGCTGACAGTTTTAGCAAATGTGGAAACTTTGACCTTGACACTTTCTCGAAAAAGATGGATGCATGTTTGCGAGCGAGTGTGTGAGTTATCTCCCTTCCTGTATAAAGCTTGACAATAGTTATTTTATTGCAGGAAATGGACGCGTCTCGATCGCAGAGTTCCAGGCTTTCTTGACAAACGTAAGTCACGTGACAATAAGATCTCCGAGTCATACACATGCATTTGCCCTGATACTTATCAGCCATTTTGTTTTTACCTCATACACATCCGGGTGTTACTGAAAGTATTAATATGATACCACATTCAGTATTCTAGATTATGATACAAACTTAATACCCATATCGTAACAAACGTTTCTTTTTGTATGTTTTTGTAACTTAGGTAACTAAAACGTCATTTATAATTACTAGATATCAATTACAAGACGCTGGGTGTTGTTGACATGACGACTGAAGCATGTATCTGAGGAAAGGGCACGTTCACATTCATTCCATTGAGACTGAAGGTGTCCATCAAAATATATTCTTTTCAATGCATTGGAGAGGCTTTGGGAAACCCAGTGTTTGAAGCGTTCATAAACTTATCCTAAAGCGTTCACGCCGAAGACCTATGTCCGATTCCCCTCATGGGTACAATGTATGAAGCCCATATCTTGTGTCTCCAGCAATATCACGGCGGGTGACACCGGAAATGGGCTTCACACATTGTACCCATGTGGAGAGTCGAACCCGTTTCTTCTTTAACCACTAGCTATAGGCTACCCCACCGCACTGTGTTATTGAAAACCACGTCATGGCCGTTGCGTTCTCAAAGACGGGTTTCGAAGCTTCTCGTTGGTGTATTACCTGTTTCATTAAGAACTGAGATGATTTGGAGATTTTACGTGCGCTTACCGACATAATGCGGAAATGGATTAAGAGACAGGATCCAGATAAAAGAAAAACGTTCGTAGTGTATCGACGTATCGTAACTGTATAGTTGTCATAGGCTTACGAATAGACTGTCCCTGAACCACATTATTTTTCCTAATGCCTAGCCCTCCTAATGCTAAAGCCCTAAATGGTGCAAGTCTTGATTTCCACAGGTTGCCCGAATCTCCGAACTCACTGGGGCTCCTTTTCAATTTTAATGGGTTTATTTCTTCTGTGTCATCTTTCTAGACCAACACACAGTTAATCTCTCATTGTGACTGACTGACTGAGTGAGTTTGGTTTTACGCCGCTTTTAGCAATATTCCAGCAACTTCACGGCGGGGACACCAGAAATGGGCTTCACACATTGTACCCATGTGGGGATTCGAACCCGGGTCTTCGGCGTGACGAGCCAACGCTTTAACCACTAGGCTACCCCACCGACCCCTCTCTCACTGTGACACTTTGTATGTTTCAGCTGTACCTCAACTGCGTTCCGTCACATTTTTCTCACGGCCGTTGAGATTTGCTGTCAAGTAAAACATTACGATGTACATTGCCATCTTAATTGTTTCCTTTGTCAAAGTGGATCGTGAGGGTCCAACTCGTCGACGGTGTCGGCATTTTATAAGTTTGAAAGTACAATATTGAACACACTTATGGATAACAACTTGTTTTGTTCAATATTGAACGGGACCTGTATATAAACTAACGGACAAAAAAAACGATACTAAATCACTGATATTTGAAAACGACTAACCACCATTGTGAAACATGAAAGAGAATTTTAATAACAGGTGTATGGGCCACATGCATGCTACCCAGTTACATCAGTTTTAAAGGGTTACTGAGAAGTTTGAGAAAGTGGTTATACACTTCATCCTACACAAGAAGACAAAAAGTAGTCCAACATACGGAACACAAAAAGTAATCCAACATACGGAAGACAAAAAGTAGTCCAATATACACGAAGACAAAAAATAGTCCAGCATGCGGAAGGCAAAAAGTAGTCCAACATACAGAAGACAAAAAGTAGTCCAACATACGGAAGAGAAAATGTAGTCCAACATACACGAAGACAAAAAGTAGTCCAACATACGGAAGACAAAAAGTAGTCCAACATACGGAAGAGAAAAAGTAGTACAACATACACGAAGACAAAAAGTAGTCCAACATACGGAAGACAAAAAGTAGTCCAACATACGGAAGAGAAAAAGTAGTCCAACATACGGAAGACAAAAAAAGTAGTCCAACATACACGAAGACAAAAAGTAGTCCAACATACGGAAGAGAAAAAGTAGTCCAACATACACGAAGACAAAAAGTAGTCCAACATACGGAAGACAAAAAGTAGTCCAACATACGGAAGAGAAAAAGTAGTCCAACATACACGAAGACAAAAAGTAGTCCAACATACGGAAGAGAAAATGTAGTCCAACATACACGAAGACAAAAAGTAGTCCAACATACGGAAGACAAAAAGTAGTCCAACATACGGAAGACAAAAAGTAGTCCAATATACACGAAGACAAAAAATAGTCAAGCATGCGGAAGGCAAAAAGTAGTCCAATATACACGAAGACAAAAAATAGTCAAGCATGCGGAAGGCAAAAAGTAGTCCAACATACGGAAGACAAAAAGTAGTCCAACATACGGAAGACAAAAAGTAGTCCAACATACGGAAGAGAAAAAGTAGTCCAACATACACGAAGACAAAAAGTAGTCCAACATATCATGACAAAAAGTAGTCCAACATACGGAAGACAAAAAGTAGTCCAACATACACGAAGACAAAAAGTAGTCCAACATACATCATGACAAAACGTAGTCAAACACGCTGAAAAGTAGTCTAACATACACGGAGACAAAAGTGGTCAAGCACACTGAAAGGTAGTCCAACGTAAAAAAGACAAAAAGTAGTCCAACATACAGAAGACAAAAAGTAGTTCAACACACTGAAAAGTAGTCCAACGTACAGAAGACAAAAAGTAGTCCAACACACAGAAGACAAAAAGTAGTCTAACATACAGGAAGACAAAAAGTAGTCCAACACACAGAAGACAAAAAGTAGTCTAACATACAGGAAGACAAAAAGTAGTCCAACACACAGAAGACAAAAAGTAGTCCAACATACTCGAAGACAAAAGTAGTCCAACACAGAGAAGACAAACAATAGTCCAACATACACGATACCAAAGCCTGGCTGGGATCACAGAGACCCCTCAGATTATCGCCCTATATCGTTACACGGTGGGTTTGTAAAACCATGGAACGCATAGTGAACAATAGATTAGTTTGGTATTTGGAAACCAACAATCTAATTGCAGATATTCAATGTACTATTGATCATTTAGTACGATTAGAATCCTATGTTGATACTGCCATTGTTAATAAACAACACGTAGTATCAATTTTCTTTGATCTGGAGAAAGCATATGATACTACTTGGAAGTACGGCATTTTGAAGGATTTACATGATTTCGGATTGAGAGGTCGTTTACCTCGTTTCATCTCACAATTTTTAACAAACAGGCAATTTCAAGTCCGAGTGGGTTCAACCCTGTTTGACCATTACAATTAGGATCAGGGTGTCCCACAAGGCAGTATTTTGTCTGCAACATTATTTAGTATTGAAATAAACAGCCTGTCAATGGTTTTAAATGATTCAGTTGATGGATCACTTTTCGTGGATGATTTTAATGTTTCTTGAGGTGGTAAAAATATGCATACAATAGAGAGGCAACTACAACTATGTCTCAATAAAATTCATAAATGGTCAATTGAAAACGGTTTTAAATTTTCTAAATCCAAAACAAATTGTATACATATTTGTAGAAAATATAAACCGCATGAAGACCCAGAACTATTTTTCAATGGCACACCCATCAAGGTTGTAAAAGAGGTCAAGTTCTTGGGACTTATTTTTGACTCTCATCTGACTTTCTTACCACATATTAAATATTTAAGAAATAAATGCCTGAAGGCACTCGACTTGTTGAAAGTTGTGTCAAATTCAAAGTGGGGAGGGGATCAAGCTACCCTCTTACATCTATATCGATCACTGGTCCGTTCCAAACTTGATTATGGCTCCATCGTGTATGATGGAGCCTGTACAAGCAACCTTAAACTTCTTGATTCTGTCCACCACCAAGGCCTGAGACTTTGCCTTGGATTCTTTAGAACTTCTCCTATTGACAGTCTCTACGTTGAGGCAGATGAGCCATCTCTTGCACAACGCCGTATAAAACTATCTTTACAATATATTACAAAACTGTACTCTAACAAATCTAACCCTGCATATAACTGTGTCTTCACTCCCCTCTATGAGGATTTATACAACAAGAAATCGTCCCTTATTCTGCCTCTTTTGTATCCCTTGTGATGAGAGAACCACGGTCAAGCATGTCCTGCTTGACTGTGTTGAATTCTCCATCATAAGGGATACATATTTCAATGTAAACACAATGAAGGATCTCTTTACCACTTTTAATTTTTATCTAATTATTGGTTTCTTTAAAGAAATTGATTTATTTGATGAATTCTGATTAATGTGTTTCGTAAATAGCTATATTTTAAAGACTAGTAATTTAGATTAGTAACTTAGATTGTTCGTGGCTGTACCCTCAAAGGGGGTTAAAGTACTGTAAAATTATTGTCCTTCTGAGAGGGTACGTAAGTCCCAAAACTTTCAAAGTAAAATGTAATTGACCATATTTTGAACGTAGCATCTTTGTTTTTTTAACTGCCGGCTACATTTTCCTGCAATCGGCAGCGGCTGAAGGGATGGTGTAAATCCAGCTAGGGTCCATGCAGGTAGCAAAGGTAATGTAAGTCCCCATGGTTCCTAGTATGGTGATCTACCTTCAGTTGTTGGCGATCTATAGCCGGTGTTTTATACTGTATTGTCTTCTTTAATTGGAATGTTTTAGCTTTGTTCGCTAGTTTTATATTCATATCTGTGATTCTCTAGTACTTTTACTGTCCATCATCGACAGATTTTAATCTTCAAAATGTTTTCTCTTTTTATCGTATAAATTGTTTTCGTCACGATATGGCTGAGATATTGCCGATGTGACGTTAAATATTAACTCACTCACTCACTCCTATGCAACACCAGCATTTCGTCCTGCTTCCAGCAGAAAATCACCACCGTTTGCGCTTGCTTACTGACAAGTCGCCTCTGAGCCACTGCCGAGACTCAAGCTGGTTTGCCTGTGCAAGCCACCGTTTCACCACCATCGCCTTTACTCTAAGGGTCGCCCTTTCACCCACTATGCAACACCAACATTTGAGCTTGCTTCCAGCAAAGTCGCCTTTGAGCCACCTGTCAAGACTCAATCTGTTTCAGTTCTGCTACACCATGGCTATCTGTACATCGAACATCTTCGGGAGAACGAATGATGAATAGCATGAGCAACGTCGCGCGCCTTTACACAAGCTAAGCACCAAGTCAACCAAGTGCTTGATCATGGTGGAGGTCGGAATTATCCCTCTATGCACTACCTCGTGTCTTCCATCTGTCCGACCTCCGTGGGCAGACGTGGAGGGCAGCGTCGCAATTTTCACATCGCCGTGCCCGTCGCATCGTCGTGCCGGGGAACAAAGGCACATTTCCGAGTCAGTGGCCAACCTGGCTCCTTTCCCCGAATAAAGAATACGCCGTTTTGCATACACCTCCGCCATTGAATGGGCTTTCTGGCAATATAAGCCAATTTGACTTCTGACTGTGGAAACAAAAGTTATATAGGATTTTCTGCAGAAGTATAGCAAAAAATGACGATTTTTTTTCAAACAAATTGTGCAATATATTTTTAAATGTTCAGGATAGATCAAATCTGCGTTAACCACCGTCATCGACGTTAAAAGAGCTTTGCAGATAGGTATAACGGATTTAGAAGCAAACAAAGACGCGATAAGGCATTGCCTGAACAAAGGCGCATTTGAAAGGCCGCCGACACAAGAAGCGGCGGTATAAATTGACGTGTGTAACGTCTCAGCACAACATCGCACATGTCCGTGTTATGCGTCGTTAGAAGCGTACTTTCGAGGGCTTTTGACTGCATTAGACATATGGAAAATCGGAGCATGGACATAGAAATTATAGCCGAAGTGAACATCCACTGATGGCGGAGGTGACACGGACGCCAGAAGCGGCGGCATTTTCAGATGTGTGTAGCACCTTTGCAAAATGTCGCACATGTACGTGTTATGCGTCGTTAGAAGGGCATTTTAAAGGGCTTTCAAATGCATTAAGAAATGAAGGATCGAACGACGGGTATAGAAATTATAGCCGAACACTACATCCGCTGATTGCGGAGGCATCGGACACAGGAGCGGCATTTTCAGATGTGTGTAGCACCTTTGCAAAATATTGCACATGTACGCGTTATACGTCGTTAGAAGCGCATTTTAAAGGGCTTTCCGATACACTAAAAGTATACATATTGACACTACAGGTATTGTTGTTATGGTTAGATTCCAAATTATTGTAATTTTTAGTTCTGGCGAAGTGTAGGCAGCATAACCTTAACTAAGACGTCACAGACTGTCCCCGTTAGATGACGTCGTAAAATGATTCACAATGCATCTGGCTTACTGGTTAAACCAGTTATGTGATTTTGCGCTTATTCAGTATAGTTCTGTAACGCACAATGTGATTGATATAATATCAAGTCCGTACCAGACCGCCAAACTTTTCTAGCGGCAGAGCCTCGTTTTGAGATTTCCACGATTTCCAGGTTTCTGTTTGTCAGTGCTCGCCGTACGACAGAGCACGCTGCACGACATGTTTGCGAGGATTATTTAAGGAGCGTAGTGTTGCATGTTAGATGTCTCAAATAATACTGATTAATATTTATGTATCAAGTTAAATGAATTGGTCTCAAAATTCTGGACTGGTTATTGTACTAAGTTGCGCAATAGGATGGAACCCAGTCGACAGGAAACGAGACTGTTGTGTAATCTATGTTTTGACTTGCCTGGGTTTCCAGTTCATTACCTGTATACAATTTAGCTACTGTATACAACAATGTATTGTCAATCAGCATAATAACAAGTGTTGTAACATATGGCTGAAGGTATTATTTATCTTATTAATACATTTCTATAAATTCAGGTAGGCATATATAAAATGCATTTAAATGATATTCAGAGTAAGAGGGGCGGTGTGGTGGCCTAATGGTTAAAGGTTCGCAGGTCACATGGGTTCGATTCTCCACATGGACAGTGTGTGAAATCCATTTCTGGTGTCCCCCGCCGTGTTATTGCTTGAATGTTGCTAAAAGCGCCGTGAAACTTCACTCATACACACACTCACTCATTCAGTGTAAGAGCAGGAGGTTTTCTTCCATTGCACTGGTAACTACTTACAACTGTGCTGGCCATTTTCTTTCAAAATTATCAATAACATCAATTTTATTTTAAATACATTTTTCAACTATTATATCTGATAATTTTCAAAAATGTTTCCAAAGCCATTGATACTCGAGATAGAAATATACCTTTTAGCAGTTAAAGCCATATGACTATTACCGATATGTTTCTGAGGTGAGGTGAAATTGGGTTTAACGTCGTGCTTGAGAATATTTCGCTTATATGACGACGTGCATGCGTGTGTATGCGTATGTGCGGCTGCTTGTACTAGCTCAGACTGAAGCTAGTTTTATAGTGCTAACCCACTGAGGTACCATGCCGCAGTGAAGCATGAATACCCACTCAGACACATTATATTGACTCCGAGCCGAACAGTCCTTGTTGTACCCATTAATGCCGAGCGCCAGGCAGGGATCCCCGCTAAAAAAAAAAGGAAAAAAGAATTGCTAAATGCAGCGTAAAAATAAACTTACTCACTCACTCACTCACTCATATGTCCACAGAGTTTACCCCTCAGTACTGCCAGTTGAATGTACTAGCTCAACAATTCACGGATTCGCCCTGCTCTATCGTATGACCAGTCACGCTCACCAGAACCAGGCGCCAACAAGACTGAGTTACTAGCTGGACTCCGGTATGTCCGCCCCGGCATGAACTACGCGCCTGACTTCACACTACACATGAAGATTCACGTCAATGGCGAGGACGAACAGCCCCTCTACACATACCTGAAGGTGAGTGCACATTGATATACTCAACAGACAGTCTACAGATACCTGAAGGTGAGTCCACATTGATATACTCAACAGACAGTCTAGACAATCTACAGATACATGAAGGTGAGTCCACATTGATATACTCAACAGACAATCTACAGATACCTGAAGGTGAGTCCACATTGATATACTCAACAGACATAGACAATCTACAGATACCTGAAGGTGAGTCCACATTGATATACTCAACAGACAGTCTACAGATACCTGAAGGTGAGTCCACATTGATATACTCAACAGACAATCTACAGATACCTGAAGGTGAGTCCACATTGATATACTCAACAGACAGTCTACAGATACCCGAAGGTGAGTCCACATTGATATATACTCAACAGACAATCTACAGATACCTGAAGGTGAGTCCACATTGATATACTCAACAGACAATCTACAGATACCTGAAGGTGAGTCCACATTGATATACTCAACAGACAGTCTACAGATACCTGAAGGTGAGTCCACATTGATATACAGTCAACAGACATTGATATAGTATCAATATACAGATACCTGAAGGTGAGTCCACATTGATATACTCAACAGACAGTCTACAGATACCTGAAGGTGAGTCCACATTGATATACTCAACAGACAATCTACAGATACCTGAAGGTGAGTCCACATTGATATACTCAACAGACAGTCTACAGATACCTGAAGATACCTCCACAGATACCTGAAGGTGAGTCAACATTGATATACTCAACAGACAGTCTACAGATACCTGAAGGTGAGTCCACATTGATATACTCAACAGACAGTCTACAGATACCTGAAGGTGAGTTGACATTGATATACTCAACAGACAATCTACACATACCTGAAGGTGAGTCCACATTGATATACTCAACAGACAGTCTACAGATACCTGAAGGTGAGTAAAATTGATATACTCAACAGACAATCTACAGATACTTGAAGGTGAGTCCAAATTGATATACTCAACAGTCTATAGATACCTAGGTATATACCAGACAATCTACACATACCTGAAGGTGGGTAAAATTGATATACTCAACAGACAATCTACAGGGACCTGAAGGTGAGTGGACTCAAAAGTCGTAAATGGGTTACGCGAGGATGCATCACTATACATAACAGTTCCGAATACCTTAAGGCATGTCGACATTTAATGGTAGTCTATAATAATGTCCTACGACTCCACCGTTACTTCCCATGTATACCTTAATTTTGTTTCAGGACTCTTGTCCTGTTCCTCTGGGCGCTTCTTACGACCGAAGAGAATCATTCTGGGATCCTGTCAAAGTCAACGACATTTCATGGAACTTCGAGAAGTTTCTCATTGACCACAATGGCCGCCCACTCTTCCGGTTCCGACCGGATGTTGAACCCAATGATCTGGAAGACCTGGTTACGCTCATGATGGACAGATCCCTGGATCCCAAGGATTGGAGAGCGAATGCAGAAACTGAGCTCCTAATTATACACAACAAAATGAAAGCCAGAGATGAGGCGAAGAAGTAAGCGGAAGAGAAAAAGAAATAAAATTAACTTTCGGAAATTGAACATATTATTCAACTTTGTCCCGATCAACTGTTTTCTTTCTATTTATTTATTGGCATAGTCTTTTCAGTAAATTGAACTCATTAGGTACCCCAGGTGGAGTGATTCGATTAACATTATTCAGCCCGTAGTAACCGGAAGTCCAGTACCGGATGTGCTAAACGTCTGTCCTTAAAGTGTATTTTTAGATACCACAGGAAGTTATGCAGCTACTGAAGTTGTGTATTTGTAACAAGTGGATATTATGAGCCTTGATACGTCTACCTAACCTCAGAAGAAGAACTAAGATATTATTATAACTTTCCTCAGCAAATTACACGATTATTAGTTTACGGAAATTGCCAAATAAAAATTATCTTTATTTCAAATGCTGCAGCGACGCTTGATACATCTGCTGCAGTACATCACTGGATGATAGTAACCTACATTAAGTTACATTTAACGTACAGACATATTTTCCGATCCTAGTATTACTGTGACATCATCTTATAGTCTTTTGTCTGTTTGTGATATCAAATTCTTTGGTTATGTTGATTAATAACAGAGTTCTTTCAGCTATGTAGGGTCCCTGCTTATAATCTCTAACTGCGCCTGTTTTGGCTCCCCGGGTATTTGACCTCCTCCCATGCTACACTCAATGATGGACTTGCTGTAAACTGCGCAAGCGCAGAAGGCATGGCCCGATGGCCAATATGGACTGTGGTTTTGTACATTCAACCAGAGTCGTGTTGTTGGTAGTGTTCACGGAGGCTGTCAGTCACTCAGTGTCCGCCATTTAACAATAAACACTATATTTGTTCATGCATCATGCGTTTTATCAGTTCTGTATATGGTACACCAATCTCTGTTTTAGTGGATTATTAGCATCATTCCAAAAATGGGGCGGTGGGTTAGCCTAGTGGTTATTGGTAGTGAGGTGAGGTGAGGTGAGGTGAGGTGAGGTGAGGTGAGGTGAGGTGAGGTGAGGTGAAATTGGGTTTAACGTCGTGCTTGAGAATATTTCGCTCATATGACGACGTGCATGCGTGTCTATGTGTATGTGCGGCTGAAGCTGGTTTTATAGTGCTAGCCCACTGAGATACCTTCCGCTGTGAAGCATGAATACATCACTCAGACACATTATACTGACTCCGAGCCGACCAGTCCTTGTTGTACCAATTAATGCCGAGCGCCAGGCAGGAACCAACAAGTACCATATTTTAACGTCTTTTGGTATGACGCGGTCGGGGATCGAAACCGCGACCTTCCGCTCTCCGGGCGGACGCTCTAACCACTACACCACGGAGGAGGTCTTATTGATAGTGAATCTGCCATACTACAGGCTATAATGAAGCATACCACTTTATGAATAACAACTGCTTGTTTACTGGATAGAGCGATCTCGGTGTAGATTCTACACCGTTTTCAAGCTACGAGGGGCGGGTGGGATAGCCTAGTGGTTAAAGCGTTCGCTCGTCACACCTAAGACCCGGGTTCGATTCCCACCATGGGTACAATGTGTGAAACCCATATCTTGTGTCCCCCCGCCGTGATATTGCTGGAATATTGCTAAAACCATACTCACTCACTCATTTCATCAATATCACGACCTGCTGTGCCATAAATGGGCCTCATTCTTTGTACCCGTATTTGGAACCGAATCCGGGTCTTTGGCCTGGCGAGCAATCGCGAGCTATGTCGAGAAGGAGATCGGGGGAGAGATCAAGAGAGGGAGATTATAATGCTGGACAAATCATTTACCACCTGGAATTGAAGTCACATGTTACTTCAGGTATTCCGGCCTTTGAGTAACGGTCGACGTCTATCTTTAATACCACCGTCACTATCAAAAGGTGTTTCTGTGAGCGAATCACAGGTCATCAGCCAGTCTATATTCGGGCGACTGGTACCGAAAAGTGAGAACCAATAAAGACGGAAACGAAATTTTGGAAAAATAGACTAAGAATTTATTCACATATCAATGAATAATGATGAACACTTGATAATGAACAATAAAACATGTAAAAGACCAAACAAAGAAAAAAAAGAAGACAAAATGTCATGAGACAACTTCAGCATTTGTTATTGAGTGAGTGAGTTTTACGCCGTTACGCCGCCTTTAGCAATATTCCAGCAACATCACGGCGGGGGACACCAGAAATGGGCTTCACATATTGTTCCCATGTGGGGAATCGAACCCGGGTATTCGGCGTGACGCGTGAACGCTTTAACCGCTCGGCTACTCCCCCGCCCCTATTTGATAATGGCACTTGAATGATATACCCATTTCTGGTGTCCCCCGCAGGTGATGTTGCTGGAATATTGCTAAAAGCGGCGTAAAACCAAACTCAGCCAGTCAGTCAGTTGAATGATATAAAAAGATATCTTCTCCAGTTGATGCAATACAGTGGCGGGAAATAAAATCTCATGAGAATTTTTGAATAATTGAAGCAATGTTTGGCGAACATAATGTATAGGTAAACATATGACCCATCATCCACTGATATCAGCCCCAGAGTTTGTAGTTGGATGCAGGCCCGCGGAGATCCGAGTCTTCACCAACTTATAGTTGTCGTAAGAGGCGCGTAACGGGATCGGCGGTGGGCTCGCTCACTTGGTTCACGAATGTCGTCTTACCCCTATGGAGAACTATGCTTACGATTTCAATGACTGGATTGACTGGACCAGGCTCTATTAGTCGGCACAAAGCACGAATGTTGCTGAATGTTTGCAAGCAAGGAAACAAAGAAATATACAGGTAAATGATCCAAGAGTAATTACACATGGAATGGCATTCTGATGTACATTCACGATTTAATACCTGCTGTTCAGCTTTTAACGTCCTCGTCAAACACACACATCCCTCTTGTCACTCAGTATAACGGTACCCTTAAAATAGATAGCGGTACCTTGATGATCAATTATAACGCTGCGGATTTGATATAACAGTCTGTGCCATGGTCAGCCAATGGACGTCTCGCTCGTATCCAGATGGTCGAACGCTGTGGTCACTTGTAGTCCTCTGCACCGTGATGCAACTTCACCAGCGATGGTACAGTTTCTGCCCTAAAGCGACAGCCTTTTGGTACTGACCTCCAGGTGACGTGGAGCCGTAATGTAGCCTATTGCCTTCATATGAGAAGACATCTCCGTCACTTCGTCACTGCGGCTTCCCGTCACTTCGTCACATCGACCATTACCCTATCCAGGTATACTCCTTGGTTTCACGACATCAGACGTATTTGAAGGGCGTTTTAACGGCCAGTGTCTCGATTACATTGTGTGTAATCCAGTTTTATAAGATGAAAATACACACACACACACCACGGTGTGATGAAGCCTGATCCAAATCCTGTTGCATTCAGAACTACTCGTGCAGTTACGGAAATATTCCGAAATGAGCCAAGATGATCTGGATGGCCGTGAAGAGAAACCATTTATTAATAATCGCGATCCATATCGGTGGGATGGATAGGTGGCTTTTCTTAGCCACGTAGAGATAAACTTACAACAGGTCGACTCGACCGACGACGGTGAAGTTGTGGTAGCCGCCGTCGCAGCTTCCAGTTGAAGAAACTGAACCAAACCTGGTGTTGTTGAGATCAGGACTGAGAGTGACGGGGCAATGGGGATATGAAGTGGTTACTTTGGGTGCGACAGACGGACCAAGGTAACCATCGTACTGGTCGGGTCCGAATCCTGACGTGGGTATTTTCACCATCAAAGTGTTCTCCGGCACTCTCTCCAGCGTTCCTACTCTGTCGCTTGGCAGGGTCTGATTCTCAACCTTGGTTTGACCTTGACCTTCACGCATTTGTTTAGCTTTAATATTTTCCAGTTTTTCCATTGGAGTGTACAGATTATGCACGGTACGGGGATGGCCGTCACCATTACTGGGTGCTGTTGTAGTCATTGACGTCAACTCCGCTCGGACCGCCCACGATAGGTTGCTATTTGTTCTCACCACTTTGTTTTCTTGGCACAAGGCGCGTCATCTAACTGAGAATTGGTGGAGCCCTTCCGTGTGTACTTGACGCCGGAATCTCGGCGAATACCGTACGTTGACGCTGAGCGAGACTTCCTGTTGCTGACGTATTTGACGTTGTCGTCGATGACGTCGACAAGCTACACAGGTGAAGACAGTGAGGAACAGAGACAGAGTTACCATTGCTATTGCCAGCAGCAGGGGCATGAAGGAGGCCGGATCTGAAGAAAACACGTGAGTGAGTGAGTGAGTGAGTGAGTGAGTGAGTGAGTGAGTGAGGCTTTACTCCACTAATTCTATTTCAGTAACATAAGCAAGGGGGAAATTGTCTTCAAATAGTGCACACATATTGGAAATTAAAAAAAACAACATCGGGAAATACCACATATGTACCTTGTGACCATGTTGTCGGGGGCGGTATTGGGGGACGCCGAAACTGGCGGTCAAGGTCATCTGAAGAAAAAAAGGAAATCGTGAAGTCTTATTGTACATAACACAATGCCCTAGATTCGAATCATCTAAAAAAATGCAGCACGACAGGTTCCTGTTTTCATCATAAGCATTATAAACCGGAAGTGATGTAACTAAACACCCGACAGATAATGTTGTGTTGCCCCTTGACGTATAGCCTAAAAATAGAAACACACCAGGATGTCAGAGAGAGTTTTCAATATATCATACCAGTGTCAAACAGAGGAGCAGTCTACCAGTAACGCCTCCCTACCGGTACTGGATGAGTGAAATCCATACTTTGTTATTCTGCCGCGGTATTGCTGGGACAGTGCTACTGCACATAATCTTTCCGACATACCCATATAGTCTCCACATTTAAAGTACCATTCAATGATATGCATACAAAATGGATAATGGTTATGATGATGGTAAGGATAAGGATAAGAAACTGACATAAGTTTTTACGAATTTTCTCCTTTGATATCACATCGATCGTGGTACCTATGCAAATATATATTTATATATTTTGTGAGTGCGATGTTTCGGTACAGATGACACTCAAAGAAATGTACACGTGCTTCCGTGTTTTGTTGCAGTTCCGCATCTCATGTTTTACCAGCCGATCTCTGACAGCGAGATGAGGCGTCGATATTTGACTACAGCACGTACTGTAGTAATGCGTAAACAATTGCAGGCTATGAATGAGTGAGTGAGTTAGGTTTAACGTCGATTTTAACAGGGCGCGTAAGCTAGAAGTGGGATGAAAAGACAAGGTTATGTCTCAGACGTTTTCTATGAGTGAGTGAATGAAAGAGTGAGGGAGTGAGTGAGTGAGTTTAGTTTTACGCCGCTTTTAGCAATATTCCAGCAATATCACGGCGGGGGACACCAGAAGTGGGCTACAAACACTGTACCCATGTGGGGAATCGAACCTTGGTAGCCTCGTGGTTAAAGCGTTCGCTCGTCACGCCGAAGACACGGGTTCGATTCCCCACAAAGGTACAATGTGTGAAGCCCATTTCTGGTGTCCACTGCCGTGATATTGCTGGAATATTGCTAAAAACTGAACTCACTGTCAGTCGATCACTCGCATGTCATTTTGAATCACGTGACCTGTGACGTGTCGGAGATTCCTTCCCTAAAATAGTAACACGCGTGTAGGAAAACCTAATGTGAGCTACTACAATGGAATGGATTTTCCGATTCTGCAATTCGGAATTATGCATTGAACTGGTTGAAGTCACTACAATGTGTGAAGCCCATTTCTGGTGTCCCCCCGCCGTGATATTGCTGGAATATTGCGGAAAGAGGCGTAAAACCATACCCACTCACTCATTAGATCGATGCTCATGCTGTTGATCACTGGATTGTCTGATCCAGACTCGATTATTTACAGACCGCAGCAAATAGCTGAGTGCGGCGTTATACAACAAACAAAGTCTCATTACGAGCCCGGAAAGAGACAAAAACACCTACCTGCAGCAGTACTGCAAGCGAGACAGAATGTTAATGTTGTAAGCGACATGTATCTAGCCATGGCGATCAGAACAAGAGTTGATGGTCGTGGTCCATGCTGTCCCAATATCGCAACACCTTCCCCAAACATTTTCTATTGGATTTAGGTCAGGGATATAGCTTGGCCAATCTAATAATGTCATGTTGTGGGTCCGAAACCAGGCCTGTGAATGCTTTGAACGATGTTTTGGGTCGTTGTCCTGCTGGAAAATCCAAACATTTCCATAGAACACGTGAGCAGATGGAAGTAAATGTCCCTCGAGAATATATGTTTATCATCCAAAACTGTGTTCCACAGGAGATATCGCTTGTGTGAGATCAAACGATATCTCCTAGGAGATATCGTTTTGACAGTAGATTTTGTACAATGCCCTGACAATGCTATGACGTCATTTACTTGATGACATCACAATGCTATGACATCGCTGCACTGCAAGTCTAATGGCAGTACCATGTTCACAGATCTACATTTTGTCATTGAAAACTAATGAAGAGTGATTTTGGATGATAAATAGAATCTCACCCTCGTGTCTTCTGATATCAATATATCAACACTCGTTGATAAAGTAAAATATCCTCGGCTGGGCGCTGATACAAAAGGTTTTCAGTTTGTTTGATCCAGAATTTCAGTGTATTAGGAAACAGCCACACAGAACTTTCATCTGAGAAAATCATATTGTCCCAGATTAAAATTTCTATGCTGTAAGCACCAGTTCAACCTTCGCTCCTTTTGTTCAGGTTTCATGATCGGTGATGGAATTCCTCGACTTTTCTGCCAACCCACTGCACAACTCAGTTGGGGCTGTCTCCTTACACAGTCACAGTTCCTCTATCTATCATATCCAGCCTTAAGATTTCTAAACTATTTCGTTTGTTTTTAGAAACAAGAATATCAAGCCGCCTCCTGTCACCGACAGTCAATTTTCTGGGCCTACCTGCGCCTCCCTGGTGCTCAATGCCATATCCATTTGCAATATTTTCAAAACACGATAAACAATGGACAAAGGGATGCCTGTTCTACTTGAAATCACTTAAGCTGATCTGATGTCCTTGTTATAATACTCTAAAATCAAGTTCCTCTTCTCTAAATCATCCATACCGAGGATCACTGAAAATGTCGTCAGCTAGCAAGTAAACAAAGGGGGATAACTCTTCACAAACTAATGTTTCAAGAAAACACACACTCTCTTTGACGTATCTTCCACTGTGAATAAGTAAATGCCGGATTACATGTAGAAGTTCTTGGCGCTTGAATAGACGCGATTCTTTACATCCGTTAATGCAACAGAGAGGAGTTAGAAATACACAGCGACTGTCCTTGTATCAACGGATTCTCCTGATCCGTGATGTGATCTTGGGTACGGAGTCTGGCGCTTATGGTCGAGTCCCGCGATACGAGCCTTTAACCAATAGTACTCGTCAGTGATGCTACTTCCGGTTGTGACGCCGTGGATATTCTTCCTGGTCTAGCTGTGGATATTCTGGATCCTGGTCCAGCTGTGTCATGCCTGTTATTGATGTTACTGGATCAGGGGTGTGTAATTTCAACATGAATCCTACACACTCTCCAAACCGCCCCTGTCGTCATGCTTTACCACAGAAATTCTATTGATGTTGCTGGAAATCAACAATGTCATTGAACAAACTCCCATCCCGAAATCACCGATTCTGCTACACGCTCATCCCCCTACCAACCCGATTCCTCAACCATTCTACCCGGCTCTACAACCCACCCAGCCTTCTAGTACCATCTACAATCTACCCGGCTCTACAACCCACCCAGCCTTCTAGTACCATCTTCAATCTACCCGGCTCTACAGCCTTCTAGTACCATCTTCAATCTACCCGGCTCTACAACCCACCCAGCCTTCTAGTACCATCTTCAATCTACCCGGCTCTACAACCCACCCAGCCTTCAAGTACCATCTTCAATCTACCCAGCTCCACAACCCATCCAGCCTTCTAGTACCATCTTCAATCTACCCGGCTCTACAACCCACCCAGCCTTCTAGTACCATCTTCAATCTACCCAGCTCCACAACCCACCCAACCTTCTAGTACCATCTACAATCTACCCAGCTCCACAACCCACCCAGTCTCCTAGTGCCATCTACAATCTACCCAGCTCCACAACCCACCCAGTCTCCTAGTGCCATCTACAATCTACCCAGCTCCACAACCCACCCAGCCTTCTAGTGCCATCTTCAATCTACCCAGCTCCACAACCCACCCAGCCTTCTAGTACCATCTTCAATCTACCCAGCTCCACAACCCACCCAGCCTTCTAGTACCATCTTCAATCTACCCAGCTCCACAACCCACCCAGCCTTCTGGTACCATCTACAATCTACCCAGCTCCACAACCCACCCAGCCTTCTAGTACCATCTTCAATCTACCCAGCCCCACAACCCACCCAACCTTCTAGTACCATCTTCAATCTACCCGGCTCTACAACCCACCCAGCCTTCTAGTACCATCTACAATCCTACCCAGCTCCACAACCCACCCAGCCTTCTGAGTGCCATCTTCAATCTGGCCCAGCTCCCACAACCCACCCAGCCTTCTAGTGCCATCTTCCAATCTACCAGCTCCACAACCCACCCAGCCTTCTAGTACCATCTTCAATCCATAGCTCCACAACCCACCCAGCCTTTCTACCACAGCCTCCCAATCTACCTAGCTCCACAAACCACCCAGCCTTCTAGTACCACCCTTCAATCTACCCCAGCTCCACACCCATCCCCACCCCCAGCCTTCTAGTACCATCTACACCTACCCAGCTCCACAACCCACCCACTTCTAGTACCATCTACAATCTACCTAGCTCTACAACCCACCTAGCCTTCTAGTATCATCTTCTAACCTACCCAGCTCCACAACCCCACCCAGCCTTCTAGTACCATCTTCCATCTACCTAGCTCCACAACTCCACCCAGCCTTCTAGTATCATCTTCAATCTACCCAGCTCCACAACCCACCCAGCCTTCTAGCAACCATCTACAATCAAACCAAGCTCCACACTCCACCCCCACCCCAACCTTCTAGTACCATCTTACAATCTACCCAGCTCCACAAACCCACCCTAACTTCCTAGTACCATCTTATAATCTACCCAGCTCCACACAACCCACCCAGCCTTCAAGTACTATCTACAATCTACCCAGCTCCACAACCCACCCAGCCTTCAAGTACCATCTTCCAATCTACCCCACCTCCACAACCGGGACCCAGTCTCCTGGTGCCATCTACACCTACCTATAGACTCCACAACTCCACCAGGTCTCCTAGTGCCATCTACACCCATGCAGCTGGCACACAACCCACTCCAGCCTTCTGGTACCATCTACTAGTGCCATCTACAATCTACCCAGCTCCACACTCCCACCAGGTCTCCTAGTGCCATCTACACCCTACCCAGCTCCACAACCCACCCAGCCTTCTAGTACCATCTTCAATCCTACCCAGCTCCCCACCCACCCCCACCCCAGCCTTCTAGTACCATCTACACCTACCAAGCTTCTCTGCAACCCACCTAGCCTTCTACAGGTACCCACTCTTCTGATCTACCTCAGGCTCCACACAACCCACCCAGCCTTCTAGTAACCATCTTCACCTACCCAGCTCCACAACCCACCCAGCCTTCTAGTGCCACTCTACACTCTACCAGGCTCCACAACCCACCCCCACCCCCAGCCTTCTAGTACCATCTTCAATCTACCCAGCTCCACAACCCACCCCAGCCTTCTAGTACCATCTTCAATCTACCTAGCTCACAACCCACCCAGCCTTCTAGTACCATTTCTTCCTAGCTCCACAAACCCACCCAGCCTTCTAGTACCATCTTCAATCTACCCAGCTCCACAACCCACCCAGCCTTCTAGTACCATCTACATACCTACCCAGCTCCACAACCCACCCAGCTCTCTAGTACCATCTCCAATCTGCCTAGCTCCACAACCCACCCAACTTTCTAGGGTACCATCTACAGTCTACCCAGCTCTACAACCCACCCAGCCTTCTAGTACCATCTACAATCTACCCAGCTCCACAACCCACCCAGCCTTCTAGTGCCATCTTCAATCTACTCCAGCTCTGCAACCCACCCAGCCTTCTAGTACCATCTACACTCCACCAGCTCCACACAACCCACCCAGCCTTCTAGTACCATCTTCAATCTACCCAGCTCCACAACCCACCCAGCCTTCTGAGTACCATCTACAATCCAGCTCCACAACCCACCAAGCCTTCTAGTACCATCTTCAATCTACCAAGCTCCACAACCCACCCAGCCTTCTAGTACCATCTTCAATCTACCCAGCTCCACAACCCACCCACCTTCAGTACCATCTTCAATCTAGCTCCACAACCCACCCAGCCTTCGTACCTCAATCTAATCTCCACAACCCACCCAGCCTTCTAGCCATCTTCAATCACCTAGCTCCACAACCCAGGCTTCTAGTACCATCTACATCTACCCAGCTCTACAACCCACCCAGCCTTCTAGTACCATCTCAATCTACCCGGCTCCACAACCCAAGCCTTCTAGTACCATCTACAAGCTCCGGCTCTACAACCCACCCAGGCTTCTAGTGCCATCTACAATCTACCTGGCTCTACAACCCACCCAGGCTTCTAGTGCCATCTACAATCTACCCGGCTCTTACAACCCACCCAGCCTTCTAGTACCATCTACAATCCACCCAGCTCCACAACCCACCCAGCCTTCTAGTACCATCTTCAATCTAAGCTCCACAACCCACCCAGCCTTCTAGTACCATCTTCAATCTACCCAGCTCCACAACCCACCCAGCCTTCTAGTACCATCTTCAATCTACCCAGCTCCACAACCCACCCAGCCTTCTAGTACCATCTTCAATCTACCCAGCTCCACAACCCACCCAGCCTTCTAGTACCATCTTCAATCTACCCAGCTCCACAACCCACCCAGCCTTCTAGTACCATCTTCAATCTACCCAGCTCCACAACCCACCCAGCCTTCTAGTACCATCTTCAATCTACCCAGCTCCACAACCCACCCAACTTTCTAGTACCATCTACAATCTACCCAGCTCCACAACCCACCCAGCCTTCTAGTACCATCTTCAATCTACCCAGCTCCACAACCCACCCAGCCTTCTAGTACCATCTACAACCTAACGCCTCCACCACCCACCCAGCCTTCTAGTACCATCTTCAACCTAACGCGTCCACCCCCCCCACCCCCCACACTATAAAGCGTGTACTCTGCTACTGGCCGTTGGTTGGTTGGTTGTATAACGCCACACTCAGCAATATTCCACCTATATGGCAGCGGTCTGTAAATAATCGAGTCTGACCCAGACAATCCAGTGATCAACAGCATGAGCTAACTGGGATACGATAGCATGTGTCAATCAGGTTATGGAGCCTGACCACCCGAACCCGTTAGTCGCCTGACCACCCGAACCCGTTAGTCGCCTCTTACGACGAACCTGGGTTGCTGAAGATCAGTTCTGCTACTGGGTAGGCGAATGAGGCATACATCGCCAGAAAAATCAAGAGCTTATATCTGAGTGAGTGAGTGAGTGAGTGAGTATGGTTTTACGCCGCTTTTAGCAATATTCCAGCAATATCACGGCAGGGGACACCAGAAATGGGCTTCACACATTATACCCATGTGGGGGATCGAACCCGGGTCTTCAGCGTGACGAGCGAACGCTTTAACCACTAGGCTACCCCACCGCCCTCGCTTATATCTGAAGTGTAACATATGTTATATATGAGATTGCACTTTCTAAATGTCATTGTGTGTATCTATACTTATATCTACAAGTTATATATTATAAATACTTAATACTAACATGTTGGAAAGACAGTCGGACAATTTTGATAACATTACTTGCACATTCCACGAACAAAATTTAAGATTGTGATATTATTTTTCGTGATCACGTGACATAGAACCTTCTCGTTGGTGTATTCCGTTTCATGAAGAATTGAGAAGATGATTTGGAGATTTTACGTGCGCTTCCCGACATGATGCGGAAATTGATTAAGAGACTGGGTCCAGATCAAAGAGCGTTCGTAGTGTATCGACGTATCGTAACTGTATAGTTGTCGTAGGCTTACGAATGACGCAGATCTACGAACGCTTTGTGGACCGGTCCCCAGGTCAATAGTTATATGTGTACGGGGAACTGGTCTTACGATTTATCATTTATCAATGCCATCCGATCTAAATGTACACGTTCATGTGTTGGTAACATTATTTCAATTCCTTTTGAATCACACCACACTTCTAATTCAAGTTACCCATTTGAAATATCTCTTAACACCGAAATTCATTATCTTCTTCACTGTCTCCAGACCTGACCTTTGTGCCTTCGTGGGTTAGTTTACGACAATAACATTGTCTTGTCTTGGTGGACCATGATTTGACTCCACATACTGTTCCCGAAAACGTGGTATGAACGGAAACGAGAGACACAGGGTTTCACTGGTGAAGTCGTTGGTATTCTCGGCAGTTGGTACGGAGATCTGAGACGTTTAACGACAATATTTGTGTCAAGAGTTGTCATTTCAATGAAGAGAGAGTGAGTGAGTAAGGTTTTACGCCGCTTTTAGCAATATTCCAGAAACATCCCGACGGGGGACACCAGAAACTGGCTTCACGCATTGTACCCGTGTGGGTAATCGAACCCTGGCCTTCGGCGTGACGAGCGAACGCTATAACAACTAGGCTACTCCACCACTAGGCTACCCTCAGTGAAAAAGGAGACTAAAATACCAAAACTGTCATTGCCGTATTTTAAAATTCCTGGTTACTTATGTTTCCCAGTTTCGGAAGAACAGAACCAGACGTGCTGGATAACTGTTAGTCTGTCTCACAGTCCCTGAACCACATTATTTCCCCTACTGCCAAGCCCTCTCTGCAGTGCTAAAGCCCTAAATAAAGCAAGTCTAGATTTCCTCAGGTTCAGGGTCTGTTAACATCTGCAAGAAAACTAACTCACTTTGGGGGTCGGATTACAAAGTAAACTACCATGGCTGGCCAGACCAACATCCTCACCAGTGGTCTGGAATCTTGCCTCACATTTTCTTCTGTCATCATTTTCATTGGGTGACATGAAGCTATAGTGGAGGCCTTGTGTACAGTTTCTGGCCTTGAAGAGACAAATCAAGCAAAATCTTGGGGAAAAGTTCCACCTGAATGTTATGTTGTAAACAGTATTGTTTCATTGCCTGACTTGGGTCCACATATAGCAGCCCAATTGTTAATGCGGTTAAGGTTTTAATTGTAATTAAAACAAGGATTATTTTATTTGAGTATCTCACTTGATCTAATTGCTCAACAGTAAAACTCTGCGTCAACATATGGCAGGGACCTATTTGTGCACAGGTTCCATCTGATTGATTTGATCAAGGCATTACTATCGCTCCTTTGTTGATATGCCAGGATTTGTTTCAGAAACAGATATATTTTTTGGTGTGCTAGCAAATTAAACACAGTGAATATGAACAGAAATGAAGATATCGAAAAAGCCATATATTTAAAGCAGCACTTGAAAAACTACGAATGGAAGAAATACGTCCAAACCAACGAATTGGTATCATGTCTTATCTGAAGGGAAATGACATGCTGTATTGTTACCTAACTGGGAGTGGTAAATCTTTGACATTTGAAATTGTACCATTTGTTTCACAAAACAAACGAAGCAACAGTAACTGTTCTATCCTAACTCGTAGCAGTCATGAAGAGTGAGTGAGTGAGTTTGGGTTTACACTGCATTCAGTAATATTCCATATATGGCGGCGGTATGTAAATGATCGAGTCTGGACCAGACAATCCAGTGATCAGCAGCATGAGCATCAATCTACGCAATTGGGATACGATGACGTGTCAACCAAGTCAGCAAGCCTGACCACCCGATCCCGTTAGTCACCTTCTCATAAAGAACCAAATTGAAAAGGCACAGCATCTCGGAATTAAATCTGTTTACCTTCGTGATGTGATTGAGGCATGCAAGGTGAAATCTAGTGAGGATGATCTAGTATCTAGAAATACCCAGAACATCTTCACGCATAAGACAGACGCTGGTCTTTTCACTTCCATTGAACAGTTTGTTTAAAAAGGGGGGTTATCTATATCCTCTTCGCATATTATACAAATGGAAACTTGAATTTGGAGATAAGTTCCAATTCATAAATATTTATGTTGGTGTTCCAGATAGATCTTGCACCTTGGTCATCTAGTCTCCAAGTGACATTGTAGGCTGCAAGTTTCCCAACTGCAAAATGTTAGGCAGTAGGGGGGGGGCTTGACTGGCCCACATTAGTTGATGACATCATGGAGATAGGACAGGGCTTAACCCGAGGGCCAATAAATATGTCTGTCACGTATAGCGTTATCTGATGGTTGTATGATGTGACTTCTAATTGGTAATGACCCCAGCACGTGTAGCCCCAATGCAGATGTTCTTATTCTCTGAATCTCTGGTCTCCCCAGGGCTCCTTTTCAATTTAAATGGGCTTGTTTGTTACTATCAAAATTATATATATTCAGAGACTAAGCATTAGTCTAGATAACTGTTTTCAACTGGATCTAAAGAAACACTGTGCAGTCTGCGAAAGGCGCAGATGTTTGTGTGCATAGAAATTCCTGTTTTGAAATAACACTCCTTGGAATGTGTGCGACCTAGTTCACTGCTTATATGAGAAGCAGCGATTATAGACTGAAGTTACTCTCAGACAGACATCCTTGAGGAACACTAGCTGTACTCTGGTCAAGGTAGCTGACGTTTCCATGGCGTTCGTAATCCGGATTTACACTGTTCTTGTCGAAACCTCACCTGGTTAGATATTCATTTAAGGCCGAATTTAACAGTTTATGCGACAAAATTGCCTTTTGTGACGTACAAGCTTGGCTGTTGCCGTATCTAACAGGTATGCCAAACCTTTCATAAAAGGTGCTTTGTCAAGCAGGGCGGTGGGTAGCCTAGTGGTTAAAGCGTTCGCTCGTCACGCCGAAGACCTGGGTTCAATTCATTACATGGGTACAGTCAACCCTTTATCGCGCAATCGGGTAACAGAGAACCATGTATTTTCTTCATTTTTGCTCTTAGAGGGGCGATTGTGTAGCCTAGCGTTCTGTCGTTATAACGAAGACCCGGGTTCAATTACCCACGTGGACTATGTGCGAAGCCCATTTCTGGTGTCCCCCGTCGTGATATTGCTGGAATATTGCTAAAAGCGGAGTAAAACTAAACTCGCTCGCTTTGTCAAGACACGTGTATAATGGGCGCCGTCACGCTCCCCCCATAGGGTGCACTGGTGTTATTATTCGCCAGTACTTGTTGTCTGAACTAAAACTGTTCCATTTGATTTTCAGAACCATGATAGCTTTCCTTGTTTTAATCGGATCTGTGGCAGTTTACGGGTGAGTGGTGTATATCAGAGCGATGATATCAGGTACGTTCGTGTGTGGGTGGTACAATTTTTGTGGTATAAGCTAGTATATCGGATTAATCGCAGTATATGTGTAGGTGGTTTATACTAGTATATCTGATCATATGGAGTTTTTGTGCGAATGGTATAAGCTAGTATATCAGATTTAAACGCGGTTTGTGGGTGTGGTTTTTTAATTTGCCACTTGAGGAAAAAGAGCACGTTCCCAAACCTATGTATTCATGGAAAGGTTTAGGACTGGCATAACTAAAGCTCAGTCTCTCAGCTCTCCAAGACTGGAGGGTAGCCTAGTGGTTAAAGCGTTCGTTCGTCACGCTGAAGACCCGGGTTCGATTCCCCACATTGGCACAATGTGTGAAGCCCATTTCTGGTGTCCCCCGCCGTGATGTTGCAGGAATATTGCGATAGGCGTAAAACTAAACCCACATTCTAAGACTGGAAGACTCGTCAGTGAATTCTCTGCCCTCAGACAGGGCCAGGGTCACATCCACAACCACTCCTGCGCCTTCAACAACCATCACCAGATCGCGGAGAAGCAGGTGGTCGTCAACATCATCGCCGACATGGATAAAGATGGCGACGGCATTGTGGAACTGCCCGAGGTCAATGCGGAGTTTATTTCCAGATATGACGTTGATAGTAAGAAAATTATTAATATTTATTACAAGCTGTCTGTCATACGTTTGTCTAACCCTCTATAATTTTCAGTGGCGGTTGGGTAGTCTCGTGGTTAAAGCATTCGCTAGTCACTTCGAAGGCCCGGGTTCGAGTCTCCATATGGGGACAATTTGTGAAGCCCATTCCTGGTGTCTCCCCGCCGTGATATTGCTGGAAGATTGCTAAAAGCGGTGTAAAACCCAACTCACTCACTTCAGGCCATCCTGATACATGTGGAATAATGGTAACTAATAAAGGTTTCATTTACCATATGTGACCCTCTAAAGTAGCCACATTGACAGCCTATTTTCTTGTAACATGTTAGAGTTGGGATTACACTTTCTAAGGATTCTAGGAAAGTGCAGATTCTAGTAAAGGCATGAGTGTTAGAAACAATTGTAACTACAGGGCTTATCATAGGCTGACGGATACCATAGTGCTGTGTGCTTTGTGATTGGGGTTTTGTATTCATCCTATATACTTGGAGAAGTACCGTGAACCCTCAGATATTGGCCAGAGACCCCACTCGACTTTGCCAATGCTGATTGCATCTTTGACTTTTGGATAATGTGGATGTTTAGAACGTAACCAACAGGCTACCAGTTATCTCCCCTCGTGAATAGAGAATACTAAACGATGTCCCGTGTAATACTATATTTATGAAACGAGTGAATCTTGGGGTATCTAATGAGCCTTTGTTAAGGTATGGGAGTTACGCTAAGATCGCTTTTGTACAACTGCACCCTTAACGTAATGCTGCTGATGTTGTTCAGAGGACGGCGAGGTGCTCGAGAACGAGTTTGTGAGACAGTGGCATCAGCGCTACCACGACGATCGCGACTTCGTTGGCTACCTCTTCCACAACTTCGACACGAACGACGACCAAAAACTGACCGCAGCCGACCTCGCGGCTTTGGCGAAAACACTTGACGCTGACGGTGGGTGATCTTTCATGACATTTCAGTTTTCATAAGGTGGGGTGGGGTTGGGGTTGGGTGGGGGTGGTTTGTTTTTGTGTGTGGGTGTTGTTGTTGTGTTTTTGTCGTGAATCTCATACAATTTGTTCAGTGGAGGCAGATGAGGATTCTACAATAATATGAACTAAAGAGAACGTTTTATACAAATGCATACCCCTCTAAAACGCAATCATCCTCGATAATCTCAAAGGGTATACGACATTATGCGTTTCGGTAAATCACCACTAGTACCCTGGATGCATCTAAGGCTCGGCCTGATTATTGTATTAAGTCCCTTCGCTGTCTTTTTATCCAATCCGGTGTCTACGGAAGTTGAGCTTACCAATCACAAGGCTTCTATCACAACTCACTTTCTAACCGATTAAACTTGGCAACACAATTCTTGCAGAGATAACTGAAAGAGGTAGACGGAAGTATTGCATACATTTTTGGAAGGTTTCAGACCTGTCAATTTGTCAGTATGATGTTTTCCCTAAATCTGATTCGCACAGCGAGCAAACCTTCGCGCCTGCGGCCGCCGCCTGTGTAACATTGGCAAGCTCGATTGTATAACCGCTTTTCTGATTGGCTACTGTGAGAAGGCGGAGCCAGCAAAGAAAGGTAATACAATTATCGAGCCGAGAACAGAAGATACGTCCCTGGTAGGCCACGTGATGTTAACCCGTGAGCATTCGTTGCCAATCGTGTCTTTCCGTAAGCTGCCAGGGACTCCTTCATCCGTGTCGTTAATAGTTATGCACGAAAATGCGTCAAAGCATTTGGAATAGCCGTATGAATTCAAGTAGAATTAAACCGTCGGAAATAACTGATTTTTCAAAGTACATTCGTCTTGTATCTAAAAACTTACCCTAGATACAGTTAATTGTGTTCAGCAGAGCTGTAAATAAATGCAATACATCAACCCAGGGATAATCTACGTATTCTATTCTCCCTGATCAACTCTAGTGCAATACTTAAGTGAAACATATCACTAATTCTTTCAGCTATGCCTGTTTGCGTTCAGATGGAACCTAGTCACAAAAACGCCTTCAGTGGGACGCGAGTCGCTATTCGGCTTGTCCCGGAATAACACGAGTTGGTCACAACTGTTTTTAGCATAGACGACACCAAGTTGCAATAATGGCCACGAGAAGGGTGCGCGTCTCTGTTTGGCTAGTCTCTATTTGAAGCTTGACATGAGTTGGATATGAATGCCGTGAGGGAACATTAACCGCCCATTTTAAAACAAGGATTCATGGATTCTTTAACCAATCAGTCGCCTTCATAGCGCCTAAATTTGGAGTTTTCTATTCGTACCAACAAAACAAAACACAGAACAGATATATTCCATCGTTGAAACGCTTGTTGACAGTTTCAACAAATGTGAAGGGTTTGCCCTTGACACAGACTGATAGATAAAGTGACCAAGAAAAACATGTGTCTCCTTTGTCTATAACCCTTGACAACGGTTAAAGCTTAGAAAGAACCAACAAAATAAGCATAATTAAAACACAATTATTATTTATTCATTACATATAATATACATTGGTGATTATGAAAAAACAAATAAACAAAATTATAAGCGTACAATCGCAAATCAAAAGTGAAATATTTTGTACTTGGGTTTACTGCCCTCGAAACGAGGCACCCGGGATACCGAACCCAGTCAGAGCGGGTGGGCGTGCACTTAAGTGGAACGAAGGCTTTCATTGGCTGGTTCCTTTTCCGACACACTCAGGGCTCTTTGTGTGTGTATAGGCATACCGCTTCAAGTCCATTCTTAACTACTCGTCCTTTTCCGTAACCTGAAAGAAGACTCGTACCCCTCTCGTAGAGAAATATTCCCCCAGCCAATCAGAATGCTCGTATATAGCGAAGAAATTAGTTGAAACAATTTTCATTTCAGAACATCATCTTTTCCCAGACACTCAAGTATATTTTAATTATTGCATAGTCCTTCTGGGTTTCCTGAATTTTTATAACCAGGATATATTATTTAACATTATGGCGTAGGAAAGTATTTAAGCATGTTAAACATACCCTTTGAGGTAAATTCCATGGATGCCATGTTTGTTTTCCAAGTAAACTAGATACATGCCCTTGAAAGTAGTTCGGCGACTAGACCATTTCTTTCTCTCTGCGCTTTTGCGCTCAGACAGAGTGACGTTCGAACCTATTCACTGTGCATGCGCTATGTGCGCACTGCAGCACAGCTGTTGAAACCTCTTTTCACCCCAGCTGGGTTTTTCACCCCAGCTGGTTTTCTTTTTCAGTGAATCGTTTAGTGAACTCCGATTTCGCGGGATTTTTTTCATCGCGTTATATTTCAACTTTATAAGTTGAATTTGCATTTTTGATTATTTGTTACTATAAGTCTACACCGAAAGGTATCAGAATCTGCAAAGTTGTGTTTTGCGTTGCATGTAAGCTTTACTGTATTACAGGAAATGGACAAGTCTCAAGCGCAGAGTTCCAGTCCTTCATGATCAATGTAAGTCATGTAACAATATAGTTTTCCATATGTTATATTTGGGATTACACTTTCTTAATAAAGTACAGATTCTAGTACCATTTGGGTTGAGTCACATCCGGACTCCCTTGGGAGCCGTGCCAATTAATACTTATCAGAGGGGTAAACAAAGTCCATTTTTGTGGAAGCCGCGGTGGCTGAGCGGTCTAGGCGTCTGACTTTGCGATTAGGTGCCTGAATCTGAGGGTGTGGGTTCGAATCCCGGATGGGACTCAACCACAAAAAATACTAGAATCTGTACTTTATTAAGAAAGTGTAATGCCAAATATAACATATGTTACATTTGACCACTTTCTAAAATGGCATTGTGTATTTCATATTTAATATAATTTTCGACTGATCCACATGAGATTTCTCAGTTACCATATTCGCTGTGTATTATTTTATTAGTAACAACATAAATTCCTCGCGTGCTTGGGTTCTTTAATGTGATAACACATCGAAAATGAACTTTAAATGCAATTATTAAAAAGGAAACCAATGTCGAAAATACTAGGAAAAGTATATTTGGGGAGCTATTACTTGGGGAGTTATTACTATAACGGGGGTAGCGCATAGTTCCTGAAAATATAGTTTTGCTAGAAACAAGCACTGGAAGCTGGCTTGACCGAGGCACTGTGTCACTGATATACTCTTCGTATGTTTCAGCTCTACGTGAACTGTGTACCGTCGAAATATTCTCACGGCCCTTGAGATCAGCTGTCAAATAAAACATTCTGATGTACATTGCCATCTTGTATCATTTGTCAGCGTTGGTCGCGAGAGTCCTACTTTGTTGATGATGAAGAGCAAGACACTGGTGGTGTAAGGGCCGCTACTGGGCTACGGGATCGGTGCATAGTGTAATGATGAGTTAAGGGTTTTTCAGGGTGCGTTATTTCAGGAATAATCTACAGCATGCCTAAACACCTGGTGATGTAAGGGCCCTGCTTGGCCCAAGGGATCTGTGTAGTTAAAGAAATGAGAAAACACTTACTCCAAGATATCCACAAGATGTGTTCAAAGGAATGAGAATTAATCAGGTTCATTTTAATATTTCCACGTTTTTTGGATTGATGACAAGTCAACAAAGTGTGAAAAGGGATGGTTTAAGAGGTTTTTAGAATGCAGTCTTGACCCAAGTTGATTTAAATGGAAGATACAAACACACACACGCACGCACACAGGTGCATACTGTGTTTATACAGCAAGCTCTATACGGTAGGTAAGAATGCGACCATAGACACCTGTTCCTCAGAGGAGGCTGAATTTTGTTTATTTGACACCGGGTGTTACTCCAGGATCTGAAAGTACTTATGAGACATACCGTCACTAATACTGATTTTGTGAAATATATATTCACAATAAATAAGTGAGTACAGGAATACGATTTCTTCTGTAATACACAAGAAACAATTATGGTGATTTACAAACATTTGCAATTTGTAAATATCATATTTGCAAACAATTGTAAAGATGATATTTACAAGGCTTGTAAATCTTTGTAAATTTAAGAGGGATTTTACCAGTACTTCTTTCAGTTTTTCCTTTTCCCAAGGAAAGTGTATAAACTTAACTATTTCACACATCTTTTGTTCTGTTAGAGTTCTTATCATTGATATACATAATGAATGTTGCAATTGACTCATTATTCATGAGAACTACAGGAATAAGCCGTATTTTAATATTATCCATTTACATTTGTGCTTTATATTAATGCAACTGCATCTGACGCGTGAGTTATATTTTTGAAAGTTGGGATCATGTTTAAAGTAAGTGTTTTCTATTCGCCGTCCTATGCGATCAACTAGGAACCAATTCTATATAATAGTATAACTTCACTCATCTGCATCCTTCTTGTTCTAAGTGTCCAAAATTGATATTGACTGTTATATTTGTCCCTAGCATTTTCCAAAGTACCGTTTTAAGTGTGTGTTATATTTGTTATCCACAAAAGCGCAAATATGTTAATATTTTCCCTGTCACTGATCGTGTAAGTACAACTTACATACACCTAAGTTGCATGGATTAAATAAAAGTTTACCGGACCCACTGACTGACTGGACAGGGTTTATTACATGTCATAAAAGTGAACCCTTGACAGGACATAACAGGCTTATTGTAGCAGAATGCATTCTCTAATTAGCACCTGTCACAAGGGATCGGCCGTTTGGGTTCACGAAATATCATGAAATTGTTGATAGATAATTGGTAATGTTGTCCACACACCAGCGGATTGAGGCAATCAAAACAAAACAAATGGATTCCTTCTCAAATAAATCATAGTTTACCTAATTAATTTGGTCATTTACAATAAAAGGTGACTGAATGTTTAATTATACATTATTCATTTTAGATCACGAAAAATAATTTCTAGAGAAATCAGTTCATATCACATATGGTTCCAAAGAGAAATAGTCTATGAGATTCTAGTTTATGAAAAGCATCAAATTCCAACATAATCAAGCCAGTCTGAACTCAAGAATTATTACCACTTATATGACAATAGTTTGAGAAGAGTGTTCAAATCTGCAGTAGCCTGCTGTGTAATGCGATTTTTAAAAGGCTTGAAGCAACATGTAGATGTTCATCTTTTGGTGTATTAATATAAAATATTTGTCTCTGTAGTGACACCCGCGACGAAGGAACTAATATTTGTTTAGAAAATGTTAAAACCTGCATTGAGGACACAACACCAATCGTAATTCAATGTTTGTTTGATTGGCATTCTTAAAGTACGACTTTACAGATGCCGATTTCTTCTTGACGCATAGAGGGGCGTTTCCATGTTTATTCTCACGCCATTATCAAGATAAAAGTTACTACTACAACAACAACTACTACTACAACAACTACTACTACTACTACAACAACAACAACTACTACTACAAACTACTACTACAACTACTACTTCTACTACTACTACTACACAACTACTACTACTACTACTACTACTAGCAACTACAACTACTACTACTACTGCAACAACTACTACTACTGCAACTACTACTACTACTACTACTACAACAACTACTACTACTACTACTACAACTACTGCTGGCTACTACTACTGCAACAACAACAACTACTACTACTACTACTACTACAACAACAACTACTACTACTACTACTACTACACTACAAGTGCTGGCGATTAGGTGGCTGACTCTGTTGGTGTGGGTTCGAATCCCGCATGGGACTCGACCCAACAAAAGTGTAGTTTACTAAGAAAGTGTAATCCCAAATATAACATATGTTTAACAAGGAACTGTTATCACGTTAGTGGTATGTTTCGTTATGTATCCCCATACTGTTTACTGCAGTATACGTGAAATCTGCTTCAGTTTGCGAATGACCAATCTTTTGAAGTTGATTTATGTTCTACTTTAGTAAACTGCTATCTAACAAATAGATCTCAGATTAAAACATCTCATTCCAAATTCTTGTAATCCTATTTCAGTTACTAAGAAATACTTAATCTTTACACATCAACTAGAAATCTACTGGTACCAGTTTGACGTGTCTTGTCATGAATTAATATAACGATTATATATTTCTTACCATTACATGTGTTATAAAATTATAATTTATGCCATTATAATGTTTCCTGATCCATTTCACCATACAGCTTTTATTTCATTCAATGTTTTGAAGCTAAGAATCTACACCGAAACGTTGCTCTATGCAATAAAAAAAAGTTGTCATCCACAAAGTCGTATGCTTTATTATTGGTCCTATAGTGTTTGGTGGTTGGAGGGAAATCCTGGATATTATTAATCATCTGTCCAGAGAGGCCTAATATATATTTTTTTAGAATTAGACCGTTATGTCAATCCATATCGAACGCTTTTGAAAACTCCGGGGATATGCCAACTGTATATTGGCGGCACAGCTGGCTTTCATATCTGATTTAGACCGGCAAAACCGGTAGAGCGATTTGGGGGTAAAGCCGCTCTGGTTCCATTTTATTGGGTTATTTTTTATCTAGGTAGTGCTAGTGACCGTTCTTGACAATGGCCTCCATAGATGAAAGATAAACGAAATAGGCCGATAAGAATTGGCCTCACCTGTAGGTTTCTTTGATATTGGTATTGTCGTAACTGGCGTTTGGGTGTTAGTAAACCCTACCACAGTTACCTGTTAATTATGGTCGTTCCACATTGTTCGGGGAGATGGTAGCTCTGGCGCTCCACTCGCTTGGTCCGTTGCAGGATGCTAAGTCAAGGAGTGAGGGTTCGGACGACCGTGACTCCAAATTAACCACATAACATTCATGTACTGGCACACATACATTCAAAGATAAACGCAACACCAAGTTTATACTCACATAGTTTTACTCTGTGTCAGTCCATCTCTCTAACTACAACTTCAACATCAGACAGGGCAGGTTCGTACCACACGGGGCAACTGAGTGGATGGACTGGCTTCCGTCACTAAAAAGCGCGCACCTACCGCTCAGTGCCCAACCTGTCTTTTTATATGGTTCGAGCCTGGCCTGACCTTGATCACATGTTTCAACTAATCGTTTTGATTCGGTTAGCCTGTATCCGACTTTGCACTCATGAATATTACGATTGGAAAAGTACCGGTAAGAATCGTTCGGTCACTCTCCCCTTTGTTGTTTGTTTCAATATAAGATTAATCTGTCTTTCACAACAAATGTGTTCTGTCTCTCTTTCCATAGCCTACGGCTAAACGTCATTCTATGGAAAATTTCCGTCTCCATACCGTGCCTAACCGCTATGACTCATGAGCAAAACTGCAAATCTAAATACGAATCTGATGTAATTTTCTCATGGTTTTGGGGATGCATTTTTACCTTATAACAGTATTTGTATGGTCTTGGCTGCCTACCAGTACAGATGTAAACGACACGTGAAGGTCCTGGTTAGAATTGGTCTTCAGCAGCCAGGCTTGTCGTAAGAGGCGACTAAGAGGACTGGGTGGTCAGGCTCGCTGGCTCGGTTGACACATGTCATCGGTTCCCAAATCCATACATTGATGCTCAATGGACGGTCTGGTCCAGACTCAATTATTTACAAACCGCCGCCATATAGCTGGAATATTGGTGAGTCCGGCGTTAAACAACATACCAACCAACCCCACAGAGTAAATGCTTTGGGGTGGGGTTGGGGGAATATTGTGGTCGTATTGTGGTTGTATTGATGTTTGTAGAGGCCGAAATATTATTTCAACTCCATATAGCAGGAATATTGCCCAGTGCGGCGTTAAACAAACAAAACATGTCTATGGTAATAGACAACAATGGACAGACAAAGAGACACGAGAACCGTTCTGGACTTGATGAACAATGGAAAATGATGACAATCGGTTAAGGTTATAAATGTCAAATTGCCGTATGAAACAACTGCGCACTTGACGGTGGGCTACAACTTGTGAACTTTTCCAGATAACCGAAACGTGAAGCAGTCCAAAAGTTATTATCTGAAAAGATAAAGTCCAAACTTAGTCACAGTATGTCACTCTGTGACACATGGGAAGTAGCCATGCTTATCGCTGTCCTTTCGCAATGTGAAGTCTCCGAAGTTCACTGAGTTCCACAGCTGTCACACCACTTTGAGGTTTGTGTTGCCGAAAATAGAGTCAAGTAATAATCTTCGGCCAATCGGCCAACTAGCCCCACCCCCGAAATCTCCCAGCAGAACGTTGTCGAATTTCAGACTTGTTGTAAAGAGTATCGATTAAACCTTGTCAATATCATTGTAAATGGTACAACGGTGTTTTCTCAGGTAGATTTGAAACAATGTACAGGGCGGTGGGGTAGTCTAGTGGTTAAAGCGTTTGCTCGCCACGCCGAAGACCTGGGTTCGAATCCCCACATGGGTACAATGAGTGAAGCCCATTTCTGGTGTCCCCCGCCGTGATATTGCTGGAATATTGCTAAAAGCGGCGTAAAACCTTACTCACTCACTCTCTCTTCATTGAAATGACAACTCTTGACACAAACATTGTCGTTAAATTGAAACAATGTACAGGAGAACTGACAATTTATTTTTGATGGATGTGGTCTAAAACAAAAGAAAGAAAACATTGAACAGTTCTTGATGCAAACCACATCAACACGACCAGAATATATAACAATATGGCGGCGGTCTGTAAATAATCAAGTCTGGACCAGACAACCCATTGAGCATCGATCTACGTATTAGGTATACAATGCCATGTGTCAACCAAGTCAGCCAGTCAAACCACCCGATCCCGTTTGTTGACTTTTGCAAGCACGGGTTGCTGCTGGGTGGGCGAATGAGGCGTACATAGCCAGAAGAATCAAGAGCTTATATCTGGAGTGTAACATATATGAGATTGCACTTTCTAAATGTCATTGTGTGTATATCTACAAGTTGTATATCATACATACTTCATACTAAAAAGTTGGAAAGACAGTCGGACAATTTTGATAACATTCCTTGCACATTCCACGAACTGAATTTAAGATTTTGTATTTTTGTGATCACGTGACTTAGAATTAGAAACGTCATTTGTTCGGCCATGGCCCATGTCTAATCTAATTCACTTGTCTTGTCCGGGTTTTGTGTCTTCCCATGTGAAGCTCATGCTGTTGATCACTGGATTGTCTGGTCCACGCTCTATTATTTACAGACCGCCGCCATACAGCTGGAATGCTGCTGAGTGCGGCGTTAAATAACAAACACAAGATGCACTCAGTCCTCTTCACTCTTCTCTCATTCAAAGCAAACAAACTCACATATGTCATGTACATACCGTATTTCCTCAAATAAGCGCCCGGACGTATATGTTTTCAGCGGACTTCAAGACGCGGCGCTTATTAGAGAACCGGCGGCTATTGCGCTTACTGAGTGAGAGGTTATGGCCCGGGAAAGCGAAATCTGCACCAAACCTCCTCAATTTAGGTGTCTCTTTCGCGGGAACGGTCAAGCTACAGTGAACACTGAATTTAGCGTTCCCGGGACTCTCAATACACAAGAAAAACAAAGAAATGTGAGTCGTCGTCTGATACCGTAGTCATGGTAGAAATCCAATAAATAAATAAATAAATAAATACATTTAACATTAGCAAGTCATGTTGAAGCATACATATTATTTTCTAGCATTTGTGATAAAACATTGTGAATTATAACTGACATTTTATTTTGAAGTGCATTAGTAGCAAGTTTAAACCAAACTGAAATTATTCACTTTTTAATATATACAGAGATAGAAATTCGTCCAGTCTCTCCGTAGAGCATGTAGGATGGTGTACTCTTGCGTAGTTTCAGGACAGATTTCATGAATAGCCTGTGAACATTTTCTAAAATGTCTATATTTGAATGTCCCCACACCTCGCAACCATACAACATGATTGATAGGATCATGCAGTTGAGTTGGGCTTTACGTCACATCGGCATTATTCCAGCCATATACATGTAGTGACGAATTTTAAGAGTAGATATTTTCCTTGAAAAAGTTGACGGAACTATGACAAATTCGGCAAGGAACAATAAGATTTTTTTAACAATGATTATAATTCATTACATGAATTAATAAAACTAGAGTTAAGTAGGGTCACATACGTACTGAAACTTGAAACAACTGAAACTTCATCTCCGTTAAGAGGCTTACAGATTGAGTATTGGGGTCGCGCGCTAATCTGATGTACGGTACTCCGATGTTTTCATAGCAATTCGCTTTCGCGGCACTTCTAGCACAACTTTGGTTTTTGCTTTACCGGGAATAGGGAATATTGAAATTTCGCTTTCCCGGGCCGACACCAAATATTTCTTTAACCGCTGCTTTACCCCCGGCGCATAATAGAGACCGGGCGCTTATTAAAGGAAATAAGGTATGTTAGCCATGCACCATCTATTCGTGATCGCATCGTGGCAATCTGGCGTAAACAGAGACCTTGTCCTGAATCACCAGTTGTTGGTCATTAATCAGCTGTTCTGTTGCTGTCACGTGCTTCAACTATGTGGGGAATCAGCCGACTTTGAGCCTTCCTCACGTTCTGTCTCTCCCGTAAAACTGGCACATTTACTATTACAACAAGGAGAGGTTAAACTTGCTCACCATTGGGATGCTTTAACTTTTTTTTTCTTTAGCAGAACGAGAACAAACCTTTCTTCATCCTTAAAAATATATTGAAACCCATTTATTTTATTCAATTCCCAAGGCTTTAACGCTTTCAATATTCACATGTTGTGTATTGTGTAGTCAAAGCTCACACCGCAGAATATTTGTTACTGTTTGGCGGCGGTCTGTAAATAAAAGACCATACTTTTAGGGATCATTTTATAGTATGCATCGCCAAAACTTCAGGTAAAACTGACAGTCTACCAAACCACAAGAAACTCAGATCTTCTGGACCAGACAATCCAGTGATCACAGCATGAGCATCGATCTACGCAAAGGAGATACGATGACATGTGTCAACCAAGTCAGCAAGCCTGACCATGAATCATCGGCATTATTCCAGCCATATACAAGTAGTAACGAATTTTAAGAGTAGATATTTTCCATCATACGTTTTATGTAAATTAGTATACCTATTTGAAATTGAACATCGAACACTCATTATCTTAATTACAGTCACCATACATCCACGACTCATTAAAAACGATTTTTATGCCTTTAGAAGCTAGTTCACGACCTTAGCGAGTGAGTTTAGTTTTACACCCCATTTAGCAATCTTCCAGCAATACCACGGCGGGGGACACTAGAAATGGGCTTCACACATCTTCGGCGTGACGGGCCAACGCTTTAACCATTAGTCTACAGGACCTATATTCTTGTTTGGTCTTGGTGTTCCAGAACACGTGGTAATGGAAGTGCGAGACACTGGGTTTCACTGTCCGGGTTTCATTTGTGGTTTAATTTCTCAACGGTTGCTACGAAGACTCGTGAGGGTTTTTGACAAGTTCAGAAAAGTTACCATTTCAATGAGTGAGTTTGGTTTTACGCCGCTTTTAGCAATATTCCAGCTATATCACGGCGGGGGACACCAGAAATGGGCCTCACACATTGTACCCATGTGGGGAATCGAACCCGGACGAGCAAACGCTTTAACCACTAGGCTACCCCACCGCCCCAATTTCAATGAAGAAGGAGACTTACAACATCTGTCATCGCCGTATTTAAAAAATCCTTGACACTTATGTTTCGCAGTTACGGAAGAACACCACCAATTCGGCCAGACATCCTGGACAACTGATGTCAGCTGGATGTGAAGAAGCACTGACCGCTCTGCGAAAGGCGCAGATGTTTGTGTGCATGAAAATGATTTTTACTGACACTCCCTAGAATATACGTGACCCACTTCACTGATTATATGAGAAGCAACGTTTTTAGATTCACGTTATTCTCAACCTGACAACCTTGTGGAACACGAGCAGTACTCTGGCCAAGGTAGTTGACGTATTCAAGGCGTCCGTACTCCGGATTTAATCTTTTCTGGTCGAAACCTCACAGTTATTCATTTGAGGCCGACTTTAACAGTTTAAGCGACCAAATTGATTTCTTGTGACATCCACGCTTGTCTGTTGCTGTATCTATCAGGTATGTCAAACCTCTAACACAGGGGCTTTGCCAAGCAGGTCGCCGAAGATTCCACATATGGGTACAATGTGTGAAACCCATTTCTCGTGTCCCCCGCCGTAAAATTGCTGGAATATTGCTCAATGCGGCGTAAAACTAAACTCGCTCGTTGTTAGGTATGTAAGGGACGCTGTCACACTGTCACACTCCCCCCACCCCAATACACACAGAGAGAGAGGGAGGGAGGATGTAATGATGATATTAATCTGTGCCAGTACTTCTTGTTGTCTGAACTAAAACTGTCCTATTTGATTTTCAGAATCATGATAGCTTTCCTTGTTTTGATCGGATCTGTGGCAGTTTACGGGTGAGTGGTGTGTGTGACTACATCGGATAGGTTTATATGTAGATGGTATAAACTAATATATCTGATCATATAAAGTTTTTTGGTGCCAATGGTATAAGCTAGTACATCAGATTAATTGCAGTCTATGTGTAGGTGGTATAAACTAGTATATCTGATCATATGAAGTTTTTTGTGTGCCAATGGTATAAGCTAGTATATCAGATTAATTGCAGTCTATATGTAGGTGGTATAAACTAGTATATCTGATCATATACATTCTATGTGTCGGTGGTTTAAGCTGGTATATCAGATTAATTGCAGTCTATGTGTAGGTGGTATAAACTAGTATATCTGATCATATACATTCTATGTGTCGGTGGTTTAAGCTGGTATAATCAAACGCAGATTGTGGGTGAGTGATATGAGCTGGTTATCTGGCAGAAAATGCGTGTTTTTTCAAAGATTTGACCTCTTGAGGTAAAATAAATCGACAATAACATTATCATGGAGCAATGCCCCGGGTTTTCAAAACAATGTACTCACTAAATAAATGTTTACTGTAATTCGTTGCTCAATTGCGTTCCATGGCTATTTCAGGATTCGCTAATCGTTTCAAATCTTGATCACGATTGTTAGTTTGCCAGCATCACAGCCATGTTTATTGGTGTCTCCAAAGAGGGAAAGGTTTAGGACTGGCATAACTAAAGCTCAGTCTCCCAGCCCACTGGCATGGATGGATGGATGGGCGGTGAGGTGGTCTAGTGGTTAAGGCGTTCGCTCGTCACACGAATGACCCTGGTTCGATTCCCCAAATGGGTACAATTTGTGAAGCCAATTTCTGGTGTTCCCCGCCATGATATTGCTAGATTATTGCCAAAACTCACTAACTCACTCACTCACACATGGGCATCAAACACTGCGTCAATGCCGGTATTCACTCGACTGGAAGCCCAATCAGTGAATTCTCTGCCCACAGACAGGACCATGGCCACCACCACAACCACTCCTGCACCCACGTCAACAATCAGCATGTCCTGGCGAAGCAGGTGGTCATCAACATCGTCGCCGACATGGATAAAGATGGCGACGGCATTGTGGAACTGCCCGAGGTCAATGCGGAGTTTATATCCAGATATGACCCTGACAGTAAGAAAATTATTAGAATTTATCAAACTCTTAAAAAGAAAAGAAACGCATAAGCCATTTTTAGAAGAATTTATTGCGTTAGTTTAAGAGCAAATATACTCAGCTGACGAACCGATTTGCTGTCAAATTCCCCTGGACAACCACTTAATCAGATCTTTGTGTGCTGGATATCACACCCCGCCCCCGAATCTGTCGACCTATTGAATGCAATTGAGTCAAAACGTTCATTTCTCCGACGGTAAACACGCCGTCTTCCATCTCGACGGTGAAGAAGAAATCGTGATTCATCACTGAACCAGACTCGCCTCCAGTTTCTATGAGGTTCCAGTTCCGGACTCTACGATTGCGCCGATGGAAGTCTCTCAAAACAGGGGCGACAACTGGCCTTCTTGGTCGAATCCCCACTTCACGCAATCGATTCCTGACAGCTTGGTCGGAAATTCTTCTTCTAAAACCAGGGATTCGTTGTGCCGTCTCCACGGCTGTGGCAAGACGGTGACGCAAGTGAGCCGCGCGGATGCAGCGGCCCTGGGCTTGGTCCAATATTCTCAAAATCACCTATGCGTTTCTTTCTTTCTCAAGGCGGCATAAAACCCAACTCACTACCTTGAGGCAATTGTGATGCATTGGGAATAATGGTAACAAATTAAGGTTTCATTAAGCATATGTGACCTTAATAAAGTAGCCAGTTTGAGAGTTTGACCACGATGGAAAAACATGAGTCTTTCTGACCCGTACAATCCTTTGACTCATAAAAAACGACAAAATATTTGAAATCCATGATTTATGATGATAATTGCTCATTTGAAAAAACAATGTCTGTCTGTTTCATACAAAACCATGCCTCTACAAGTATAACCCTGGAATGTTGAATTTATTGGTGAATGTGAACATTCAAAATGTTTATTCAAGATCAATACCGAATGTAACCTCCATGTGACTGTGTGACAGCCAGCACTCTCCCCCTCATAACCCTGTCAGCCTCCCGGTCCCCTGAAAGGACAGTCTATGCCATTCCTCGTGTAAAGCAGCGTCCAACTAGGCCGGGTTCCGTACAGGAGGGCCCCTTTGTTGCACACGATGACGAATCATGTCCTAGATATGCTCGAAAAGGGGCTCATTGAAGAGCAAGGAATAGTGATAATGGCTTCACTTTAAATGAAGTCCTTCACAGCCCTAGGACGATGCGGTCTTGCATTGTCATCCATGAACACAGGGCGTGTAGCCGATGGATGGTTATAAAAATGAGGCACTACAACAGGATCAAGAATGCCTGGATGTACCCCCGGCCATTGAGATTTCCTTGAACAGTCACTAATGGCAACTTGCAGCCACGAGAAACACACCCACCCCACCCCCACCCCCACCCCCATACCATAACAGAAGTTCCTCCGTATGGTACAGTAGGTCTGGTGTTCCTAAGCACTTAAGCAGTGTCTCTGTGCGTCCAGATCTTCAGTCGACCGTCTGTAACACGTAGGAAAAACCTGCCCTCATCGCTCCAATGCACTCGCCTCCGTAGGCTGCAGGTCTGCCGTGCTATACACCATTTCAAACGTCGTCCTTTATGGGCATCTGACATTCTTACCTTCATGTAAAATACTTTAATTTCATTAGTCAATAACGCTTTAACAAGTTTCCGTCTGGGAGGGTGACAACTGGAAATTCTAGCACGACATTGTGTGATACTCGATTCTGATTGGCTGAGAGCTAATCAAAACCGTACTTAAATGGCAGTTAAGACCGAAAATTAAAGTGACCGATTCACCGCGTATGAATACAATGAACTCGTTGACACTTTTGTTTGTAAACATACATGTCGGAAATCGGCAATTTCTATCTCGGCAGCATCTTTGATGTTTTTGAAGTAAAAAGCGAATAGTTTGAAGAAGAATTTCTTCACCCTAATCCCAGTGAAGAAACTACGAAGCAGGAAAATTCGTCAGCAGCGCAAAAGCGGCAGTATTCAAACCGGGTCTAGATCTAGCGGGCATGACGTCGACAACACAGGTCGGCCCATACGTCCTAACCTGACCGCTTCCGTCCCGGCCGTAATGCCCAGTCCTTCCCTTCCACTGTCCATGTATCCCACATAAAACGTGGCATGTCAGGTCTTTTCCAAATTGGAAATAGTAGGGTGGTTATCAACAATTATTTCCGTGAATAAAGTTAGCTGCGACTAAACTTAGCGAGTTCACGGCTTGAATTGGGGCGAGTCGATTGTCGTACAGTAGGGGAGATCAATAATTCACGTGAGAAAAATCAAATAATTGTACTTGCTGACAGTATAAACTGTATTTTATATTTATGTATTATGTACAAGCATACTGGTTCCTGAAATAAAGCATTTATGTTGTTGAAAATGTCTATCTTGTTTATTACACCTGTCCCTGAACGGGACGATTCCAAGCGATTTCCAGGAAAAAGACCCCTTCACGCCTTGTGTTCTTGGGCGCCAACCAGTTCGGTTTTAAAACGCTTATAAGTCGTGCTAGAATGAAGAGAAAGCTACTCTGTTAACAATTTATCGCTGACGCGTTCGGTTTTTAATTACATTTAGCGGTCTTAAATCAACGATAACGGACCGCAAAATTGAAAAAAGATTAGCTTTATCTTCTAAATATTACCCGCTGCCACGGTAACCGCCGAACTCTCCGCCGAAAAGTATCGGTTACCTGTATCGGTAACACTCGTATGACGTCATAATATGACGCATGCTGTTTTTGAGTTCACTATGTACACATTAATTTACCGACTATCACTGCTTTATTTAAACTATTTATACATTGAATCCTTTGCACACTCAACTTAAACATAATGAACCATTTTATAGCAGTTTTAAGCTTGTCAGAATATGTTTCACTGATTTTAAAATACTTACTCCAGTCGAGAAACACATATGTTTCACTGATTTTAAGATTCCAGTCGAGAAACTGACGCCATTTTGCTTACATGACACAAAGTCGGTAGCGATCTTCCAAATAAAATAAAATGATATTTTGTACATTTAACATGGCGGTAAGATAATTATATTGTATGCTTCTCCCTCGCCTCGGGTGACACTGCTACAAACAGGCGTACATCAGACCGTATAACCCTGGAGAGAAGTATTCAACTTTAGTAGGACGTTTTGTGAACCTCCTTGACCTGTATCCAAACGCCTTGAGGTGGTTCCTGGCGGTTCTGCTGGGTAGTCTTCTGTTAGGTAGCGGGGCGGTGGGGTAGCCTAGTGGTTAAAGCGTTGGGTCGTCACGCCGAAGACCCGGGTTCGATTCCCCACATGGGCACAATGTGTTAAGCCCATTTCTGGTGTCCCCCGCCGTGATATTGCTGGAATATTGCTAAAAGCGGCGTAAAAATAAACTCAGTCAGTCAGTCAGTCTGTTAGGTAGCCAGAGGTGCTTCATACGGGAACTTCTGACCAGACGTGCCAGTGCTCTGTCTTTTCGTGGAGTTGTCTTCCTTGGCTGGCCTGACCTTCTGCGACCTTTGACGTCACCCGTTGCTTGATGTTTCCTAATGAGCCTGCTCAAAACGGTATGAATGTAGCCCATTTGTCGACGAATGGCCTTAAACCACATGCCTGATGCATACATGCCGACAATTTGCCACCTCAATGCTTGCCACAGTCTTCGTCTTGCCATTTCGAAATGAAGAGACAAAATTATAGCCTCGTTAATTTGTTTTTATGCACGTGAAAGGAATTCCGTTTTGAGCATGGGTATGAGGGTTAAGATGCGTTTGAGCGAACAATTTCACGCAAGAGTATTGCTGTGGTTGACATTCAATGTGTTATTACACTTAAATCATAAAAATTCATTGCTAACATTAACAGGTGGTTCTCAATCGTGAGATATGTCAGGGGGTGCTTCACTAAGTTCTCTGTGTATAATATCTCAGAATTCAACTTACACAACGAGTGCATTGCGCCGTAATAACAGGGTCAAGCGTATGAATAAAGTTCATTTCTGATTGTGAACATTAGTCAGTTACTGGAGGCCCAAGCTTTAGGAGTGGCAGTTCGTACATTTCTGTTGTCAACACCTTACGTGTCTTAGTTTGCCTCTCCTTAAATTCCAAGAATTCCCTTAGCTATCTAAAAAAAATAAACAACTGAAATATCGTGACTCCGAGATGTGTTGTGAATGACAGCCGACATTTTGTTTTTAAACCACTCTCCTACCCAGAGTTCCATGCGGCAAGCCAGCAAAGTACCTCTGCCACATGCCAGAAAGATGTGCACCGTCCATTCAATATAACCTACTTATAACCTATTTCTTAACTCTTTTATTTTTGACGAGTCTACACATCTAATTAAACATGTTTGATAGAATGGTTTAGTTTCACTGAGAAAATATCCAAAAACATGTAACACTATTTCGATTTGCGTAGCGATCCTTTGTTTACATAGGTTGTACGGCTCCACGTGCTGTCATCGACGCCGACAGAGAGCAAACGACGCAACATGTTTGATATCTAAATAATGTACTGTCATAAACCTTACTGTTGTGGAAGAATATATATGTAACAATGTAAAACATTGTGAAGAGAGCGCCGAAAAGCTTGCGTAAGGCCAGTCTCTTCTTATTATGAATATGCGCGTTTGTTTACAAACAAGAGAAAAGTCCGGTCACGTGATATGCAAATTAGCCTGTGGTGGTGATGTTATGCTAAGTCCTCTATCTGAATTTTCGTGATGCATGTCATCTTCCAAATCGTGATCGCATGATGAGAATATTCAAAATGTTCTTACCAATCTTCAAAGGGAGCAACAATCAATCAAAATATGCTCTGGAGCTGCTGCGATTCTTGATTCAGCATAATTCCATACTGAGCGAATGTGAATCACACAGAGTTTCCTATGGCCTGTTTGTGAACAACCAAGGACACATTAACTCTCATATCAGAGCAGACCAGCAAATGGTGTACATAGTGAAGAAGCAGAAAAAGCTAATCAAACAATGTTACTCCAACAAGAGTAATAAAAACATTGTGCGACACACTGCTGCAGTCCATGGTGTGTCCACCGTATTGGAGAGAGCTTTGATGCTGCCACCAAAGTTATCAGGCGTGCCAAAGCTCATCCCAAACTTTCAGCATTGATGGATGAAAAATCCATGATATCTGACATTATAAGCATTAAACCATATGCAATATGCAAGACGGGGCCCACCTCATGAAACAAGATTTGTGACGTCACTATGGAGCGTGACGTCACCTGCTGTGACGTCATTTGACAACAGAACTGATAATGACCTAAGCTGGGCCCCATCTCGCATATCGCAATTTATTACCCACGTAGTTAACGTATGGGTAGTTGCATACTAATCTCATACGTCACACCAGTGTCGTATCGCGTTGACCAGGGCCCCGTTTCACGAAGCTCTCGTAGGCCTAAGATCTCGTAACGTTTCTCGTAGCATTGGTACCTGCTATACTGTAACATAGGAGGTACGAATGCTACGAGAAAAGTTACGAGATCTTAGGCATACGAGAGCTTTGTGAAGGCCTAAGATCTCGTAACTTTTCTCGTAGCATCCGTACCTCCTATATTGTAACATTGACTTACGATAGCCGTAGCGCTACGAGAGATTTGTGAAACGGGGCCCTGTGTCGTAACGACTTGACCTGAAATTCTAACGATTTGATTGGATAACCGACGACCTCTCAATTAGGTCACGTTGTGACGAAATTACTTGTTCATTCATAACAAACACGCGAATTCATTCATTCTACAACTTAAATGCATTGTGGGAATGTAAACAATGCGAACGTTGCCGCGTCGCTGTTTAATTCACACTCCGGCACAGCGATGACTTAACATAACATCACTGCCACAGGCTAATTTGCATATCACGTGACCGGACTTTTCTCTTGTTTGTAATCAAACGCGCATATTCATAATAACAAGAGACTGGACTCACGCAAGCTTTTCGGCGCTTTCTTCATAATGTTTTACATTGTTACATATATATTCTTCCACAACTGCGACAGTTAGGTCTATGACAGTACATATGTAGATATCAAACTGGCTGCATCGTTTGCTCTCCGTCGGCTTCGATGACTGCTCGTGGAGCCCTACAACCTATGTAAACAAAGGATCGCTACGCAAATCGAAATAGTGTTACATGTTTTTGGATATTTTCTCAGTGAAACTAAACCATTCTATTAAAGATGTTTAATTAGATGTGTAGACTCGTCAAAAATAAAAGAGTAAAAGAAATCTGTACATTATATTGAATGGACATTGCAAGATGTGACGAATCGTCACATTTTTCTGGCCTCTGGCAGAGGTACTATGCTGGCTTGCCGCATGGAACTCTGGGTAGGAGAGCGTGTTTAATTGTGAGTCGAACTGAGACATTATATCCGTCTAAAAACATAAACGTAATGTTTCCACCAGTGATGTTAGCCGAGTGAAGCAACTGCAAAACAAGAAAAGGGGTGCTACGGAGTAGTTTAGTCTAGGAGGCTGTACGAGGCGATGACAACTGACATGCATCGTGACGTCTGTTACCAAGGGGACAGACGAGAATGGCGTAGTGACGTCAATACAGTGTGACGTCATGCAAAAGTGACTACAGAATAAAATTCTTCCGCAACCTCTTTATGAAACCGGTTTCGGTCTGAAACCATAACAATAACAAAAATACGCTATTTTGTCAATTTAATGCATGTAAGACGTGGGTAATAAATAAAATACCACACTCGGTCTCATTACATACGAATTACACGAAACTCGTGACCTTCCTATGGTATCTGACCGAGCGATAGCGTTTCGTATAATTCGTATCTAATGAGACCTCGTGTAGTATTCTCTATATACCAGCAGGTACAGGCCAAAGAGACGATGGCTGTGAAGGCCTACGAAAAACCAACATTGACAATATTATGTCATTTTCCATTGGTTGCTATATATTTTTAGACGGCCGCGCTGTCCTCCATCGGAAGACGTCCAAAACACATTTTGTATCGTTTTTAACAGTCGGTCATGCAGGCGCTTGAAGACCTTTGAAAACATAATTTGTTCTTATTTCTTGGCAACTTTTACGTATTTGATATCAAAATTCCCTGGAAATAATAGTAAACGTAAATATTCGTGTTATTTGTGTGAACAGATCGTCGCTTTTCAAATGCATACCCTAATTTCCCTACGCGACAGATTTTTATTATAAGCTTGTCAGAAAACTGTGGGCGAATAAATCCATCTCTGATGTATGAACGAGACAAATATGCAGGTAATTTATACATGTGGAAATCGGTCGAGCCACGAATACAAATTAAATCTCGTATTGTAAATATTCCAAACTTTCCTCGCGGATGACGTTATAAAGGTATGTAGGTGCGCTAACATTGGCACAAAATCAGTAGTACGTCGGAAAATGAATTTAATATTTTTGACGATATATAAGCAACAGCAACAGCAACAAGAAAACGTTTGATGCGATGCATCAACACGGCGGCAAACTATTTGTTCATCAATTTTCACCAAATATTAAATCAACATGGGTAGGCTTTTTAAGCAATGTGATCTTGTCATCAATACAAAGTGGTTTTATGAAACTGAGCAATATAGATAAGGTGTGAAAATGAAGGCGGTGCAAAGTGTACTTGTTTAATATGTAAACAAATCATAACAATTCAGATCTTACACTGCGTAGCATTTAGATTTATGAACGTTTGACAATAAGTTGGTTTGAACATACTTTCTATGAGAAATTGACAATGTTAGTGTTGTATACAAAATCTCGTACCTTTAGACAAGTGTCAGCAGATCTACATATATTCCACATCTGAACATAATGTAATAGTCGGAGTACCGTAGATGCAATGCAACGTTCACTTTTCAGATCCTATGAAACTGTGCATCACAAAATACTTCCGCATCCAGTGGTATTATTTTCAGTAATTTCATTACATTTGAAGATATGTCTAGTAATCTGGGGCGGTGGGGTAGCCTAGTGGTTAAAGCGTTGGGTCGTCACACCGAAGACCCGGGTTCGATTCCCCACATGGGCACAATGTGTTAAGCCCATTTCTGGTGTCCCCCGCCGTGATATTGCTGGAATATTGCTAAAAGCGGCGTAAAACTAAACTCAGTCAGCCAGTCAGTCTAGTAATCTATTAATAATGGTGCAAACTTAGTCAAAACACATCTACATTAACAGGAGAATATGGAATATGAGAACTAAATTATATATTGGATAAGGCCATCCAAATCACTATTACGTGCTTTCTCATATAGTACGTTGTCATATCTTCTTATAAATTGTGAAACTACCTAACCATAACCATATCATTGAGGGACTTTATATTGGAATAGGTTGGTTCATGGTGAACAAACCATAACGAAAATATAGCGTCCGTATCCACAACAAATTCTCTCCAACAATTCTGAGTAACATTGACCTAGTGTTAAACATATCGGAGTTATGCCCCCTTATCTTTATACGTGTATGGCCTCTCTGTCGTCGTTTGACGTCATAGAACAAAATCCTTTTTCGACATTTACTGCGAGTCATTTTTAATGTTGAGTGTATAACGTTATGCATAAGCACATAAACCCATTTCATATACACTTATGTCGTTCAGATATCAGGCTGTATTTTCTTCGCTCACAATTTCCGTGAAGATGCAAAATCAAAAAAATCGTAGCACAGTGCTTTCATCGGTACACGATCAAAAACGGAGACATTAACTGTTTTTTAACGCACAACAAAAATTTTGACAACATTTAACAGTGTCTATTTCTCAAACCGCCGAGGTATTTGCACATGTATTTATACCAACGGATAGGAAATTTAATATTCTGCATTTCTATGTAATTTTATAGCCGTACGCAGATCCAGAACCACGCAACCGCAATTCTCGCACAACCTTCACTTTTCAAACCTTATGATTCCCAGATCTTTCAGCGCGATGGAGTCCAGCTTGACCCATCCGGATGTGACGTCAAATAAACGAGCAGATCGTTTTAAATGGCAGCCTATACCGGCTTCTAGCTTTAGCGCAAGTTAGCGCGCACACAGGAGCCGGGAACCAGCCTAATAATGACCCGTCGTTGAGGAATCAGCGGCCCGCTCATTCCTGATAACTGAGGACGGTTTCATGATAATTCCGTCCATTTTAGCTATAACACTATGATTTATTCATCATTATCAGATTTAGTCGTCTGCACATAATACACATGTTGAAGTTTGAAAAGGGAACTACTTTTTCTGGCGATGGTGTAAGTTCAAGGAGTGATGGGATTAACCTTTGACCTGGTTTAAATAATGAATTTCTTTCACGAAAAAACAGCGTAAAGGTAGTTGAATTAGAATGGGGCATACGCTTACGCGTCGCCGATAGAACTAAACCACCGGTACACGTCCCCAATTCGTCAAACACAGTACAGTTATCCCCAAAGTCTAAGATAAACTATATACAGTCCATTTGAGACCGATGAAGTGCTCACTTACACAAAATTTAATAATTGCAACAAAACCCAATTTTGCAGTCACATGAAATCGACAGACCAAGTCTGATGATTAGTCTCATAACTTTGGACACCCGAATAAAAAAGTTGTTTTAACAAACGATCATTATTTTGTTTTCACTTTTCGTTATTTTTACGAGGGTTGACCACGTGCTGGTAGAACAGCCAGATGTGCGAGTTGTATGTGTGAAATTGAAATTTCACAACACACGCTTGTTGATGGCATATCTATTATGATTAACAGATTGGCTCATTCGTCACTGATGCTGCGTTCCGGAAGTGACGTCACATTCAGTTCCGCTCTTAAAAAGCGTCAGAAGAGAATTCATCTTGGTCCCGCGTATAATATATTTGAAAAAGAAATTGTTTCAGAAAATTTGCCTCGGTGACGTTGAGCAAAACAGCCTTTGCGCTACAACTGTCTAAAGTCTATGCATAGGAGTTGCGCTTAGATCGCTTTTGGACCGCCTCCGTGGTGTAGTGGTTAGAGCGTCCGCCCGGAGAGCGGAAGGTCGCGGCTCGATCCCCGACCGCGTCATACCAAAAGACGTTAAAATATGGTATTTGTTGGTCCCTGCCTGGCGCTCGCCATTAATGGGTACAACAAGGACTGCTCGGCTCGGAGTCAGTATAATGTGTGGGGTATTCATGCTTCACTGCAGCATGGTATCTCAGTGGGCTAGCACTCTAAAACCAGCTTAAGTCTGGGCTAGTACAAGCAGCCGCACATACACATACACACGCATGCACGTCGTCATATGAGCGAAATATTCTCAAGCACGACGTTAAACCCAATTTCACCTCACCTCACCTCACCTAGATCGCTTTTGTACAACTACACTCTTAACATGATGTTGCTGATGTTGCTGTTCAGAGGATGGCAAGGTGCCCGAGGATGACTTTGTGAAACAGTGGCATCAGCGCTACCACGACGATGGCGACTTCGTCGGCTACCTCTTTCACCACTTCGACAAGGACGACGACGAGAACCTGACCGCAAATGACCTTGCAGCTTTGGCGAAAACTCTTGACACTGACGGTGGGTGATCTTTCATGTCACTTGCGTTCACAGAAGGAGGGGGGATTGTGTTTTGTTGTGAGCCTCATGAAATTATTTGTTCAGTGGGGGCAGACGAGGATTCTACAATAACATGTACAAATATGAACTAAATAGAACGTTTTATACAATTGCATACCCCTCTACAACGCAAGCATTCTCGATAATCTCCAAAGTATACGTTCCGATAAATCTTCACTAGTACCCTGGATGCATCTTCGGTATTACCTCCCTTTGCTGGCTTTTTAGCCAATCAAATGTCTACGCGTGGGAGTTGAGCGTACCAATCACGAAGGCTTCTATCAAAACTCACTTTCACTTGTTGCAGAGATAACTGAAAGAGGTAGGAGTTCTTGCATATATATTTTAGGAAGGTTTCAGACCTGTCAATTTGTCTGTATGATTTTTTCCCTAAATCTGAGTCGCGCTGCGAGCAAACCTTCGCGGCTACGGCCGCCATCTTTCTTGAAACTGGCAAGCTCGATTGTAACCGCTTATCTGATTGGCTATTGTGAAAAGGCGGAGCCAGCAAAGGAAGGTAATAAAATTATCGGGCCAAGTCGTAGATGCATCCAGGATACTAGTTTATCGGAACGTATACCCTGGAGTTTATCGAGGATGCAACGCAATGTCACCCATCGTTTCTCCTTTTCTGTACCTGTTTAAGTGGAAAACAGAACACGACCCTGGTAGGCCATTGGTTTTTCAATGTACATTCGTCTTGTTTCTAAAAATATACCCTAGATATAGGCAGTTATGTTGGGCAGTGCTGTATATCAACTCAAGTGCAATACTTAGGGGAAACATATCACTAAGGCGCCACTAATTGACAGTTCTTTCAGCTATGGCCGTTTGCGTTCAGACGGAACCTAGTCACAAAAACGCCTTCAGTGGGACGATGTCGGCTTGTCCCGGAATAACACGAGTTGGTCACAACTGTTTTTAGCATAGACGGCACCAAGTCGCAAAAATGGCCACGAGAAGGGTGCGCGTCTCTGTTTGGCTTGACATGAGTTGGATATGAATGCCGTGAGGGAACATTAACCGCCCATTTAAAACAAGGATTCATGGATTCTTTAACCAACCAGTCGCCTTCATAGCGCCTAAATTTGGAGTTTCCTATTCGTACCAACAAAATCCCACAGAACAGATATATTACATCGTTGAAGCGCTTGTTAATAGTTCCAACAAATGTGAAGAGTTTACCCTTGACCCTCGCTGAAACAGACTGATAGATAAAGTGACCAAGAATATAATTTGTCTCCTTCGTCTGTAACCTTTGACAACGATTAATGTATTTCAGGAAATGGGCAAGTCTCCGTGGCAGAGTTCCAGTCCTTCATGATCAATGTACGTCACGTTACAATATAGCTTTTTACTGATCCATGTGTAAATGCTCAGATTCCTGTCCGCCATATTAACTTTAGCAATAACATAAATTCCACACGTGATTGTGATAATGTGATAATACATCGAAAATGAACTTTAAATGCAATTATAATAATGAAACCAATGTCGAAAAAATACTAGGAAAAGTTTATTTGGGGATCGGCAGCCTGAATAATTACTGTAACGGGGGGGTAGCGGATAGTTCTTGAAAATATAGTTTTGCTAGAAACAAGCACTGGAAGCTGGCTTGACCGAGGCACTGTGTCACTGATATACTTTTCGTATGTTGCAGCTCTACGTCAACTGTGTACCGTCGAAATATTCTCACGGCCCTTGAGATCAGCTGTCAAATAAAACATTCTGATGTACGTTGTCATCTTGTTTCATTTGTCAGCGTAGGTGGCGATAGTCCTACTTAGTTGGTGATGACGATCAAGACACCGGTGGTGTAAGGGCCGCTACTGGGCATCGGGATCGGTACATAGTGTAATGATGAGTTAAGGATTTTCAGGGTGCGTACTATGAGCATACGCAATTCTTTGACCCAAGCTTCTTGGTCGACAATCAAGATGAGGAGATGACGCCTAAACACCTGGGCCCGGTTGTTCAAAGCACCGTTATTTTAACGTACCGTTAAACACTAACGACCCGTTAAATAGCTAACGAAAAGTTAGTTAACAGAACGTTCAAATTTGGTTGCTGGAAGGTGTTTACAACAGGCCGTTAAGTAATGGTATGATTAGAGGTTAACAGCCTGTTAAGGACCTAACCATTACCCACAATTCCTTGCATACTGTCCCATGATTCCCTGTCAAAATGGCATCGCAACCAGAAACACCTGTAATGACCCCAGTAACCTCTGACTGTAAAAAAAGAAAAAGAAGAAAAAATTTCAGTGCTGAAGAAGAGAATGTCATTCAGGCAATGTTTCAGGAAAATGCTGAGATTCTTAATAAAAAATTCAGCAATGAGGTGACTAATAAGGGCAAGGCTGCAATCTGGCAGAAAATAACAGATTGTGTAAACAACAAAGGTGTTTGCTGCCGTACTGTGGATCAAGTTAAGGAAAAATGGGGAAACATGGCCCATAAAGCAAAACAGACATTCACCGATTACAGGATGCAGCAGAGGAAGACGGGGGGAGGGCCCCCACCCCCAGAGATGAGCCAGGAAAACGGCAACCATCATAGATTCTACGAAGGATACAGCCTCTTTCAGCGGCGTTCCTGGAGGGATGGAAACTGAAATAAGCTCATGTGGTAAGAAATAAGAGGCCTAAATATAAGTACAAGTTGACGTAATGATAAATTCAGTCAATTGACAATATTTTTAACGAAATAAAGTTTGATTTTCCTGGCATAAAATGTGCAAATTCGATTTTTAGTACCACCATGTGGTCAAATTTAATCTAAGTTTACCATCGCTAACCATCGCTCAAAATTGTGTAAGATATATGCTTACAACTGGCATAAAACTAATGAGAAACAACTCGCAAACAACTCCTAAGAATTAAACTTACCAATTCATGTTATGTTGTGGTAAATTAACAGCTTGTTCCCAATATTTGAACAGTAGCGTCCATGCTAACATGTTTTGAGAGGAAGAGGAAGTGACAATCAGCGCCACCGTTGAACCTCAGTTATCCATTCAGACTATAACTCGCCTGTTTCAGAAAAGTTTACATACTACTAAATACATATAATTTTCTATCCCACCACATTTGTATTACAATAAATTCAATGAATTAATATTTCATAGTATGCAGATGATACAAAAATGTTAGGCATGATGAAATATCCCGGTTTTCAACGATGTAAGACAAAAACGTAATTTTCATCATTAATATCATTTAAAGTTTTTATTTTACTAACCTTGAGTTATAAATGATGTTTTCATCTATCAAACACAAAATTATCAGGTGTTTTCTCCAAATATAACGTTGATGTCATCGTAATATCCCATAGGCGTAACTGTTGCCGCTCCCCACATGTAACACTATGGTTGGAGGCTGTGTAGACGGGCAGGCATGTTTTCCATGGAAGATAAAAGTCGGTCAGTGCTGGTCAACAATGGGTGATGATAAGGGCAAATTGACCAGATAAAGATATGATTGTACTGACCACCACTAATGACTGACTAATTGGACAGATAACGATTTCACTTTGTTGTGATGATTTGGCAAACTGTCCAGCGAAATGCTGACTGGTCACTACGTGTACCTGAACGGTCAAGAGAAATGCTGACTAGTCGCCACGTGATCCTGTGGCGAAGTTCCTATATAAGCAGCACCATCAAGGTAGTCTAGAGAGACAGCCACATAGAGAGGAAGACAGCTTGAGGCACAGACGGGCGCTGAACACAGACCAACGGACAGCACCAACAGCCAAGGCTAGCAGATCAGCTGAGCAGAGAAGTCCGAAGAACAACCCTGGTCTCACCTGGTCAGCGCCTGGGAACTGCCTAGCCTCTCGCATGGTCTCCACCATATTCCGACTGTTGTAATTACTGACTGATATCGTTATATGCTGTGATAATTAAAGAACGGTGTTAAAACTTTTCATCCTGTGTCGTGTTATCGTGCTACATAGAGCACGTGTGGGTTCTTCTTTGGTGCCGTGACCCGGATTCCCCTTCAAACAAGGACAAGCCGCAAACAACGTGGACTGGACCCTGATCAGCTTGGTAAGTGGCTTTGACTTCTTCTTTATTCCGACTTCGTTATGGCAAGCCAGGATTTAGGTGACTTTTTGACCGGAATTGCAGGGCAAATAACAGGGCAATTAGCCAGTCTGTCCACGACGTTAGGCGCACAGGGTATAGCCCAAATTATAAAACCATTTGAGGGGGAGCCTACGAAGTTTAAAGAATGGATGAAAAGTATTGAAAAATACGCTGTGTTGACTAACTCAGGTCAAGATAGAATCAAATTAGTGGCGTACCAGTCAAGTTCAGAGGCAGTTAGCGATTATATTCATCGCTATTTGCAAGACCATGATCAGGCAACATGGCCGGAGCTAAAGCATGAACTGACTCGTAGATTTGCTGAAATAACTGACGCTCAACATGCCTTTATGTTGTTGAGAACTGTAAGACAGAAACACTGTGAAAGTGTACAGTTGTTTGCCGAACGACTGCTAAACTAAGCCGAGGAGGCTTACACAGGATTAGGTAGGGATGGAGGTGGTGTTGCCATAGAACGCCAATTAGTAGGTTTTTTCACAGATGGGTTAGCCTATGACTATCTCAAAATGAAAGTAATGAGAGAAAACCCTCCAAACATGGCTGCAGCTGTTGCATGTGCAACGCATGAACAGAATTTACGCACCCGATTTAACCTGAGACTAGGAAGGGGCAATAGAGGATTTGAAGATCAACGTAGGGAAGAACCCATGGAGGTAGACCATTACCGCCCAAGAGCGAAATGCTATAAATGTCAGCAATCAGGCCACAAGGCGAGGGACTGTAGGTCAGGCAATAGGAATAGTGTCAATGCAGTGACAAATAAAGAGGCGGAACCCATTGGTAGACCGCGAGCAATGTTGTGTTGGGCGTGCAACCAACCGGGGCATTTTAAAAGGGATTGCCCAAACAGAGAGAAAAATTATGGGATGAATTATGGAACATATAGGAGAACACCAAATGGAACACCTTTAAACTAAAAACTCCTTCTCATGATGAAACCGATGAGAAGGAGAAAGAGAGAACAGTATATACTATAAATTTAGCAGGAAATCCAAGTTCGTGTACTGTTAGGATAGGGAAACAACATTATAGATGTTTGATTGATTCTGGAGCTGAAGTATCTATTATTCACAGAAGGGTTTTTCACAAACTACAAGGACTCTATAAGTTAAGTAAAAAGAAGGTTTCACTACAGTCTGTCAATGGGAATGGTTTAGAAGTAGATGGTTGTGTAGACATCACTTTTCAAATGAGAGGAGTGACATTAACGCACAAATTTTATGTGGTAGGCAACATGAATAGGAATATGATTTTGGGAAGAGATTGGCTAAAACAACATGGCGTCCGACTGTACTACGACCTTGGAAGTTTAAGGATAGGAAAAACCTATGTACCATTGGAAGATGATCTGCACATTGCCTCCATTGTGCGTCTGGCTGGAGACACTATTTTAAAACCACAAAGTAGAAGTCTGTGCAGAGCAAAAGTAAAACAAGGGCCATATTTTCCCGATGACACACTTTACCAAGTGTCAGAAATAGATACCGGCTATTTATCTTGTGAACCAGGACTCATAGTAATTAACTCATTAGCGTGCATGAACAAAGATAGGAATGTCCCAATTATGATAGTGAACACCACAAACAAAACATTCAGGTTAAGAAGGGGGTGTGTGTTAGGAAGATTAGATAAGGTACCGGAGGAAAACTTAGTAACACTTGCAGAGAAATTAGGACACTCAACAAACCAACCTGTGGACGATGCATTGTTAGACGTTAAGGCTCCACAAGAGCATAAAGAGAAGATACAGAATTTAGTAGCTGGGTACAAGGACCTCTTTACCGCAAGTGACTTGGACTTAGGACATACAAGTACAGTACAGATGAAGATTGACACTGGTGACCATGCACCTATCAAGTTGAGGCCATACCGGACACCACTTAATAAAAGAAAAGTGGTTGACAAAGCCATCAATGACATGCTTGAGGCCAAGATAATTAAACGGTCTAGATCACCGTGGAGCTTTCCCATTGTAGTGGTGGACAAAAAGGACGGAAGTAAACGATTTTGTGTGGACTTCCGGTCCTTAAACAAGATTACCCGACCCATCTCCACGCCTCTCCCACTCATTGATGATATCTTGACACAACTGGGCAATTCAAAATACTTCTCCACGCTTGATTTAAAGTCGGGGTACTGGCAAATCTTGATGGATGAACAAGACAAGGAAAAGACAGCTTTTCCATGTCACCGTGGACTGTTTGAATTCTCTGTTATGCCTTTCGGCCTCTGTAATGCTCCCTCAATATTCATGGAACTCATGAATATAGTACTACAGGATCTAGAAGCATTTGCAATAGCATATCTAGATGATATCTTGATCTTCTCAAAAAACCTTACAGGATCATATGTTTCACATACAAACTGTTTTTTGATCGCCTGAGACAGCATTCGCTGAAGCTTAAACTTTCTAAGTGTAGTTTTGTCCAATCTGAAACGAACTATCTAGGATTCGTGATCAACCAGAGTGGGATCAAGCCAGAGGAACAGAAAGTTGAAGCCATACGGTCTATGGGAGCTCCAACATCTGTCAGAGAGGTCAGAAGTTTCATCGGGATGTGTAACTACTATCGGCGCTTCATTCCAAATTTTTCTAAAATTGCTGAACCAATTGTTTGGTTAACGAAGAAATATGCCAGGTTTTCCTGGACAGATGAATGTCAGCGAGCTTTCCAGTTCCTAAAACAAAGCCTGACAGTAATTCCTTTACTGACATATCCAGACCCTAATAAACCATACATCCTGTATACAGATGCCAGTGACAGCTGTATTGGTGCTTGTCTAGCCCAATTAAGCGATGATGGGACGGAAAAACCCATTCATTTCTTGTCACACAAACTGAATGACACACAGACACGCTGGGCGACCATAGAGAAAGAGGCTTACGCAATACACTTCAGCTTACAGAAACTTGACCATTACTTGCATAATGCAGATTTTGTGATCAAAACTGATCATAAACCGTTGAAGTATCTGTTGGAGTCACCCATGCAAAACAAGAAAGTACAGCTCTGGGCACTCGGAATGGCAGGATATAATTGTCAGGTTCAGTATATTGCAGGCACAGAAAATACCTGTGCAGATCTTCTCTCCAGGGTTCCGGCCGATGGTAATAATTTAAGGTCGGATGAGATGGTTGAATCTGTAGAGAATGATAACAGTTTAGAAATCAATGTGCTTGACTCGACCAATTTTGAGCCCAAGGCATATGCTTGCTGTCAAGGTCCAGGATTAGATGTTCTGGAAAAGGCAATACCCTTGGACTTTAACCTTGATATGACAACAGAACAGTCAAAAGATGAAGAGATACAAAGAACGAAAACCTTGCTAGAAAAAGGTCAGGATGGTCGCCATTCCCTCAAGAAGTTCTTGTTGATGGATGGTTTGCTATACTACATCACTGATGTGGATGATGAACCCATCCCAAGATTGTATGTACCCACACATTTAAAAGGGCAACTAATCCATCAGTACAATGACTGTTAATCAACCTCACCTATATGGTGTCTACAGCAGAGAAGATCTTTTGTCTCTCAATCAACCAGCCAGCCCAGGTTGCTCACCCTGTGCCCCGGGTGGGAGTGGAGTCTTACATCATCATATCGACGCCTCACTCCTGACATCATTACGCAATGCTGGGATCTCAGTCAGCAAGAGAACCAAGAGAGGAAACAGAGCAGGAAGGAAAATTAAAAGGAAAATTGCTGTGTGTCACAATGTTTTCCCAAACGTCTCAACAACTGTGTCCTGTCGTGGTGCTAACCACAACAATCTCATCCAAGTACACCCTCATGCTCCCCCCAAAATGTCTTAGAATGTGCCTTTGGAATGCCCAGTCATCTCGTAATAAACCTGTAGATATCTTTGATATGATCATTGATGATGATATTGATGTGCTAATTCTCACAGAGACCTGGCTGAGGAATGTTGGTGATGAGACTACGATAGCTGAAATGACGCCAATGTCTCATTCCTTCGTGCATCATCCACGACTCGACTCTAAAGGTGGTGGTCTTGCGATTCTCTACAGGAAAACACTCACAATTCGTCTTACAGATTTAAACAGCAGTCTTAAATCTTTTGAAAAGATGGAGGTAATGTTGACATCTGGACAGACTACTGTGAGACTGGTCTGTATTTATCGTCCCCCACCCTCCGTCAAAAACAAACTGTCAAACAAAGACTTTCATCAAGAGTTATCTGCCCTGTTTGCATCACACTCCAGAAGCTGTACAATTTACCTTGGTGATTTTAACATACATTTCAATTCTCAGGAAAAAACCAGAGGTAAAGAAGTTTGTCAAGCTCATGAACTCTCACTCGTTGACTCAGCATGTCATCATGCCAACTCATAAGTCCGGAAATATTCTGGACTGGGTTATCACACACAGTGATCTCAAACTTGTTGGTGACGTTCAGGTCAAGGACCAGCAGATTTCGGACCACTTCAGTGTCTTCTTCAACTTAAAGCTGGCAAAGCCAGAGAATGAGCGATTGGTTTTACCTTGTCGAAACATCAGTAAAATTCCATCTGAGACTTTCAGGCTTGATTTACTGACCTCTAAATTACTGAGTGATCCTCCTTCTGACGTTGATGAACTTGTTCAACTCTTCTGTGATACTCTTACATCACTTCTGGATAAGCACGCTCCTACAGTTGAGAAGAAGGTTATCCTTCGTCCTCATGCCCCATGGTATGACGAGGCTGTACGTCACTCGAAGTGTCTACGGCGCAGAGCAGAGAGAAAATGGCGCAGTACTCGGCTAGAAATACATCGGCAAATATATCGGCAGTGTTGCAATGATACCAGACGACTGATTATTTTGGCTAAAAGGAACTATTGTCTCAAGAGCATAACCGACAGCATGGGTAAGCCAGCATCCCTTTATCGGCTCATGGGCAAACTGCTTGGAAAGGGACGAGAACAAGATACTCAGTCTCCAGCAGAGGAACAGAAGGAACTGGCAAACTCGTTCAATTCCTTCTTTATCGCAAAATTGAGAAAATTCGTCATGGTCTTGCCTGTGATGGCGATTACAGTGAACCAATGTTTGCAGGTGACCCCCTGTCACATTTCAGAACATTTAGTCCCAAGGAAATAGAACAACTCATTCGTTCATCAAAACCCACTTCTTGTGACTCTGACCCCATTCCAACCAAACTTCTAATAAAGCATCTGGACCTACTGATTTCACCCATCACTAAGATTGTCAATATAAGTCTTCAGAACGGTCTGTTCCCAAACAGTTTCAAGGGGGCGGTGATCAGACCACTATTGAAAAGTCTGGCTTGGATCCTCAAGATCTGAGAAACTTTCGGCCTGTCTCAAACTTGTCTTTCATATCCAAAATCATTGAGAAAGCAGTTCACTCCTGTCTCAAAGAACATCTGTTAAGTCATGATCTCCTTGATTCATTCCAGTCTGCCTACCGGCAGTACTACAGTACAGAGACAGCACTGCTTCATGTAACTGACAAACTTCAACGTGCCACTGACGAGGGTAAGATTTCAGCTCTGGTCATGTTGGACTTATCCGCGGCTTTCGACACCGTTGACCACCCTAAACTCCTGACTAGATTGCAGCATCATTATGGACTGAGTGACCTTGTCCTTCAGTGGGTTTCCTCTTACCTGACAGGTCGGCATCAATCGGAGCGCTCTCCAACTGCGGCTGTCTCCTGTGGAGTGCCCCAAGGATCGGTTCTTGGCCCGGTTCTGTTTGTGTTGTACACAGGGCATGTTGGATACATTGTCTGTGATCATGATATGTCTCACCATGTTTATGCTGATGACACCCAGCTTCTGGAATCGTTTCACCCATCAGAGTTGAATGAGTCTCTTCAACGCATCGCTGACTGTACACTAGACATAAAGTCATGGATGACTACAAACAAGCTCAAGCTGAATGACACGAAAACCGATGCACTCCTTGTGGGCACAAGACAACAACTAAGCAAGGTGGATGCTGTCACCCTCAAAGTTGCAGATGCGGATATCCGTGCATCAGATGTTGTGAGGAATCTTGGCGTTCACATTGATTCTTCTTTGACGTTCAATGCCCATGTTAACCAAGTGAGCAAAACATGCTTCTTCCATCTCAGGTCGATCAGCAACATTCGCCAGTACTTGACTTCTGCAGCAACTCAAGCCCTTGTTCGAGCTCTAGTAACATCCAGGCTCGACTATTGTAACAGTGTTCTTTCTGGCATCAACTCCAATCTGATTGATAAACTGCAGAGAGGATTCAAAACACCTCTGCCCGCATTATCAGTAGAACTTCTAAACGTGTCCACATCACTCCTGTCCTTAAAGAACTCCACTGGCTTCCAGTCAAGGCAAGAATCGATTTCAAAATTCTCTCCCTGACGTACAAATGTCTCCATGGCTTGGCCCCTTCCTACCTCTCTGACCTGCTTCACCCATATGTACCTCCCCGCAGTCTCCGTTCCAACTCTCAGAATCTTCTTGTGATACCCTCCTACAAACTGAAATCTTTCGGACACCGCAGCTTCTCCTACACAGCACCGGCTCTCTGGAATGTTCTTCCATATGACATCAAAGACTCTGACAGTTTTGATAGTTTTAAATCAAAACTGAAAACCCACCTTTTCTCAGTATACTTCTCATCACTTCACCCATCTTCATCTTTGTAGCGCTTTGAGCATACCCAAGGGCGTGGAAAAGGCGCATTATAAATGTGCATTATCACTATTATTATTATTATGATAAGAATGGGCATATGGGAATCGATAAAACGTTTGATGCATTGAAAACGAAATATTACTGGCCGAACATGTACAAGGATTTGTATGAGTATGTTTCCCGCTGCATCACTTGCCAGGCCCGATCTCTACGCAAACAGAAGCCACCCCCTCCAAGAAACTGATGTACCTCCCTATCCATTTGCGAAAATAAGCATGGATCTATCAGGCCCTTACCCAACCACTCTGTCAGGAAACAAGTACATTGTGGGATTTGTAGATCATTATAGTGGTTGGCCGGAGGCTTTTGCAGTACCAGACAAGACTGCTGAAACCATTGCTCACCTGCTAATTGAAGAAATATTTCCTCGATATGGCTCTCCACTAGAGATTGTCACCGACAATGGTACGGAAAATGTAAACCATGTCGTAAAGACAATTCTTGCCACATTGGGCATTCACCATGTGACGACTTCTTTCTACCACCCACAAGCCAATGGGAGAGTAGAACGTTTTCATAGGACACTGCATGATGTCCTGGCGAAGAAATTGGATGATGATCTAACTACTTGGGATTTGTATTTGAACCAGACCTTAGCAGCAATCCGGTTCAACATATGTGAGTCATCCAAATTCTCACCCTTTTTCCTCTTATACAACCGGGATGTTGTCCTACCATTGGACAACCTTCTAAAACCCAGGAAGAAATACCATGGGGAGGAGGAACATAAAATTGCCCTGCAACAGCAACACAAATCTTTTGTGTTGGTACACAGACATATGAAAAAGGCAAAGAAAAGACAGGCAAAATATGCTGACAGATGCAGCAAGCCAATTGAGATAAACGTTGGTGATCCTGTGTATTACAGACATCACCAACGAAAAAGCAAATTACAATCCAAATGGAAGCCATACTACCGAGTTATTGAGCGGACATCACCTGTTACATTCATCATTCGGAATCAACTGGATGGGACAGTAACAAAAGCACATGCAGAACATTTGCGGATAGCAAAAATAGATGATTGGGAAATTCCCAAGGATACAACAGGTAGGCCCAGAAGGAAGGCCCAATATGTTGTTCCTCCAGAAGAGTCCAGTAGTGAAGAGTCAGATCCAGTCATTATCACTGATTCCAAGGCGCGGATCGCGAGACGATATCGTCAAGAGCGATCAGATTCAGAAGAAGAGGACTACATACCATTGGCAGAATTACAGAAACGATTAAGAGCCAGGGATCAACCACTTGAAACTGATTCTGAAAATGAGGAGCAGGACGAACAGGTAGAGCCCCATGATTCTGCAGCTAATAACGACGAAGAAGACATGTTAATTGAATCTATTGAACGAAAATCATCTAGAATCTCTACTAGAAACACACATACAAACAAAGGAGAACAAGTTAAACAGCTGCTTCAAGCAATGATTGGGTTATTATAGGGTTATCCAGATTAATGGTTATCAGATCATCGTCTATTATTCGATATCCTTATGTTTCAGGGAGAACATGTTTCCTCCGGTTCTCCTCTTCCTGTTTGGTTTTGCCCAGGGTAATATAATGTATGAAAATGTTATCTTCCAAAAGATAAATGATATCACTACCACTAGGTCAAAATGGTTGGTAACCTTTGTTATTGATCTAAAACCATATAACCAGTTTATTGAGCAATGCAGGTATGACATTGATCAAGTTGCACTGATGGTTAGGCAATTTATGAACCGTTTCTACTCAGATAAATCAGAGGGAATTTTAAGTATGTATATAAAGTTAGACGAAGAAATAATACGTTTGAGTACCACCTTAAATAATCTAGCAGAAAATTTGGCAGAATATAGCAGGTTGCACGCCCGACCTAAGCGCTCGCTATTACCATTTGTTGGAAAAGCTTTAAGTTTCTTGTTTGGCACTGTGTCTGATGCTGACCTAAACACTATAAAGCAAAACGTGAAGAGGCTTGCAGAAAACCAAGTAGATATGACACACGTAATACAGGAGGGGCTCTCTATCCTCAATACAACTAGAATTCAAGTCTCGGAGAATAGACAGACCATTAATGAAGTTATTGATGACTTACATTTTGTAGAACGTGAAATTGCTAATGTATCAATGACATTAGGAAATCAGATAGCAAAATTAGAATGGGTCACAAAGACCTATTTACAGGCAGAACTTGTCATTGAGAATATTCGAGGCATGTTACAAACCTTTTTATCCTATCTAGAACACCTCCAACTTCAAGTTAATATGTTGGCCTTAGGACATCTTGCACCCAGTACAATAACGCCAAAACAGTTACTAAGTTTATTAAAGGACATACAAGTCCATCTTCCTAATAGGTTTCGATTAGCAAATGATCCCTAGGACAACTTATGGGATTTCTATAAGTCCTTACTATGTACCACCGTGCTATTCGAAAATAAGATCTTGGTAATTACGTCCATTCCGCTTCTAGATGTTAATGGACAATTTGGGATATACCAGGCACATAACTTACCTATACCACTGATCGGGAATGGCATAGACACGAAACCAGATGGTATCGGTCATATGGTAGCAGAATATCGTTTAGAAACTGATGTAGTTGCAGTCAATGCACAGCGTACGAAATATGCATTATTGAAACCCTCCGAGGTACAGGCATGCACAAAACCCCTTACGGGTTATTGCCATATCCAGAGTCCCATCTACCCTATCAATCTAAGCCATCTATGTGTAGTTGCTCTATTTATGAAAGATGAAACGAAAGTCCAAAAGACCTGTCGTAGAGAAATCAGACCAAACGCAATTCTACCTATGGCAGAATACCTCGCTGCAGGGCGTTGGATAGTGACGACTCATAAGAAATTAGATTTTGTAGTGGTATGTGATAGTAATAGCCGGTTTTCCTATACTATCACGGTCTCTCCACCATTAGAGATAATTAAACTGAACGCCTCGTGTTCAGCATCTAATGATCATTTGACTTTACTCCCTTATTATCATAATGAAAGTCAATATCAATCAAGAGATAATTTTCTAGAGTTAGTGATGACCGTGAATGTTTCGAACATGTTGCTCTGGAAACCTTTTTATGAAAACTGCCAAAAGACTGAACTTGACTAGGTTGCCTGATAAACTCGGAGTTATTGAGAAAATTCCGATGGATCATCTTATTGATAAGCTTGATGAACTACATAACATGATACCAGACGATGAGACTTCTGACTGGAAATATTTTATAGGCATAATTCTACTTATAGGGGGAATATTGGTAGGGATATTTCTGTACATAAGAGTCATTAGACCCTGGCTTGCCAAACGAGGAAGGGGTGGGAGGAACGTCTCGGCTACAACCGAGGTTGAGATGGTGCCAGTTAACGCTGGGGGGTGCAGATCACACCTACAGAGGACCACTACCTTCTGCGCCACTCCTACAGGGCTCCGATCCAGCAAGCGAACTTCCACCAACGACCGCCATAAGGAGCATCTATCCGACGCTGGACACGGTCACCCGAAACACACGTGAGACGAACTAATTCATGGAACTACTGACTTACAGATGTGATTGCTACACGCGGTCCAGTGAACACAACGCAAAGTTCGAAGATAATGGACACTGGTGTAATGTGGTGCACACTCATTATAAACTTCATGTGGTCAATAGTTGTTTACATGTTTGTGACATATAGTATGTCGAACCACGTATATATGGAGCCGACCGAATGGTCGAGTGTTGCATTAACGGCACAATAGTGTCGAGAATTGTACATAACAATGTACACGGGTATCCATGTAATGATTGCTGGCATGAGCATAATGAATTGTAACTAACAATGTACTTAGGTACCCATATAATGATTGTTTACATGAATATAATGATTATTAATAACAATGTACACAGGTACCCATGTAATGCTTGTTAGCATGGGTGTTTTAGTGTTAATCGCATTTAACGATTGCTAGAAAATTCTTATGTAAAGAAATTTCTAATGTATAATGGGGCGAATGTAACACTATGGTTGGAGGCTGTGTAGACGGGCAGGCATGTTTTCCATGGAAGATAAAAGTCGGTCAGTGCTGGTCAACAATGGGTGATGATAAGGGCAAATTGACCAGATAAAGATATGATTGTACTGACCACCACTAATGACTGACTAATTGGACAGATAACGATTTAACTTTGTTGTGATGATTTGGCAAACTGTCCAGCGAAATGCTGACTGGTCACTACGTGTACCTGAACGGTCAAGAGAAATGCTGACTAGTCGCCACGTGATCCTGTGGCGAAGTTCCTATATAAGCAGCACCATCAAGGTAGTCTAGAGAGACAGCCACATAGAGAGGAAGACAGCTTGAGGCACAGACGGGCGCTGAACACAGACCAACGGACAGCACCAACAGCCAAGGCTAGCAGATCAGCTGAGCAGAGAAGTCCGAAGAACAACCCTGGTCTCACCTGGTCAGCGCCTGGGAACTGCCTAGCCTCTCGCATGGTCTCCACCATATTCCGACTGTTGTAATTACTGACTGATATCGTTATATGCTGTGATAATTAAAGAACGGTGTTAAAACTTTTCATCCTGTGTCGTGTTATCGTGCTACACACATCCGGTGATTTAGTATGGGCTGTCGACGGTGGTGTTTGGAAGAGCCTCATTTATCGCTCCGTAGAGAGTTGTGATCCTATTTATAGATTGCCTGTCACTAGTAGACGACCGATGTAACTGATTTTACTAAAAATTACGATTGCTATTATTTAATTTTGGCAGTTTGTTTTGCATCAGAAGTGATATGAATGATCTAAAGATACTGATTTTTCAAAAAAATGTAAACTAACCTTCCGGCTTTCTGTTGTGAATAAAATTTCAGAAGACAGAGATTGGGCATCCACTCAATCGATGACACTGCTCCCGCGCACTTTAATAGCACAGATTTATTTGAAAAATAGAAATAAATATCTGTCTTGTATTTCATCAAGGTTATGTTTTATTGCATGGAGAGTGAAAATACATATGTTACATTATAATTTCAACTAGGATCACAAATCAATTATGATTGTGAATGACCATAAATGAAACAATCATAGTAATTTCACAGCTTCAAAGGTAGCAATATATCTAATGACTACTAAGTCATGATAACACAAAATGTATTCACTTGAACTGAATAAAAGATTTTATTAAATGTATGAAAGTTTTGAATGAAGACATTCTATTAGCATTATATATACAAATGTACACAGATAATGTATTTATTCTGTACAACTTCATTTCTTATGAAAGAAAATATAATAATGATATGAAACTGATTAACACTTTTTAATTACTTTTTAAATTGTTGATTCTAAATATGGAAAGTAATGATGAAAATAACAAGACATCATATTGCAGCTTCAAAACATCAGTTACTAAATTGAACTTTATGAGTATTAATTTGAAAACAATGAGTTGTATGCCACATTACATTATATTAGTATATTTAAATCTGATGCAATGTAACACTTGTCAATTACAGAAACAGTAAGTCTTGAAGATATGGAACTAGTATCTTTTTCTACAAATAATCAGCAAACTATTCCAACTGATCCTGAATCTGGCGTCAAACTACCAGCATCACCCATGGATACACCAATTGAATGTTCTAAAATTCCATCATCAAGCAGGCAAGATGAAGTGCAGACAGAGAAGATGAAGTGCAGACAGAGAAGATCCAGGGCAGACAGAGAAGATCCAGGACAGACTGAGAAGATCCAGGGCAGACAGAGAAGATCCAGGGCAGACAGAGAAGATCCAGGGCAGACAGAGACGATCCAGGACAGACAGAGAAGATCCAGGGCAGACAGAGAAGATCCAGGGCAGACAGAGAAGATCCAGGGCAGACAGAGAAGATCCAGGACAGACTGAGAAGATCCAGGGCAGACAGAGAAGATCCAGGGCAGACAGAGAAGATCCAGGAAGACTAAACACAGTAATGATGATGTACTCCATATGCAGTACCAGGTCTTAGCAGGAGAGAGAGAGAACCAGAGTCTGAAAAAAGAAAAACTGATAATAGAGAAGCAGAGAGAACCTCATTCCGAAGGATAGCTATGTTGTGCAATATTGCGCAGGTCAATATAATTTTGCACACTTTTCCCGGGTTCATACGGATCTAAAACAAAAGTTAAAAAGCATATAACATTATTTGCTCATTAAAAATCATATATGCAATCAGACATTATTTATGTATTGAAAACTTTATCATAGAAATATGTTATTTTACATATCTTACTGAAAATATAACATTTCCTTTAAACTGCTATCTGCCCTTACTTTAAATCAATGGCGAGGAAATGCACATATCTTAATACCTCAGAATGCAGAACATGAAACCTTCGTTTTAATCGGCCAAAGGTCCTCTCTATGGTGACTCTGGTCCTCCACAGTCTGTCATTATACCGCTGTTGAGGGTTCCCTTGTGGGTGAAGGTAGGGAGTGAGTAAGTAGGGTCTGCAAACACAACATCAGTATGAAGGAAGCATTCATTGGAAATGCTGACTAATTTGAAATAAAAAAATTATTTCACTTCACTAGAAAAATACAATATTATAATTTACATGTATGGAAAACTATATTTGACTTGTTGAGCAATAATCATTAGCCGACAACTGGAATTTAGGCTTTCCAGCAAATTAAATTTAAACTGTAAGTTATTTCATGTAAGATGTGAAACTTTACCGGCATGCATATCCACTATCTCCAAGGACAAACCCATCTGAAATTCTGGTGTGGTTGGCTTCTAATTAAGTGTTGTCTCAGATTTGATGTCCTAAATATATGACTGTCATGGGTGGAGCCTGGCCAGCTGGCACACAAGTTGATTATATTTCCTGTTAAAAAACCCATATGTATAATATTTAAAAAAAATTCAATTGATAGATTTGAAGTAATAATCATGCAAAATGTAAATTTATTCCTACTGAATTTCTGGGAAAACCAATCTCAATTCTCATAAAAATATTTGTCATGCTATAAATGAGTATAAGCATTACCTCTACTTTTTATCATACACACTATACCAAGGGAGCTCACTCTCACATTCGGTTTTCATTTCAAACAGATGACAGTTTTCAATCATGTACACTGAAGTGATATATCGGCTTTACTTGCCACACTTTAAAACAAGTAAACATTGCAAGTAAGTTTTACTGTGACGGTGTTGTTTACATACCTTTATCGTCACAAACAGCCTGCACGTTTATGCTGTGCCAGCCCTTACGGTTGACATAAGCAAGCTTATCTTGGGTGGGTGCCTGAATCCGGACATGGGTACCATCAATGCAACCGATGAAATTAGGGAAACCTCCAATCTCAAAAACAACCTTCTTTATCTTGTCTTTCTCTTGTACGCTTGGCCACTTGATAAACTGATGCCACTTTCGAACAAGAGCATCACACACTCTATCAACAGTCCTCGAAACTGTACTCTTATCAAGACCAACCGTATCTCCCACAACCTGTAGGAAACTACATCTGGCCAAGAACCTCAAGGTGACTAGCACCTGCATCTCTACAGTGAGAGCATGGTTCCTTTTTGTGTCTCTCTCCACATCATCAGGAACCAAAGATATTATGTAGTCAATGGAATCTCTTCGAAATCGGTATCTTTGGTGTAATTCCATTTCATTAAACTCAACAGAAAAATTCCTGAATTCCTTAAGTTTTCTTTGTGGTCTAATGTTCATGAATGCTGCATTCGGCTGGACAATAAACGCCATGTTGTCACCATGGAGCTAGACCTAGAACTGATGCTAATGGTAATGTTAGTGAGCTAATGTACCCCCTCCCCTTACGTTAAGTTAACGTGGTCTTAACGGGCCGTTAAAGATTAACGGCGCTTTGAGCAACAGGCCTTCGCTCTCTTAACGTTAACGGACCGTTAAGGACTAGTTAACGGTCCGTTAAAATTTAACAGGCTTTTGAACAACCGGGCCCTGGGGTTGTAAGGGCCATCCTGGATCCAGGGGACCTGTATATAGCATGATGAGTTTAGAGGTTTTCGGGATCAGTTATTCTAGTTTGTGAGCATACGCAAATCTTTGGCCCAAGTTTGTTGGTCGACCATCAAGATGAGATGACAAGCAAAACCCTTCGTGCTGTAACGTCCATGCTTGGACCAGGAGATCTGTGTAGTTTAAGAAATGAGAACACGGTTACTATTAGGAAAGCTACCAAATGTGTTGCCAGGAATTAGATCAGGTTCCAGGGGCGTAACTGGTGTATTCCCATACAATAACCAATAACCATTTACTACACCACATCTATATTAAATTCAAAATCTCTAATACTCTTTACCTATTTCATATTATTTTTTACCTTTTTAATTCGGCATTCAATTCAAATTTTCCTTAATACTCAATTGTTGGGGCTTTTTTTTGGTAGTAACACCACTCTTTCAAAATTTCTATTTTTTGTTCCCCTCATTTCTTAATAAGTGTACAACCCCGTCGCTGAAAAACCTTAGTTGTGCGTGCGACATTAAATAAAGCAAATAACTATTACTACCTTACTCCAAACGACACACCTCTTCTTCATTGATAATTGGGCTGTTCCATTATTCTACAGGGAAAAAACCATTTCCTACGCTGCCTACAATATTTTTGTTGGCAGTTTGGGATGTAGGCAGTTTGGAACTGTATAGGCAGTATGGGACCTCACCGCATAGCTACCACTTTTAATAAAAAACGGGCTTACACCTGATTGTTGTTAAAAAGGTTGAGCAAGCCGTCAAAACTATCTATGTATAAAACTTTGCAAAATATCGGGATACAGGAATAAATTTTGCTTGCTACGCGCCTGGGTTCCTTTTTTGAAATGACAATCCTTGGAATGTACGTGACCCAGTTCACTGCTTATATACTAGGCACATAAAGAAACTGTGCATACAAAAAATTTAAATCTAAATTTATCAAACCTGTGTAGACACACAAGGATTCAAACTCAGAGATTAGTGACATGTATCCAACATGCATGCACGTGCCACGTTCCGTGACGTCAGTGGGTTCGTCCTTGAGACGTGCAATACGTTGTTGCACGTGCATTCCGGGAAAGAGAAACAGAGCAAATGAATGCCACACAATACTGTCACTTTGGAAAGCTCAACCCCTGCCCCTTGCGATCGTTCAAAAATTAAACGGCTATTGAAACGCATAGCATGCCAAGGCTCACGTCTGCACAACGTCATGAGGACATTGGGATGGTCCGTCGGGGAATGTCTCAACGACAAGTGGCTGCACATTTCCACTGCCACCGGAACACCATTTCTGCACTTGTGAGACGCTACCAGAACACAAATGACGTCATCGATCGGCCACGTTCTGGACGTCCACATGTAACAACGCCAAGACAGGACATATGGATAAGGGTGACCCATCTTCGCTACAGGTTTCAGTCTGCAGTGATGACTGCCCGAACCATCCCAGGACTTCGCCGTATCCACCCCAACACAGTTCGACAACGTTAAGGTCATCACGGGATCAGACCACGACGTCCCGCCATACGGCCTATCCTGACACAACGTCATCGACAAGCTCGCCCAATGTGGTGCCGAAATCATGTCCGCAGACCCTTGTTTTGGTGGAGAAATGTTGTTTTTACAGATAAGTCCAGGTTTAACATTTCCCATAGTGATGGACGTCAACGTGCCTATCGACGCGTGGGAGAACGTTATGCACAGGCCTGTGTCTTGGAGAGGAATCGCTTTGGTGGTGGTTCCGTGATGATTTGGGGTGGAATAACAGCACGCCAAAGAATTCCTTTGGTGATTGTTCAAGGCAACTTAACTGGTGTAGGCTACAGGGATCAGATTCTTCGTCCTTTGGCAATTCCTTTTCTGCAACGTCATGGCCCTGGGTTAACATTCCAACAGGACAATGCCCGCCCTCATACAGCAAGGGTTGCTATGGATTTCTTGCAACACCACAACGTTGACTTACCGCCTTGGCCTGCAAATTCACCGGATCTCTCCCCGATAGAGCATGTTGGGACGAAATGGATCGACGTCTATGCCGTCTTCCTCATCCGCCAGATAACGTCCTTGACCTTGCAACAGAACTTGAGAGAATCTGGCGTGACATCCCACAAGCCTTCCTTTCACGTTTGATAGGTTCTATGCGTCGTCGACCCTGGTAGGCCATTGGTTTTTCAATGTACATTCGTCTTGTTTCTAAAAATATACCCTAGATATAGTCAGTTATGTTGGGCAGTGCTGTATATCATCCAAGTGCAATTTTAAATCACAAGGCGGAATTGACATCAGCTATTGCGTTCAGATTAGTCGCAAAACACCTTCAGTGGGACGATGTCCTTGTCATAGCGCCTAAATGGTCACAACTGTTTCCTATAGACGGCACCAAGTCGCAAAAATGGCCCACAGAACGATATGTTTCCATGAGTTGGATTGAAGCGCTTGTTAATCAGTTAACCAACAAATGTGAAGAGTTTTACCCTTGACCCTCGCTTGTTAATAGTTCCAACAAATGTGAAGAGTTTACCCTTGACCCTCGCTGAAACAGACTGATAGATAAAGTGACCAAGAATATAATTTGTCTCCTTCGTCTGTAACCCTTGACAACGATTAATGTATTTCAGGAAATGGGCAAGTCTCCGTGGCATAGTTCCATTCCTACATAATCAATGTACGTCACGTTACAATATAGCTTTTCACTGATCCATGTGTAAATGCTCAGATTCCTGTCCGCCACATTAACTTAAGCAATAACATAAATTCCACACGTGATTGTGATAATGTGATAATACATCGAAAATGAACTTTAAATGCAATTAATAATAATGAAACCAATGTCGAAAAAATACTAGGAAAAGTTTATTTGGGGATCGGCAGCCTGAATAATTACTGTAACGGGGGGTAGCGCATAGTTCTTGAAAATATAGTTTTGCTAGAAACAAGCACTGGAAGCTGGCTTGACCGATGCACTGTGTCACTGATATACTTTTCGTATGTTGCAGCTCTACGTCAACTGTGTACCGTCGAAATATTCTCACGGCCCTTGAGATCAGCTGTCAAATAAAACATTCTGATGTACGTTGTCATCTTGTTTCATCTGTCAGCGTAGGTGGCGATAGTCCTACTTAGTTGGTGATGACGAGCAAGACACCGGTGGTGTAAGGGCCGCTACTGGGCAATGGGATCGGTACATAGTGTAATGATGAGTTAAGGATTTTCAGGGTGCGTACTATGAGCATACACAAATCTTTGACCCAAGCGTCTTGGTCGACAATCAAGATGAGGAGATGACGCCTAAACACCTGGGTCCGGTTGTTCAAAGCACCGTTATTTTAACGTACCGTTAAACACTAACGACCCGTTAAATAGCTAAAGAAAAGTTAGTTCACAGTACGTTAAATTTGGTTGCTGGAAGGTGTTTACAACAGGCCGTTAAGTAATGGTATGATTAGAGGTTAACAGCCTGTTAAGGACCTAACCATTACCCACAATTCCTTACATACTGTCCCATGATTCCCTGTCAAAATTGCATCGCAACCAGAAACACCTGAAATGACACCAGTAACCTCTGACTGTAGAAAAAGAAAAACAAGAAAAAATTTCAGTGCTGAAGAAGAGAATGTCATTCAGGCAATGTTTCCGGAAAATGCTGAGATTCTTAATAACAAATTCAGTTATCTCAACCTCAATTATCCATTCAGACTATAACTAGCCTGTTTCAGAAAGTTTACATACTACTAAATACATATAATTTTCTATCCCACCACATTTGTATTACAATGCATTCAATGAATTAATATTCATAGTATGCAGATGATACAAAGATGTTAGGCATGATGAAATATCCCGGTTTTCAACGATGTAAGACAAAAACGTAATTTTCATCATTAATGTCATTTAAAGTTTTTATTTTACTAACCTTGAGTTATAAATGATGTTTTCATCTATCAAAAACAAAATTATCAAGTGTTTTCTCCAAATATAACGTTGGTGTCATCGTAATATTCCATAGGCGTAACTGTTGCCGCTGCCCACATCCGGTGATTTAGTATGGGTTGTCGACGGTGGTGTTTGGAAGAGCCTTATTTATCGCTCCGTAGAGAGAGTTGTGATCCTATTTATAGGTTGCCTGTCACTAGTAGACGACCGATGTTACTGATTTTACTAAAAATTACGATTGCTATTATTTAATTTTGGCAGTTTGTTTTGCATCAGAAGTGATATGAATGATCTAAAGAAACTGATTTAAAAGAAATGTAAATTAACCTTCCGGCTTTCCGTTGTGAATAAAATTTCAGAAGACAGAGATTGGGCATCCACTCAATCGATGACACTGCTCCCGCGCACTTTAATAGCACAGATTTATTTGAAAAATAGAAATAAATATCTGTCTTGTATTTCATCAAGGTTATGTGTTATTGCATGGAGAGTGAAAATACATATGTTACATTATAATTTCAACTAGGATAACAATTATGATTGTGAATGACCATAAATGAAACAATCATAGTAATTTCACAGCTTCAAAGGTAGCAATATATCTAATGACTACTAAGTCATGATAACACACAAAACCAAATGTATTCACTTGAATTGAATAAAAGATTTTATTAAATGTATGAAAGTTGTGAATGAAGACATTCTATTAGCATTATATATACAAATGTATACAGATAATGTATTTATTCTGTACAACTTCATTTCTTATGAAAGAAAATATAATAATGATATGAAACTGATTAACACTTTTTAATTACTTTTTAAATTGTTGATTCTAAATATGGAAAGTAATGATGAAAATAACAAGACATCATATTGCAGCTTCAAAACATCAGTTACTAAATTGAACTTTATGAGTATTAATTTGAAAACAATGAGTTGTATGCCACATTACGTTATATTAGTATATTTAAATCTGATGCAATGTAACACTTGTCAATTACAGAAACAGTCAGTCTTGAAGATATGGAATTAGTATCTTTTTCTACAAATTATCAGCAAACTATTCCAACTGATCCTGAATTTGGCGTCGAACTACCAGCATCACCCATGGATACACTAATTGAATGTTCTAAAATTCCATCATCAAGCAGGCAAGATGAAGTGCAGACAGACAAGATGAAGTGCAGACAGAGAAGATGAAGTGCAGACAGAGAAGATCCAGGGCAGACTGAGAAGATCCAGGGCAGACAGAGAAGATCCAGGGCAGACAGAGAAGATCCAGGGCAGACAGAGAAGATCCAGGGCAGACAGAGAAGATCCAGGGCAGACAGAGAAGATCCAGGGCAGACAGAGAAGATCCAGGGCAGACAGAGAAGATCCGGGGCAGACAGAGAAGATCCAGGGCAGACAGAGAAGATCCAGGGCAGACAGAGAAGATCCAGGACAGACAGAGAAGATCCAGGACAGACAGAGAAGATCCAGGGCAGACAGAGAAGATCCAGGAAGACTAAACACAGTAATGATGATGTACTCCATATGCAGTACCAGGTCTTAGCAGGAGAGAGAGATAGAACCAGAGTCTGAAAAAGAAAAACTGATATTAGAGAAGCAGAGGTTGAAACTACATATTGAACTACTTCAACGCCTGTTGGCTCAGAATGATTTGGACGTTAACCTTAATCCAACACAGCTTCTGATGTCTATGCTGCATTAATAATGTCAGAATTAATGATGTCACTGTTAATGTAATAGTTTGTTGATAATGATTAAGTGAATTAGCTGGTAAATCTAATTGTTTCTTCCACATTACTCTATCTGTATATACAGACTTCTATTAACTATTAACACTCATATCAAAATACAATAGTGCTCAATATCATTTAATAAAATATTCATTTGTTCAAAATGAGCTCTTTTTCATTTATGAATCAACTTAGCCAGTGTAATTTGCATAACAAGTATCAAAAGTTAAAATTCCTGAGTCTCTTTATTGTTTTTAATCAAAGGGAGACAATCCACCTACATCACACCTTTGACATTATCTCACTTTGTCTTATGTCCTTGTGATTTTGTTTCTTAAAGACAAAGCTATTTTGAATTAGATTCAGTAAATACAGACATTATAAAAAATAATATATTGATTTCATACCTATGTAATGTTTCAGTTGTGCTTGTTTATTACAACATTTTTAACATATCCCTGTAAATTAATACACAGGTAATCTTGAACTGACCTAAACATTGTGTTTTATATACAGATTATATTGATAAAAAAACCCTAAAAAACCCTAGTTAGCAAAGAAAGTACTTGCTATATGATCCCTGAAAGCCTTGCCGTCATTCCGTCCTCTGTAGTGGTCAATGGGTGGCTGGTCCTGTCTCACATGGGCATCATCGACATCAAGAACCTCATTCCGAAGGATAGCTATGTTGTGCAATATTGCGCAGGTCAATATAATTTTGCACACTTTTCCCGGGTTCATACGGATCTAAAACAAAAGTTAAAAAGCATATCACATTATTTGCTAATTAAAAATCATAAATGCAATCAGACATTATTTATGTATTGAAAACTTTATCATAGAAATATGTTATTTTACATATCCTACTGAAAATATTACATTTCCTTTAAACTGCTATCTGCCCTTACTTTAAATCAATTGCGAGTAAATGCATATATCTTAATACCTCAGAATGCAGAACATGAAACCTTCGTTTTAATCGGCCAAAGGTCCTCTCTATGGTGACTCTGGTCCTACACAGTCTGTCATTATACCGCTGTTGAGGGTTCCCTTGTGGGTGAAGGTAGGGAGTGAATAAGTAGGGTCTGCAAACACAACATCAGTATGAAGGAAGCATTCATTGGAAATGTTGCCTAATTTGAAATAAAAAAAATATTTCACTTCACTAGAAAAATACAATATTATAATTTACATGTATGGAAAACTACATTTGACTTGTTGAGCAATAATTATTAGCCGACAACAGGAATTTAGGCTTTCCAGCAAATTAGATTTAAACTGTAAGTTTTTCATGTAAGATATGAAACTTTACCGGCATGCATATCCACTATCTCCAAGGACAAACCCATCTGAAATTCTGGTGTGGTTGGCTTCTAAGTGTTGTCTCAGATTTGATGTCCTAAATATACTCTCCCCAAAAAGAAACGCATATAGGAATTTCAACTGTATTTTTATGTATATTTTGAAACATCTTGTAGGCTTTATGAGTCAATGAAATATAGCGAAATTGCACACTGGGAATGCAGACTTATCCGTCTTTGGTACCAACTCGAGGAAAGTCAGTTTGAGTGTCACATGGAGACGTGTGTTGGCGCCGAAGTCAATACCTCGTGTGACCACCGTGGACATCCAGAACTGCACGGCATCGCCTCGTCATCGAACGAATAAGTCTCAGAATCTCGTGTTGCCCAATCGCAGCCCACTCTGCCTGTAGTGCCTGTGCGAGTTGCTGAAGTGTCTGGGGCATAGGGTTACGGCGTCGCACCCGTCTGTCCAGGGCATCCCTCAGATGTTCGATCGGGTTTAAGTCCGGTGATCTTGAGGGCGAGGGGAGCACATTGATGTTGTGGTTCTGGAGGAAGTCTCTACTGTGACGTGCTGTGTGGGGCCTGGCATTGTCCTGTTGAAACAACTCCCTCTGGCGATCAATGATTGGAAGGAGGTGTGGGCGTAGGATTTCGTCACAGTACCGATGAGCTGTCAGGTTGCCCTGGATCATCACCAAATCACTTCTCCTACGGCAGGTGATCGCTCCCCACATGATAACACAGCCCCGGCCTAATCTGTCCACCTGGGGAACGCAAGCGTCTGCGAAACGTTCACGTCGACGTCTGTACACCCGCATTCTTCCATCGCGTCGTTCCAATAGAAATCGTGATTCATCACTGAACCAGATTCTACGCCAATTCGGTAGGTTCCAGGCCTGAACGTTGGTGCACCATTGAACTCGATGTCGACGATGTTGTTGTCGAAGCACAGGGCCAAAATAAGGTCTTCTGGCACGTAAACCAGCCTCTCTCAACCTGTTCCTGACGGTCTGTGTAGAAAGCCTCCTCAATCCGGGTATTTGTCGAGCGGTACTGGTCGCCGTAGCTGTTCGATGACGCAGGTGATGTATCCGGATGTAGCGATCCTGCGCCGCAGTGGTCGCTCGAGGTCGCCCACTACGAGGGGCATCTGCTACCGCATTCTGCCGGTGATATCTCTCCCAGAGCCGTGAAATGGTGCTTTGGTGAACATTCATGCGTCGGGCAACTGCACGTTGAGACTGGCCAGCTTCAAGCAAACCAATGGCGATATTGACGGTTGGCTTCACTTAGACGTGGCATTTTGCGTTCGTCAACAATATTCCAAATACAGTGAATAATCGACACACAGCAATCAACCTTTTATACCCATCATTGAGACTATCTGATCCCCAACTTTCACGTGCATTGCATGTGAATTGTGTATTCTGTGACACTACACGCCGAAATTGAAAATCATGCTGTTAAATATGGGTTTTTACGGATGGTGCGTTTTGTTGTGATGTTTCAAAACATAAACACGATAGGACTCATAAACAGAGCAAAACCTTTTGTAAAATGAATCACGTTTTAATTCATTGCTACATGAAATTGCTATTTTCATGATGCGTTTCTTTTGGGGAGAGTATATATGACTGTCATGGGCGGAGCCTGGCCAGCTGGCACACAAGTTGGTTATATTTCCTGTTAAAAAAACACATATATATATAATATTTTTAAAAATTCAATTTATAGATTTGAAGTAATAATCATGCAAAATGTAAATTTATTCCTACTGAATTTCTGGGAAAACCAATCTCAATTCTCATAAAAATATTTGTCATGCTATAAATGAGTATAAGCATTACCTCTACTTTCATCATACAGACTATACCAAGGGAGCTCCCTCTCACATTCTGTTTTCATTTCAGACAGATGACAGTTTTCAACTTGCCACACTTTGAAACAAGTAAACATTGCAAATATGTTTTACTGTGACGGTGTTGTTAACATACCATTATCGTCACAAACAGCCTGTACGTTTATGCTGTGCCAGCCCTTACGGTTGACATAAGCAAGCTCATCTTGGGTGGGTGCCTGAATCCGGACATGGGTACCATCAATGCAACCGATGACATTAGGGAAACCTCCAATCTCAAAAAACCCTTCTTTATCTTGTCTTTCTCTTTCCGCTTGACCACTTGATAAACTGATGCCGCTTTCGAACAAGAGCATCACACACTCTATCAACAGTCCTCGAAACTCTTATCAAGGCCAACCGTATCTCCCACAACCTGTAGGAAACTACATCTGGCCAAGAACCTCAAGGTGACTAGCACCTGCATCTCTACAGTGAGAGCATGGTTCCTTTTTGTGTGTCTCTCCACATCATCACGAACCAAAGATATTATGTAGTCAATGGAATCTCTTCGAAATCGGTATCTTTGGTGTAATTCCATTTCATTAAACTCAACAGAAAAATTCCTGAATTCCTTAAGTTTTCTTTGTGGTCTAATGTTCATGAATGCTGCATTCGGCTGGACAATAAACGCCATGTTGTCACCATGGAGCTAGACCTAGAACTGATGCTAATGGTAACGGTAGTGAGCTAATGTACCCCCTCCCCTTCCGTTAAGTTGGCGTTGGCTTAACGGGCCGTTAAAGGTTAACGGCACTTTGAGCAACAGGCTTTTGCTCTCTTAACGTTAACGGACCGTTAAAATTTAACAGGCTTTTGAACAACCGGGCCCTGGGGTTGTAAGGGTCATCCTGGATCCAGGGGACCTGTATATTAGTTTTATCAGTTATTCTAGTTTGTGAGCATACGCAAATCTTTGACCCAAGTTTGTTGGTCGACCGTCAAGATGAGATGACAAGCAGACACCTGGTGCTGTAACGTCCATGCTTGGACCAGGAGATCTGTGTAGTTTAAGAAATGAGAACACGGTTACTATTAGGAAAGCTACCAAATGTGTTGCCAGGAATTAGATCAGGTTCCAGGGGCGTAGCTGGTGTATTCCCATACAATAACCAATAACCATTTACTACACCACGTCTATATTAAATTCAAAATCTCTAATACTCTTTACCTATTTCATATTTTTTTTACCTTTTTAATTCGGCATCCAATTCAAAATTTCCCTTAATACTCAGTTGTTGGTTTTGTTTTTGGTAGTAACACCACTCTTTCAAAATTTCTATTTTTTGGTCCCCTCATTTCTTGTATAAGTGTACTACCCCGTCGCCGAAATACCTTAGTTGTGCGTGCGACATTGAATAAAGCAAATAACTATTACTACCTTACTCCAAACGACACACCTCTTCTTCATTGATAATTGGGCTGTTCCATTATTCTACAGGGCAAAAAATCATTTCCCACGCTGCCTACAATATTTTTGCTGGCAGTTTGGGATGTAGGCAGTTTGGAACTGTAGGCAGTATGGGACCTAACCGCGTAGCTACCACTTTAAAAAACAACAACGGGCTTACACCTGATTGTTGTTAAAAGGTTGAGCAAGCCGTCAAAACTATCTATGTATAAAACTTTGCAAACTATCGGGGTTACAGGAATAAATTGGCTTGCTACGCGCCTGGGTTCCTTTTTGAAATGACAATCCTTGGAATGTACGTGACCCAGTTCACTGCTTATATACTAGGCACATAAAGAAACTGTGCATACAAAAATTTAAAATCTAAATTTATCAAACCTGTGTAGACACATAAGGATTCAAACTCAGAGATTAGTGACATGTATCCAACATGCATGCACGTGCCACGTTCCGTGACGTCAGTGGGTTCGTCCTTGAGACGTGCAATACGTTGTTGCACGTGCATTCCGGGAAAGAGAAACAGAGCAAATGAATGCCACACAATACTGTCACTTTGGAAAGCTCAACCCCTGCCCTTGCGATCGTTCAAAAAATTAAACGGCTATTGAAACGCATAGCATGCCAAGGCTCACGTCTGCACAACGTCATGAGGACATTGGGATGGTCCGTCGGGGAATGTCTCAACGACAAGTGGCTGCACATTTCCACTGCCACCGGAACACCATTTCTGCACTTGTGAGACGCTACCAGACCACAAATGACGTCATCGATCGGCCACGTTCTGGACGTCCACATGTAACAACGCCAAGACAGGACATATGGATAAGGGTGACCCATCTTCGCCACAGGTTTCAGACTGCAGTGATGACTGCCCGAACCATCCCAGGACTTCGCCATATCCACCCAAACACAGTTCGACAACGTTAAGGTCATCACGGGATCAGACCACGACGTCCCGCCATACGGCCTATCCTGACACAACGTCATCGACAAGCTCGCCGAATGTGGTGCCGAAATCATGTCCGCAGACCCTTGTTTTGGTGGAGAAATGTTGTTTTTACAGATGAGTCCAGGTTTAACATTTCCCATAGTGATGGACGTCAACGTGCCTATCGACGCGTTGGAGAACGTTATGCACAGGCCTGTGTCTTGGGAGAGGAATCGCTTTGGTGGTGGTTCCGTGATGATTTGGGGTGAAATAACAGCACGCCAAAGAACTCCTTTGGTGATTGTTCAAGGCAACTTAACTGGTGTGGGCTACAGGGATCAGATTCTTCGACCTTTGGCAATTCCTTTTCTGCAACGTCATGGCCCTTGGTTAACATTCCAACAGGACAATGCCCACCCTCATACTGCAAGGGTTGCTATGGATTTCTTGCAACACCACAACGTTGACTTACTGCCTTGGCCTGCAAATTCACCGGATCTCTCCCCGATAGAGCATGTTTGGGACGAGATGGATCGACGTCTACGCCGTCTTCCTCATCCGCCAGATAACGTCCTTGACCTTGCAACAGAACTTGAGAGAATCTGGCGTGACATCCCACAAGCCTTTCCTTGCACGTTTGATAGGCTCTATGCGTCGTCGATGCACTGCTGTTCTCAATGCCGATGGTGGACATACCCGTTATTGAGCTTGTGACATGGTCAATTGACCCCTGTCCCACTTGTGGACGTCATTGTGATTGACTTTTCAGTTGAAATTCTCCCGACTTGTTATGGTCTCATGATCCCTCTATTAATTGAAATTACCTTTGACATTGTTATCGTACTTATTAACTTGGATAATATTTTGACATTGCACAGTTTCTTTATGTGGCTAGTATATGAGAAGCAACGTTTCTAGATTCACGTTACTCTCAGCCTGACAACATTGTGGAACACAAGCAGTACTCTGGCCAAGGTAGTTGACGTATTCAAGGCGTCCGTACTGCTGATATACACTTTTCTTGTCGAAACTTCACCCAGTTAGGTATTCATTTGAGGCCGACCTCAACTGTTTAAGCGACCAAAAAGATTTTTGTGACATACACGCCTGTCTGTTGCTGTAGCTATCAGGTTGCTGTTGCTATCAGGTTGCTGTAGCTATCAGGTTGCTATCAGGTTGCTGTAGCTATCAGGTTGCTATCAGGTTGCTGTAGCTATCAGGTTGCTGTAGCTATCAGGTTGCTGTAGCTATCAGGTTGCTATCAGGTTGCTGTAGCTATCAGGTTGCTATCAGGTTGCTGTAGCTATCAGGCTATCAGGGTTAGCTATCAGGTTGCTGTAGCTATCAGGTTGCTGTAGCTATCAGGTTGCTATCAGGTTGCTGTAGCTATCAGGTTCTGTAGCTATCAGGTTGCTGTAGCTATCTATCAGGTTGCTGTAGCTATCAGGTTGCTGTAGCTATCAGGTTGCTGTAGCTATCAGGTTGCTGTAGCTATCAGGTTGCTGTAGCTATCAGGTTGCTATCAGGTTGCTGTAGCTATCAGGTTGCTGTAGCTATCAGGTTGCTGTAGCTAGGGATTGCTGTAGCTATCAGGGCTATTGCTGTAGCTATCAGGTTGCTGTGTATCAGGCTGTAGCTATCAGGTTGCTGTAGCTATCAGGTTTGCTGTAGCTATCAGGTTGCTGTAGCTATCAGGTTGCTGTAGCTATCAGGTTGCTATCAGGTTGCTGTAGCTATCAGGTTGCTGTAGCTATCAGGTTGCTGTAGCTATCAGGGTGCTGTAGCTATCAGGTTGCTGTAGCTATCAGGTTGCTGTAGCTATCAGGTTGCTGTAGCTATCAGGTTGCTGTAGCTATCAGGTTGCTGTAGCTATCAGGTTGCTGTAGCTATCAGGTTGCTGTAGCTATCAGGTTGCTGTAGCTATCAAATTTTAAGATACGATGACATGATACCAACCACACCGAGCTTCACCCCCCAGCCGTTGTCTCTTACGACCAGCATGTGCTGTTAGGGACGAGATTCCGACTGAGATCAGCAATGCGGTCTGTAATACTGTCCACAATAGACCCGTGAAGGTCCGGGTTAGAATTGGTCTTCAGTAACCAATGCTTGTCGTAAGAGGCGACTAACGGGATCGGATGGTCAGGCTCGCTGACTTGGTTGACACATGTCATCGGTTCCCAATTGCACAGAACGATGCTCATGTTGTTGATCACTGGATTGTCTGGTCCAGAATCGATTATTTACAGACCGCCGCCATATAGCTGGAATATTGCTGAGTGCGGCGTAAAACTAAACTCACTCACTCACTGTCTACAGTACCAAGGGGCGGTGGGGTAGCCTAATGGTTAAAGCGTTGGCTCGTCATGCCGAAGACCCGGGTTTGAATCCCCAAATGGGTACAATGTGTGAAGCCCATTTCTGGTGTCCCCCGCCGTGATGTTGCTGGAATATTGCTAAAAGCGGCGTAAAACCAAACTCAAGTCAGTCAGTCTACAGTACCCTGGCTACATAGACCTCCAATCAGTAACGACAAGAACATAAGTAGAATATATCTCCCCATACTTATTGTATACAAAGGGCGGTTGGGTAGCCTTGTGGTTAAAGCGTTCGCTCCTCACGCCGAAGACCCGGGTTCGATTCCCAATTGGGTGCAATGTGTGACGCCCATTTATGGTGTCCCCGCTGTGATATTGCTGGAATGTGGCTAAAAGCGGCGTAAAACAGAACTCACTCACTCTTGTATATACCGACGCTCCGCATCTTCAACAAGACGATTTTGGTCTACCTCAACGACAATGCTTGAACATTTTTTGTTATCTTATCATGGCCCTTGACCTAACCTAGAGACACGAGGTCACGAAATGTCCATTAACTTTGGTGCTATGTGTGGCACTCCCTATCTAACACCCTACTTATAAGATAATTCTCCCAGCGGAGCAGTCCGTCTGAATTTCGTACGTTCAACAGGTAACGTCTTGTGTTGGAATTTCTGTTTCAGGTTATCTGCATGCTTACTAATCTCTATCGAAAGTAATGTAAAAAGTGACTTTTAGTATACACCTACATCTCATCTTTCCATGTAGCAGCCCTTGAAAATCCGGGTTAGAAATAATCTGGAAAATCCAGCATAGGTTGGTGGAGACCAGGGTGCCGTTGTACAAAGCGATCTTAGCGCTAAGGAGACCGTAACTCAGGGGCGGATACAGCTTTTTTATAGAGGGGGTGGGGGCGGTGCACTTTCAGGACAAGGGGTGGGGGGTGGGGTGGGGCACACCACTTCTGGATCCCCCTATGGTAACTGACATACCTTAATACAGAGTTCACGTAGTCTTATCGCTAAGGTTGTTTTGTACCGCAGTCAGGTGGTCTCCACCAACCCATGCTGGATTTTCCAGATTTTCCAGCCCACCGTATTAAAACTGGAATATTGCTGAGGTTTTTCACACTGTTTACATATTCAGAATGTTGGCAGCCGCCCTAATATAGTCAAATGTATCAACACGTGTACCTATAGGGCAACATCATGCACAAAAGCACTGCAAACATTTGACCCTTACACATTCGCTGGGGGCATGGTTCATTTCGATATACAAGGATGTACTTTCATATACAGTCGACTACGTTTATAACGAACTGACAGATATAACGAACTGGCGTCTTGGTCCTGACAACTTGCAGTATATTGTAATCCAAATGAGCATAACGAGTGAGTGAGTGAGTTTAGTCTTACGCCGCTTTTAGCAATATTCCAGCAATGTCCCGACGTGTGACAACAGAAATGGGATTCACACGTACCCATATGGGGAATTGAACCCGGGTCTTTGTCGTGACGAGCGAACGCTTTGACCACTTGGCAACCCGACTGCCCCGAGTATAACGAACTAAGCCAAGTGGTCACTTTGAGTTCGTTATGACCATAGTTCACTGTAACCCCACATTCCTCTTTTTCAGCAACCATGATAGCATTCCTTCTTCTACTGGGAGCGGTGTCGGTGTATGGGTAAGTATTATGAGGTACAATGTGCAACATTAAACAGTTCAAGTCGTCACTGTGTCGGTGTATGGTGAATGTTATGAGGTACAATGTGCAACATTAAACAGTTCAAGCCGTCACTGTGTCGGTGTATGGTGAATGTTATGAGGTACAATGTGCAACATTAAACAGTTCAAGTCGTCACTGTGTCGGTGTATGGTGAATGTTATGAGGTACAATGTGCAACATTAAACAGTTCAAGTCGTCACTGTGTCGGTATATGGTGAATGTTATGAGGTACAATGTGCAACATTAAACAGTTCAAGTCGTCACTGTGTCGGTGTATGGTGAATGTTATGAGGTACAATGTGCAACATTAAACAGTTCAAGTCGTGACCGTGTCGGTATATGGTGAATGTTATGAGGTACAATGTGCAACATTAAACAGTTCAAGTCGTCACTGTGTCGGTGTATGGTGAATGTTATGAGGTACAATGTGCAACATTAAACAGTTCAAGCCGTCACTGTGTCGGTATATGGTGAATGTTATGAGGTACAATGTGCAACATTAAACAGTTCAAGTCGTCACTGTGTCGGTGTATGGTGAATGTTATGAGGTACAATGTGCAACATTAAACAGTTCAAGTCGTCACTGTGTCGGTGTATGGTGAATGTTATGAGGTACAATGTGCAACATTAAACAGTTCAAGTCGTGACTGTGTCGGTGTATGGTGAATGTTATGAGGTACAATGTGCAACATTAAACAGTTCAAGCCGTCACTGTGTCGGTGTATGGTGAATGTTATGAGGTACAATGTGCAACATTAAACAGTTCAAGTCGTCACTGTGTCGGTGTATGGTGAATGTTATGAGGTACAATGTGCAACATTAAACAGTTCAAGTCGTCACTGTGTCGGTGTATGGTGAATGTTATGAGGTACAATGTGCAACATTAAACAGTTCAAGCCGTCACTGTGTCGGTATATGGTGAATGTTATGAGGTACAATGTGCAACATTAAACAGTTCAAGCCGTCACTGTGTCGGTATATGGTGAATGTTATGAGGTACAATGTGCAACATTAAACAGTTCAAGTCGTCACTGTGTCGGTGTATGGTGAATGTTATGAGGTACAATGTGCAACATTAAACAAAGTCGTCACTGTGTCGGTGTATGGTGAATGTTATGAGGTACGTGCAACATTAAACAGTCAAGCCGTCACTGTGTCGGTATATGGTGAATGTTATGAGGTACAATGTGCAACATTAAACAGTTCAAGTCGTCACTGTGTCGGTATATGGTGAATGTTATGAGGTACAATGTGCAACATTAAACAGTTCAAGCCGTCACTGTGTCGGTATATGGTGAATGTTATGAGGTACAATGTGCAACATTAAACAGTTCAAGTCGTCACTGTGTCGGTATATGGTGAATGTTATGAGGTACAATGTGCAACATTAAACAGTTCAAGCCGTCACTGTGTCGGTATATGGTGAATGTTATGAGGTACAAAGTGCAACATTTCAACAGTTTTAGTCAGCTGTGCAACATCATTTCAATAGTTTTAGTCAGCACTGTGTCGGTATATGACGAATATTATGAGGTACAATGTGCAACATTTCAGCAGTTTTAGACAGCACTGTGTTGATATATGGGTAAGTGTTATGAGGTACCATGTGCAACATTTCAACAGTTTTAGACAGCACTGTGTTGATATGTGGGTAAGTGTTATGAGATACCATGTGCAACATTTCAACAGTTTTAGACAGCACTGTGTTGATGTATGGTGGATTTTATGAGGTACAATGAGCAACATTTGAACAGTTTTAGTCAACTGTGCTGGTATATGGTAAATATTATGGTGCAACATTTCAGGAGTTTTAGTCGGCATCGTCGGTATATGATAAGTTTTATGAGGTACAATGTGCAACATCTGAAAACCACATCAATTACCAGATTAGTTGCTTATGGCCAATGCTAGTTCCAGAGTCTGATTTCAGACAAGGAGGTCATAATCACGGCCACGAGCACTCCTGTATCCATAGCAACCACCAGCAGAGGACAGCCAGTCAGGTGGTCGCAAGCGTCATCGACGACATGGAGAAAGATGGAGACGGCGCTGTGTCGGCGACTGAAGTCACGAATGAGTTTGTCACAAACTACGACAAGGACGGTAATGAATCTTCAACTTGATATTTGGAGCTGGAGTTGTTTGTTTTGTTTGTTTGTTGTTTACGCTGCACCCAGCAACATTCCAGCTATATGGCGGCGGTCTGCAAATAATCTAGTCTGGACCAGACAACCCAGTGATCAACAGCGCGAGCATCGACCTGCGCAATTGGGATACGATGGAATGTGTCAACTATGTGAGCGAGCCTGACCACCCGATCCCGTTAGTTGCCTCTTACAACAAGCAGGGGTACTGAAGATCAATGCTAACCCCGATCTTCACGGGTATTTGGAGCTGGACATGGGGTGGGGAAGGTATACCCAGTCCCTACCAATCACTACAACGCCAAGTGGTCGGTTCCTTACACTTTGCACGACTTTGCTGAATGAATGATATGGCCTTCTTCTTGTTTTCTCTCCTTTTCATAAATCGATTACTCTTACGTCATTCAGTCAGCGATGAGAACATTACAGAAAATCTGTCTGTCTTCTTTATGTTCGTAAGCACATGTATTGTAAGAAATCTGTTGTCTGATATATTGTATGAAGTCTTTATGGCTTATTTGTATGAAGACGTTATGATTCATTTATGAAGACTTTCTGATAGGTAGGCCTCTCTGCTTTATTTTATGAAGACTTTCTGGTATTACTTATGGAGACTTTCTCGTTTATTTTTATGAAGACTTTGATTTATTTATGAAGACTTTCTGATAGATTTTATTTAACCTTTCTGCTTTATTTTATGAAGACGTTCTGATAGATTTGATTAAGCCTTTTGCTATATTCTATTAAGGCTTACTTTCTGATATATTTTAAGAAGGCTTATAACTTTTTTTTGCATGCGAATTTTATGATTTATTTATGAAGACTATATTATATATTTTATGAAGACTTTAGTATTCATTTCTATGAAGACTTTATTGTTCATTTCTATGAAGACTTTATGACTTATTTTAGGAAGACTTTCCGATTTAATTGACGACTTTATGAATTATTCGTATAATGACTTTATAAATACTTTATTATTTAGTTTTATGAGACATTGATAGTAAAGCTACTAAAGCTAAAGCGAAAAAACATACCCTAACCTCTTGCATTGTCCACCCGTGAAGGTTCGTGTTAGAATACTGGCCTTCAGTAACCCAGGCTTGTCGTAAGAGGCGACTGACGGGATCAGGTGGTCAGGTTCGCTGACTTAGTTTACACATGACATCGGTTCCTAATTGTGCAGATCGATGCTCATGCGGTTGATCAGTGGATTGTCTGGTCCAGACTCGATTATTTACATACAGCCGCCATATATCTGGACAATTGCTGAGTACGGCGTAAAACTAAACTCACTCATTCCTGCCATTGTTCAGGTCACCTGATGTTACTGTATGAGTATATAACGTTGTCCATGGTGTTGGTGTTGTTACAGGTAACGGCGAGGTTTCCGAGGCCGAGTTTGTGAATCAGTGGCATCATAGGTACCACGACGTACATCCCTTTGCTGGGTACCTCTTCCACCACTTCGACATGAACGACGACCTTAAACTGACCGACAAAGACGTCGTCGCTATGCAGGTCTTCCTTGATGCCGATGGTGGGTGAAATTGATGATTAAATGATGGGTGCTTTATGACGGGGAATTGGGTAGCAGTCACAGATGATGGGTGCTCGATGACGGGGAATTGGGTGGCAGTGTTACATGATGGGTGCTTTATCACGGGTATTTGGGTGGCAGTCACAGATAGCAGTGGCAGTGTTAAATGATGGGTGCTTTATGAGGGGGAATTGGGTGGCAGTGTTACATGATGGGTGCTTTATGACGGGGAATTGGGTGGCAGTGTTACATGATGGGTGCTTTATGATGGGGAATTGGGTGGCAGTGTTATATGATGGGTGCTCTATGACGGGGAATTGGGTGGCAGTGTTACATGATGGCTGCTTTATGACGGGGAATTGGGTGGAAGTGTTATATGATGGGTGCTCTATGACGGGGAATTGGGTGGCAGTGTTACATGATGGTTGCTTCATGACGGGGAATTGGGTGGCAGTGTTACATGATGGGTGCTTTATGATGGGGAATTGGGTGGCAGTGTTATATGATGGGTGCTCTATGTCGGGGAATTGGGTGCAGTGTTATTGATTACTCCTTTATGATACATCCTTTATGACTATGGAACTGACGGGGAATTGGGTGGCAGTGTTACATGATGGGTGCTTTATGACGGGGAATTGGGTGGCAGTGTTATATGATGGCTCCTTTATGATGGGGAATTCGGTGGAAGTGTTACATGATGGGTGCTCTATGATGAGGAATTGGGTGGAAGTGTTATATGATGGGTGCTCTATGACGGGGAATTGGGTGGAAGTGTTATATGATGGGTGGCCTATGACGGGGAATTGGGTGGCAGTGTTACATGATGGCTCCTTTATGACGGGGAATTGGGTGGCAGTGTTACATGATGGCTCCCTTATGACGTGAAATTGGGTGGAAGTGTTATATGATGGGTGCTCTATGACGGGGAATTGGGTGGCAGTGTTACAGGATGGGTGCTTTATGACGGGGAATTGGGTGGCAGTGTTACATGATGGCTCCTTTATGACGGGGAATTGGGTGGAAGTGTTACATGATGGGTGATCTATGACGGGGAATTGGGTGGCAACCACAGATGATGGGTGCTTTTATGACAGGGAATTGGATGGCAGTAACAGATGATGTGTGCTTTATGACGGGAAATAGGGTGGCAGTGTCACATCATTCGTGCTTTATGACGGGGATTCGGTATCAGTCACTGATGATGTGTGCTTTATGACGGGGAATTGGGTGGCAGTTGCCGATCATGGGTGCTTTATGACGGGCATTAGGTAGCAGTCACAGATCATGGGTGGATTTTGACGGGGAATTGGATGGCAGTGATGGGTAGCAGTCACATATAATGGGTGCGTTTTATGATGGGTCCATTGATGGTCCTTTATGGCGGGAATTGGGTGGCAGTGACAGATGATGGGTGCTTTAGGACAGGTAATTGGAGGCAGTGTTACATGATGGTTGCTTTATGACGGGGAATTGGGTAGCAGTCGCAGATGATGTGTGCTTTATGACGAGGACTTGGGTGGCAGTCACCGATGATCGGTGCTTTATGACGGGGATTCGGTAGCAGTCACAGATGATGGGTTGCTTATGACGGGGAATTGGATGGCAGTGTTACATGATGGGAGCTTGATTACGGGGAATTTGGTGGCAGTCACAGATGATGTGTGGTTTATGACGGGGAATTGGGTAGCAGTGTTACATGATGGTTGCTTTATGACGGGGAATTGGGTGGTAGTGTTACATGATGGTTGCTCTATGACGGGGAATTGGGTAGCAGTGTTACATGATGGTTGCTCTATGACGGGGAATTGGGTAGCAGTCGCAGATGATGTGTGCTCTATGACGGGGAATTGGGTAGCAGTGTTACATGATGGGTGCTTTATGACGGGGAATAGGGTGTCAGTCTGAAATGATGGCTTCTTTATGACGGAGAAATGGCCAGCAGTCACAGATGATGGGTGGTTTGTGACGGGGAATTGGGCGGAAGTGTTGCATGATGGGTGCTTTATGACGTGGAATTGGGTGGCAGTGTTACATGGTGGGTGGTTTATGACGGGGAATAGGGTGTCAGTCTGAAATGATGGCTCATTTATGACGGGCAATTGGGTAGCAGTCACAGATGAATGGTGCTTTATGACTTGGAATTGGGTGGCAGTGTTACATGATGGATGCTTTATGACGGGGAATTAGGTAGGAGTCACAGATGATGTGTGCTTTATGAAGAGGTATTGGGTGGCAGTGTTACATGATTGGTGCTTTATGACGGGGACTGGGTAGAAGTCACAGTAGATTGGTGCTTTATCACGGGAAAGTGGATGGCCGTGTTACATGATGGGTGCTTTATGACGGCGATATGTGTGGCAGTCATAGATGATGGGTGCTTATGACAAGGGATTGAATGTCAGTCATAGATGATGGGTGCTTTATGACGGGGAATTGGTTTGCATTTTTTAATGATGTGTGCTTTATGACGGGGGATTGGTCAGCAGTGTTACATGATGGGTGCTTTATGACGGGGAATTGGGTGGCAGTCATAGATTGTGGATGCTTTATGACGTGGAATTGGATCGCAGTCGTAAATTAAGGTTGTATTATGATTGGGTATTGGGTAGCAGTCTAAGATGATAGATGCTTTATGACGGGGAATTGGGTGGAGGTCTTAAATGATGGTAGCTTTGTGACGGGGAATTGGGTTGCAGTCTTAAATGATGGTAGATTTATGACGGGGAATTGCGTGGAAGTGTAAGATGATGGTAGTTTTATGGCGGGGAATTGGGTGACAGTGTTACATGATGGGAGCTTTATGGCGGGGAATTTGGTGGCAGTCACTAATGGTGTATGCTTTATGACGGGGAATCGGGTAGCAGTGTTACATGATGTGTGCTTTACGACGAGGAATTGGGTGGCAGTGTTACATGATGGGCGCTTTATGACGGGGAATTGGGTGACAGTGTTACATGATGGTAGCTTTATGACGGGGAATTTTGGTGGCAGTCACAGATGATAGGTTCTTTATGACTGGGAATTGGGTAGCAGTCACAGATGATGGTCTCTTTATGATGGGGAATTGGGTGTCAATCTTAGATAATGGTTGTATAATGACGGGGAATTGAACAGGAGTCTGAAATGATGGGTGCTTCTTGACTGGGAGTTGTTGTGTCTCAGTCTTAAATGATTGGTTCTTTATGACGATTAAAGATCTTACAGTTTTGTAATAGAGGCACGAATATTTTCCAAGTCTTATTTGTTTGAATGGCGTACGTGTGTCATTATGGTTTTACGCCGCTTTAAGCAATATTGCAGCAACATCAGGGCGGGGGACACCAGAAGTAGGCTTCACACTTTGTACCCATGTGGGGAATCGATCCCGGGCCTTGGGCGTGACGAGCGAACGCTTTAACCACTAGGCTATCCCACCGACCACAGTACTAGTAGTAGTAGTAACTGTTCCTGTTATCGTTTTGCAGGTGATGGTAAAGTCTCAGTCGCAGAGTTCCAGTCATCTATGATGAGCGTAAGTCATGCGACGTCTGGTGATTCCATCTTGTACCATTATCACTGATGTCTAGGTTATTTTATTTTGATTTCTACTGGCCCATATATTCAAAACATAGTCTTCATACAATAAAAGCCACGCCACAATGCTGCCACATTAAACTCTATCAAGCCTGTCATATACGAAGAACAAAAAGTGTGGGAACTCCAGTAACTTGTTTACGAACCAGACTTTATATTCCCCAAAATGTGAAACACGTGTAGGATTTAAGTCAATATCGAGTGTGACAACCATATGCAGCAACACATGCGCGACACCTGGCGGACATACTGGTGATTATTTGGTGTATCGTTGCCTAGGAATCTGATCCCACTCATCCTGAAGCGCAACACCAAGGTCCTGGAGAGTAGCAGGTCCTCGGCGCAGTGGGCTGTTTTAGGCCGTTTTCTCTGGGATCCGTTTTTACTAATACCCGCCGCCGTGCACGAACTCTCCTACACAACACATCCCATAAATGTCAGTGGGCGACAGGTCTGAAGATTTGGCAGGCCATGGAAGTGTCACAATGCCTTGTTGTCTCAACCGCAACACGAAACCTATGGGGTCTTTCGTCATCATCTTGAATGATGAAGTTACGTCTTACCCTGCGAGCCACGGAACAACAACAGGGCGCAAAATTTCGTTGACTTAACGCTGTTCTGTCAGGTTACCGGGAACAAGAAGAAGATCCATCCTCCTTTCGTAGGAACCACCTCCCCAGACCATCACACCCCGTCCTCCTATCGTAGGAACCACCTCCCCAGACCATCACACCCCGTCCTCCTATGGTAGGAAACACCTCCCCAGACCATCACACCCCGTCCTCCTATCGTAGGAACCACCTCCCCAGACCATCACACCCCGTCCTCCTATCGTAGGAACCACCTCCCCAGACCATCCACCTCCCCTAGCACCACCTCCCCAGACCATCACCCCGTCCTCCTATCGTAGGAATCACCTCCCCAGACCATCACACCCCGTCCTCCTATGGTAGGCACCACCTCCCCCGACCATCACTCCCCGTCCTCCTATTGAAGGAAACACCTCCCCAGGCCATCACACCCCGTCCTCCTATGGTAGGAAACACCCTCCCAGACCATCACACCCCGTCCTCCTGTCGTAGGAACCACCTCCCCAGACCATCACACCCCGTCCTCCTATGGTAGGAATCACCTCCCCAGACCATCACACCCCGTCCTCCAATCGTAGGAACCACCTCTCCACACCATCACACCCCGTCCTCCTATGGTAGGAACCCCACCAGACCATCACACCCCGTCCTCCTATCGTAGGAACCACCTCCCCAGACCATCACACCTCGTCCTCCTATCGCAGGAAACACACACACCCAGACCATCACATCCCGTCCTCCTATCGTAGGAACACACACACACACACGACCATCACACCCCGTCCTCCATTGGTAGGAAACACCTCCCCAGACCATCACACCCCGTCTTCCTATTGTAGGAAACACACACCCCCGACCATCACACCCCGTCCTCCTATGGTAGGAAACAAACCCCTGTCATATCAAGTCAGAAAAAATCAGTGTTGGGATTCCCGTATTTTGGGGGCCACGAATAGCTGTAGTGATATATTCAAGATGGACAGGTCTGATGGTGACATTTCACAATTGCATTTTATTATGTAATCGCTATGTGGCAGAAATTCTGCCGAAGCGACGTTCAATTTTTACTTACTGATGATGAAAACATAAAGATTGATTATTACGAGAACATATCGACTTCATTAATTTTAAGACAGTGAAGTTCTGAACCGGGAAGATATTTTGATAGGGTTTAATTATGAGATGCGTGTTTTCATGTTAATGACTTGGGGGTGTACGTTTGCTTTCTCACCTTTTTTCTTCACATTTCAGCTCTACACAAACTGTGTCACCGCTCATGGGCGATAGAACAGCTATTAAAAAACTACCACCAAATTGTTCCTTTTATATTTAGATACTTTATCTAACGAGATTAATCAATATGTGTGTAAGCAACTGTGTCTACATCTGAGCGTCTAAAGGAACATAAACACGAGAAACACTGACGCGGGAAACATTGGTATGGGGAAACATCTACTTTCCCAAAAAAGAAACGCATATGGAAGCACTCTCATGTTCTCATTCTCAAGAAACTGAATAGTGGCATGCCCTGTGTGAGGCCTGGCATTGTCTTCAAATCTTTGAAGGGCATTGTCTTGCTGGAACAACTCCGTCTGGCGGTCAATCATGTGAATCCATAAACTTTTTTCTGTACCGAATAGCAGTTAAATTGCCCTGAAGGCGCACAAAGTCAGATTTCTGCGTGTGAGATATTTCCCCTCACATCACGACCACCCCACCACCATTACACCTGGCTGTCCGTTTCTCTGCACTCCTCCCTCGTTACAAATAGTGAACGGTGTCAATATTGTAATGATAGTTTGTTTAACAACTTTTTTATTTTTTGGACAGAAATTCTGCCCAAACCTCACAGAGTTGGTCTGATGTTTTGATCATGATCAGCGTTCCATTGAATATTTTATGTTTATTAGTTTTCGAGTTTGCAATCCATCGGTCCGCTTTTGAGTCAAACGGACTGTAAAGTTTCCGAAGATGCTTTTTTGCGCTATGCATTCGTTCCATGTACACTTACCATCATTAAAATAGCAAAATTATAACAATCAAACTTTAAATATTTAAAATTTCATATATCAATATCACCTTTGCGTTTCGTGTTTGGGAGAGTACTGACATGGAAAACCTATGAACTGGAAACATACGTGAGACAAGGGAAACACAGACACAGAAAGCAAAGACACAGGCCATGGGAAACAAAGACAAATAAAACAGACTTTGGAAACAAAGACACAGGAAACAAAGACAAATAAACTCTTCAAAAAAGAAACGCACAGGCCAAAAATAAGGAAATCTAATAAACGTATTTATATGAGTCGCTTGTCCGTTTCTTATTTTTCTCTTCTTTTTTGAAAAGTGTAAAACTTACAAGTAGGAAACAAAAACACTGAAAACATAGACGTGGTAAACAAAGACAACTAAAACATTGATGTGGGAAACAAAGACAAATAAAAGATTAACATGGGAAACAAAGACAAATAAAACATAGACGTATGAAACAAGACAAAAAAATATAAACGTATGAAACAAGACATAAAAATATAGACGTGGTGAACAAAGATAAATAAAACATTAACGTGGGAAACAAACACAAATAAAACATTGGCATGGGAAACAAAGACAAATAAAACATAGACGTGGGACAAGAAGACAAATAAAACATAGACCAGAAACAAAGGTGCAACCTGTCTCTTCTTCAGCGGTGTCCTCTTTGGTGCCGTTGTTTTCCACTCACGTGGTTTCCTCGTCTTTGACTTGGTCTTGCTGAATTCGCCGAAAGGGTCTCTAGGTCCAACTATATCCTCTACAGCTCTCTCTTCATGTTGAAAGAGGACGTCTTATCCGTCAGGCGGCAAGAGTGAAACTGTCAGTCGCCTGACCCTACCATGGAGTTTTTTTTCTCGCACTTTCATGTGACAGGTAATCATGTGTAACTTTACTATAATAATAATAATAAATGCATATTTATAATGCGCCCCTTCCACACCCTAAGGCATGCTCAAAGCGCTACAGAATATTTACACTGGAGTATTTACAGATGAAGTTATACATAATATACTGAGAAAAGGTGGGTTTTAAGTCTGGACTTAAAAATGTCAATTGTGGCAGAGCTTTTAAGGGCACATGGGAGAGAGTTCCAGAGCACAGGCGCGGAGTAAGAGAATGATCGGTGTCCGAAGGATTTCAGTTTGTAGGATGGGATGACCAGTCGGTTTTGTGTGTTTGAGCGCAAGTTGCGTGCGGGGACATACAGCAGCCTTAAGTCAACATATTATGACCTGTACTATACTACTGACTGAGGAGCCTATTGACATACCCGAACAGACTAATGGACCTATAGACATACCAGAACAGAATGATGCGCCTATAGACATACCAGAACAGACTAATGGACCTATAGACATACCAGAACAGAATGATACGCCTATAGACATACCAGCACAACGTGATGCGCCTATAGACTCATTAGTACAGTGTTATGCGGAGGAACATCATCTCTGAGGGATAGTGACAGTGACTTTGACCGTTCAGATAATGAACTATTGTCAACACTAAGGAGTGGAAAAGGACAACGGTCCAGCAGCATCGTCAGGTGAAGAATATTATCCAGATAAAACCACACTCGACTCATCAGACTCAGAGTTTTACTTCAGTTCAGAATCTTCAAATGAACCTTTGATGAAAAGATACTTCCAAAACCGCAACTTTGTCAGCTGCATCAAACAAACGTCGACAGGCCCAACACTATTCAGCTCAATGCGCCAGTATCAGGGAAGAAGATTGTTACACCTTGTTCAGTCTAACGGATACACTATACAACAGGTGCCTCGCGATCTTGACTTGTTCTTTACTGCGTCAGCACTCCATCTATCAGGAAGTATGACTGCCACTCGATTGAGAAAACAACATTGCGATCATTTAGAAGAAAGGATGAAGGAATACATTTACTTTTTTCCTATCAAGGAGGACAGTTATCTAGAAAAATGGCAGGATTATTTGCTGGAAGTAGAATGGATTTGTCGTTCCGATCGTGGGCTTTGTCCTTTATCTTTTCTTCACGGGCTCTCATTTTTCTCTCTTGATGTTTGGTGTTCTTGCTTCATGAAATGACTGAAGTATTTTGATTGTTGTTACACAAAATGACGCGAAATGGCTCAGCCTCTTAGCCATTTTACGAAATGACTGATTTCACAATCTGACTGTAACATATACACAATGCTCACTTGTCAGTGAACTTTTCTACATGAGGAAAGTGATCTTATGCCACTCTGTGTGTCGGGTATTATACCAAGACATGCAGACATGATGCAACTTCACGTGATCCTCACTGGGCATCCACTTTTGACCATACAAAGCATGCACCTCATTTCGAAGCTAAATCGAACACTGTAAAATTGTAACAAATCAATTTCTTCATGTAGAAAAAATCACGTAGGCGCATCAGTCTGTGCTGGTATGTCTATAGGCGCATCAGTCTGAGCTGGTATGTCTATAGGTGCATCACTCTGTACTGGTATGTCTATAGGCGCATCACTCTGTACTGGTATGTCAACCTGTCGTAGTATCTATCTTTCTTTGTAAATGAAGAGGCACATCACGCTGTATTGATACAAACTGGGCTTGATTATCCTCAGTGGTATGACCCAGTGCTGGTATATCCATTGTTGTGCTGGGGTATCCAGGTACACCTCACATGGGTTTGGTTTGTGTGTAATAGAATTGTAATGGTCTGATATATCAGTTGCAGTTGACCAACTTGTAGATGTGGAAAAGTCAGATTGTAATAATTTATCCTCATCTTTACAGACATTCTGTCGTTATCCATCAAGTTGAAATGTGTAAGTTTTGTGAACTTGGCGTTTTTACTGTACAACATTTCCTTTTTCATCCAAGTAAGTGCGAGTCTTATTTTCTGTTGTATTTAAGCAAACGAAGTCTTTCTGTCTTGTGCATGAGGATAAGTTCTAAATACTTCGGCGGATTTCTTCAGACATACACTCTCTCAAAAAAAAAAACGCAACCCCTATCTAAATATCTGACATCATTTCTAGAATAAAGATGGTGAATGTAAATTAGAATTTTCTTCAAAATACTGTTAATACGTTCCCATCTGATCAGTATAAGCTCCCAAACGGAACCATTTTCACACATGATGACCTTTGTATCCGTGTTATTTGAGAAAGTGCGAAATTGTCATGTACAAAATGCTAAAAGCCTGTTGCACGTGCAAATCGTTGAAAACACATTTCATGTAGAGGGTTTTAAAAGCACGCGTAGTTTGTAATTTTTCTCTCATAATTTGCTCTGCAAATCAAGTTCGAAAATGCCCCGTTTGAGTACAGCAAATCGAAATATTGCCATTGGTCGCATTGAGGCCGGGGAAAGCTTTGGAACAGTTGCCCGTCATCTAAACGTACACAAAACAACAATCTCACGACTTTGGAATCGTTACACACACAGTTCCATGCAATTGAAGATCGTCCCAGGAGCGGTAGACCTAGGATCACCACACCGGCTCAGGATCGCTTTATTCGACTCAGCCACCTACGTAATCGGCATGCCACACCCACCATCACTGCAACACAGGTGCCAGGTTTGAGGAGAGTATCGGCCCAAACCATCAGGAACCGTTTACATGAGGCAAATTTACGTGCAAGAAGACCAGTTGTTGGGCCCGTCTTGAAACGCCAACATCGACGCCAACGTCTCAGGTGGTGTACTAACGTAAGGAGATGGACCCTAAGAAACTTCTTCAACGACGTGACGGTAGACAACGTGTCTATAGACGAGCAAATGAACGTTTTGCACCGAACTGCGTTCGACAGGTCGACAGATTTGGAGGAGGAAGCATCATGGTATGGGGAGCCATGTCTTACAACCAACGGTCAGACTTGGTCATCATTCGTGGCAATTTGACGGCACAACGGTACATTGATGACGTCTTACAGCCACATCTTCTGCCGATAATCGACCAACAGAGGGAGTTGTTTCAACATGACAATGCCCGCCCTCATACAGCTCGTGCAACAGTGGCATTCCTACAGAATTCAAACGTCAACGTGATGCCGTGGCCCTCCAGATCGCCAGACATCAATCCTATCGAACATCTGTGGGACCAGCTGGATCGTCGTGTTCGTGCACGTACACCACAACCGCACACGTTGGTTGAACTGGCCGCAGCACTCCAGGAAGAGTGGAGAGCAATCCCCAGGAAAACATCCGCCGTCTGATTCGTTCTGTTCCGAGGAGGTGCACTGCTGTGATTAGAGCTCGTGGCTCTACAACGAGATACTGAAGACAACGCCCCCTAGCGTAAATTGAGAGTTCGATACTGACCTGCATTAACTGTTACCTTATACCGTGCTGACCTAAGGTTCACCATGTCAAATTTCATGGCATTATCTTTAAAAATACAAATGTAATAACCAGTTAAAATTGATATAAATATTACCAAAAAAAACAGGGGTTGCGTTTCTTTTTTGAGAGAGTGTATTTGCAGCACATGGTTTGGATCATGTGCAGTAGAATTAGAATGGTCTGATATATATGTGGCAAGTGACGAACTTGTAGATGTGGCAAAGTCAGATTGTAATAATTCATCATCATCTGCGTCGGACCATAATTCATCTTGCGTACACCTAAACTCAGAGTATTAAACTAAGGGACTGGGTAATATCACACACTGAATTTGATAATAATAACACTGAATAATTAAATCAATTTAGTTTTATACTGACAGCAAATCTCATACGTGAAATACAAGCATATTACCACACTCATGCTATATATGGCCACAACAGAATAACAGTAATTAAGACCATCTGACCAGGAGAGGGGTCCTTATCAGCTGTAAATTTAAAGGGCCAGAACATTCACTACTCTACTGCATAACCACCTAATTAGGCCCTGATTGATATGTGATTTTTTTGTGTGAACAACATATCGGTATGTGAGCACATTAATACTGTTAACTAGATTTGACAGATGTTTTTACTTAAGGTGTTCTGGCACAAACCCATTGACTAGTTTACTTAAATGAGTAGTGATATATACACAGTTACAAAAATTTAACAACACCAAAATCTTGGCAGTTGTAAACTCCAGAAATGTTATGTCACACCAAATTGGGCTGTACAAAACGCACGTGCATCCTATGGGATGCACTGCGCGTGACTTAACGGAATATAAAATCATTTTGAAAACAAATGCACACGTCAGCACTGCTTACTGTCAGATAAAAAAAGATTCCACATCACAAGGTTGTAACACAATTGGGCGTCACACGGGAATGCCAGAAAATGCCAGACATGAAGCCATTGGCATGCTGAGAGCCGGGATGAGCTTACGACAGGTTGCCAGACATTTTCAGGTCCACGTCTCCAGTCACGCCAAGCACAAACTGGAACAGTGAAAGATCGCCCACGCAGTGGCAGACCTCGAAAAATGACGCCACGTGAAAATCGTTATCCTGTGACGTCATCACGTCGCAACAGATTTGCCAGTGCACCAGATCTTGCTCAAAGTCATCGCTGGACTAGAGGAACACGAGTGCATCCTCAGCTTGTCCGTAATCGTCTCCGTTCTGCTGGGCTCTGTGCTTCTTGTTTGTGTGTGTGAATTTCACTGACCCACCCCTCTCACTTTGTAGTGCACCTGCTTTCCATTTTGTAATGACGTCACAACTGTTTGTTTCAGTTTTGTAATCGAAAATGGTCAAAGTAAAGTTTAAAACGATGCAGTGATTCTCACCTTCACTTCTTTCTGTTTAGTGGTCTGTTTCATTGGGTGTTGCTAACCTTTTGTTACTTAGTATATATGTTGAACATGAAATCAGTGATTAGAGAGATCAATAGCAGTACAACTGCATCACAAAAGGCGAAAGGTTATTCCCCGATTTTCCAATATAACGATTTCTAAACACGACGTTGCTTTGTAGTTTGTCGTAGAACATTCTTGTGTATTTCTGCACGACGTCGTCTTTTTTATGTGACGTCGTGAGCAACGTCGTTCGTTTTTACCGTGCCACGCGATGGCAATTATAGTACACCATAGTTGTCCAACTTCCATTATCTTGATCTTTAACAAATTTTGATATGTAGACATATGTTTTCTAGTCAATGACCTAAGATGGCACGAGATCATGAAATGTCTGTGAACTTTGGTGCTCCTTATGGCACTCCCTTTCCAACACTCTATTTAAAAGATAATACCTCCAGCGTAACAGTCCATCTGACTTGCGTACGTTCAACAGGTAACGTCTTGTATTACAATTTCTGTTTCAGGTTACCAGGATGCTTAAAGCGGCCTTTTGTAATCAATCAAACTCTATTTCGTACTGAAGAGGCCACAGGCCAAAAGTACATATACATATATGATGGGGAATTACATACATAAATATATCTACATTACAGTGATAAAACTTTTGTTCTATACAACATTGCAATGTGAATTAATGTGGCAAGATTTTGTAAGATATTGCTATTTTTACTGCTTATGAGAGTAGAGAATTTTATATTACTTAGATGGACATAGAAATACCTTTTAATTTATTTACAACGTATTGAATTGGACGATGGACAAATGAGAAGAAAGTGATATTCGTCTTCAATTTCAATTAAATTACAAAGTATATATATTCTATCTTCTTTTCTTACATTTTTTATCTGCCGCTTTCAACACGCTAACACGCTTTACATATGACCACGTGACCTCCTCTAACTCGTATTATGTATGACTAAGTGTCCTCTTTAACACGTATTATGTATGACCACGTGTCCTCTTTAACACGTATTATGTATGACCACGTGTCCGCTTCAACACTTATTGTGTATGGCACCTACCCCTTTAACATCCATTATGTATGATCACGTGTCCTCTTCAACACGTATTGTGTATGGCACCTACCCCTTTAACATGCATTATGTACGACCACGTGATTTCCTCTAACACGTTGTATGTATGACCACGTGTCCTCTTCAACACGTATTATATATGACCTGTGTCAAATGTTCCTGTGTTTTGTATAAAAAATTGACATGTGTTTGCTTGGGTTGGCCACCTTGATATCCTTACTTTAGTGATTGAAGGACGCCTTCTCACGGTGTTCTCATAGTCGGAAATGTATAATCGACCACGCGTTTGATATAGACTTTTGTCGTTTATATTCCATTTCGCCACATAATCTGAGGACAATCCCTAGATTTTCGAAACGAAATCGTCGGCAATTTTGAAAACTTTCGGAGATATCGTTAAGATGTCCAAGATAGCATCACGTACCTGTGTTTTTCATATGTATCGAAGCTGGCGGCAACCAGTAATGGCTCTCGGTGTGCGCGTTCCTCAAGTTATTCTCATTGTCAACATATTCTGAATGTTGGTAACCGCTCAAATTTAGTCAAATTTATCAACACGTGCACATATAGTGCAACAACATGCACATAGCCACTGCAGCCAATGTATCCGTACATTCAGATTCACTGGGGTCACGGTTCACTTGAATGTACAAGGTTTATGTACAGTCAACCACGTTTATAACGAACTGACAGATATAACGAACTGGCGTCTTGGTCCTGACAACTTGCAGTATATTGTAATCCAAATGAGCATAACGAGTGAGTGAGTGAGTTTAGCTTTACGCCGCTTTTAGCAATATTCCAGCAATGTCACGACGTGGGACAACAGAAATGGGATTCACACGTACCCATGTGGGAAATCGAACCCGGGTCTTCGGCGTGACGAGCGAACGCCTTGACCACTTGGCTACCCGACTGCCACGAGTATAACGAACTAAGCCAAGTGGTCACTTTGAGTTCGTTATGACCATTGTTCACTGTAATCTCACATTCCTCTTTTTCAGCAACCATGATAGCATTCCTTCTTCTACTGGGAGCAGTGTCGGTGTACGGGTGAGTGTTCTAAAGCATCACGTGCACGTGCACTGTGCCAGTATATGGTGAATGATATGAGGTACAATGTGCAACATTCAACAGTTCTAGTCGTGACTGTGTCGGTACATGGTGAATGTTATAAGGTACAATATGCAACATTTAACAGTTCAAACGTCACTGTGTCGGTATATGGTGACTATTATGAGGTACAATGTGCAACATCTGAAAGCCACACCAATTACCAGATGAGTTGCTTATGGATAATGTTTGATTCCAGACAAGGAGGTCATAACCACGGCCACAATCACTCCTGTATCCATAACAACCACCAGCAGCACACTGCCGATCAGGTGATCACAAGAGTCATCGCCGACCTGGACACAAATGGAGACGGCGACTTGGAGTCCACTGAAGTCCTGGCTGAGTTCGCCGCAAACTACGACAAGGACGGTAATGAATCTTGAAATTGATATTTGGAGCTGGATTTGTTTGTTTGTTGTTTTACGCCGCAATCAGCAATATTCCAGCTATATGGCGACGGTCTGCAAATAATCGGATACGATAACATGTGTCAACTAAGTGAGCGAGCCTGACAACCCGATCCCGTAAGTTGCCTCTTACAACAAGCATGGTTTACTGAAGATCAGTGCTAACCCGGATCTTCATGGGTATTTGGAGCTGGATATGGGGTGGGGAAGGTATACCCAGAACCTTCCAATCACTACAACGCCAAGTGGTCGGTTCCTTACTCTTAGCACGACATTTTTTCTTCCTCTTTATTTTGAAAATCCGGAAATGCCATTAGGTTACTCTTACGTCATTCACTCAGCAATGAGAACCTTACACAAAATTCTTCTGTGTTCTTTATGTTCTTAAGCAACTGTATTGTGACAAATATGCTGTCTGATATATTTTATGAAGACTTTATGGCCTCTTTGTATGAAGACTTTATGATTTAAATATGAAGACTTTCTGAAAGAATTGATTAAGCCTTTCTGCTTTATTTTATGAAGACCTTCTCATATATTTTATGAAGTCTTTATGGCTTATTAGTATGAAGGCTTTATGATTTATTTATGAAGACCTTCTGATAGATTGTATTTAACCTTTCTGCTTTATTTTATGAAGACGTTCTGGTAGATTTTAAGATGACTTATGACTTATCTGTATGAGGACGTTATGATGTATTTCTGAAGACTTTATTATTTATTTTATGAAGACTTTATTATTTATTTCTATGAAGACTTTGTTACTTATTTTAGAAAGACTTTGTGATTTAATGTGATGACGACTTCATGATGTATTTCTGAAGACTTTATTATTTATTTTATGAAGACTTTATTATTCATTTCTATGAAGACTTTATTACTTATTTTAGGAAGACTTTGTGATTTAATTTGATGACGACTTCATGATGTATTCGTGCAAAGCGAAAGACGTATGAAGCATACCTCTGGCATTGTTCAGGTCACCCGCTGTTACTGTATGAGGTTAAAGTATATAACGTTGTTCATGGTGTTGGTGTTGTTACAGGTAACGGCGACATTTCCGAGGCCGAGTTTGTGGATCAGTGGTTTCATACGTACCATGACACACACCCCTTTTGCCGGGTACCTCTTCACCAACTTCGACATGAACAACGACCTTAAACTGACCGACAGTGATGTCACCGCTATGGAGCTCGCCCTAGATACTAATGGTGGGTGTGTCATAACAAGGAATTGATGATTAAATAATGGGTGCTTTATGACGGGGTATTGGGTGGCAGTGTTACATGATGGGTGCTTTCTGACGGGGATTGCGTAGCAGTCACAGATGATGGGTGCTTTATGGCGAGGAATTGTGTGGCAGTCACAGATGATGGGTGCTTTATGATGGAGAATTGTGTGGCAGTCACAGATGATGGGTGCTTTATGTCGAGGATTGGGTGGCAGTGTTACATTATGGGTGTTTCCTGACGGGGATTTCGGTAGCAGTCACAGATTTTGTGTGTTTTATGCCGGGGAATTGGGTAGCAGTCACAGATGATATGTGCTTTATGACGGGAAACTGGGTGTCAGTCTTGGATTATTATTGCTTTATGACGGGGGATTGGGTAGCAGTCACAGATGATGGTGCTTTATGTCGGGGATTGGGTAGCAGTCTTGAATGATGGGTGCTTTATATCAGGGATTGGGTGGTAGTCACGGATGATGGGTGCTTTATGTCGGGGAATTGTGTGGCAGTCACAGATGATGGGTGCTTTGTGATGGGGAATTGGGTGGAAGTGTTATATGATGGGTGCTTTATGACGGGGTTTGGGTGGCAGTGTTACATGATGGGTGCTTTATGTCGGGGATTGGTTGGCAGTCTTGAATGATGGGTGCTTTATATCAGGGATTAGGTGGCAGTCACGTATCATTGGTGCTTTATGCCTTGGATTGTGTAGCAGTCACGGATGATGGGTGCTTTATGAGGGGGAATTTGGTGTCAGTCTTAGATGATGGTTGTTTTATGACGGGGAATTGGGTAGCAGTCACAGATGATGGGTGCTTTATGTCAGTGATTGGCTAGCAGTCACAGATGATGGTGCTTTATGACAGGGACTTGGGTGGCAGTGTGTCATGATGGGTGCTTTATGACGGGGAATTGGATAGCAGTCACAGATGATAGGTGCTTTATGACGCTGACTTAGATGTGAGCCTTAGATGAGGGTTGTATTATAACGGGGAATTGGATAGCAATCTGAAATGATGGGTGCTTCATGACTGGGGTTGTGTGTCAGTCTTAAATGATTGGTGCTTTATGACGATTAAAAGTGTTACAGTTACAGTATTTTCTATGCCTTATTGATTTGAATGGTGTGCGGTACCTTTAACGCGAACACCATACTAGTTTAGTTATTACAAGTATTCAAGTAGTAGTAGTGGCAGTAGTAGTAGTCGTAGGATAAGTAGTAATGAGTGAGTAGTGAGTATGGTTTTACGCAGCTTTTAGCAATAATCCAGCAACATCAAGGCAGGGGACACCAGAAATGGGCTTTACACAGTGTACCCATGTGGGGAATCGAACCCGGGCGTTCGGCGTGAAGCACTAGGCTATCCCACCGATCCCAGTAGTAATAGTAGTAGTAGCAGTAGTAGTAATAACAATAGTTGTTGTTGTTGTTGTAGTAGTAGTAGTAGTGGTTGTAGTGAGTGAGTGAGTATGGTTTTACGCAGCTTTTAACTATATTCCAGCAACATCACGGCGGGGGACACCAGAATGGGCTTTACACAGTATACCCATTGTGGGGAATCGAAACCGAGCGTTCGGCGTGACGAGCGAATGCTTGAACCACTAGTAGTAGTAGTAGTAGTAGTAGTAGTAGTAGTAGTAGTAGTAGTAGTAGTAGTAGTAGTAGTAGTAGTAGTAGTAGTAGTAGTAGTAGTAGTAGTAGTAGTAGTAGTAGTAGTAGTAGGAGGAGGAGGAGGAGTAACGGTTCCTGTTATTGCCTTGCAGGTGATGGTAAACTCTCAGTCGCAGAGTTCAAGACCGCTATGCACAGCGTAAGTCATCCGACAAATGTCTAGGTTATTTTATTTTGATGTCGATTTCTACTGGCCTCTATATACGACACCAGTCTGACGGGAGATAACGCTCTTGGACTTCCCGAAAGACCTGGCAACTCTATTCAGGGTTTCTCCGGACTGCAACATTCCTATAACGCATTGCCGTATTTGAGATAGTGTTAAATACTGTCGTGGTGGCATTTTGAGTGTCTTGACACTCACCTGTCTATCATGCCTTAAGTAGCGCTCCATGCATGCAGTGCTTGTGCGCTCGTGATTTGAAATCATGTAGGAAGACAGTAGTGAATGTGTTTAATTACTCTGGGCTTGGAGTTCAGGTTTCTAAAAAGTTGAGACGTAAACTCACACTGTCATATCAAATCAGAAAATACCGGTGTTGGGGTTCCCGTATTTTGGGGGCCACGTATAGCTGTAGGCATACAGTCAAGATGGGCAGGTTCCTAAATTGCATTTTATTATTTAATCGCTATGTGGCAGAAATTCTGCCGAAGCGACTGTCAAATTTTACTTACTGATGATGAAAACATAAAGATTGATTATTACGATAACATATCGACTTCATTACTTTAAGTCAGTGAAATTCTGAAATGGGAAGATATTTTGATAGGTTTAATTATGCATGTTTTGATGTTAATGACTTGGAGGTGTACGTTTGCTAACACATCTCATTTCTTCACATTTCAGCTCTACACAAACTGTGTCACCAATCATGGGCGATAAAACTGCTATTAAAAAACTACCACCAAATTGTTCCTTTTATATTTGGATAATTTATCTTACGAGATTACAAAAATTGCGTCTTCAAAGCTTCATCACACTATAGGCTCCCTCCAGAACTCTCTGCTCCCATGATCAGTTTCTCCAGTCCATGCCTACTTATAAACTCAAATCGTTTGGTGCCAAGTCATTTCAGTATGCAGCTGCTATAGCTACCCTTTGGAACTCTCTACCTTTTGATCTATAACTAGTACCAACTCTGCCACTCTTCAAAACAGTCAAAACACATCTCTTACAACGATATGTTTCATAAATCCATGTATTTTCTTGTACATGTGAACTGTGACTTGTCCGCGCTTTGAGCATTGCCCTTGTGTGGTGGAAGTCAGCGCTATATTTTTAAGCAGGCATGTGTACGTCTGAGCGTCTAAAGGAACATAAACACGAGAAACACTGACGCGGTGAACATTGGTATGGGGAAACATCATATGGGAGCACTGCAATGTTGTTATCCTGACGATACCTAATAGTGGCAAGCCCTGTGTGAGGCCTGGCATTGTCATTAAATCTTTGAAGGGCATTGTCTTGCTGGAACAACTCCTTGAAACTCCTTGAAACTTTTTCTGTACCGAATAGCAGTAAAATTGCCCTGAAGGCGCACAAAGTCAGAATTCTGCGTGTAGGATATGGCTCCCCACATCATGACCACCTCACCACCATATCGGTCAACCTGGGCGACACAATTCTGGGCTAAACGTTCATTTCGACGTCAATACACACGTACTCTTTCGTCACGACGCTAAAGCAGAAAGCATGATTCGTCACTGAACCATACACGTCGACAGTTTTGTAGATTCCAGAATCGAACGTCATTACACCTCTGGACCCGTTGACGTCGATGTTATCGTCGCAGCACAGTTCCTGTGACAGTTCGATTCCGTAAATGAAGTACCCTGATGTACCTCTCCCGCGCTGCAGTGGTAACCCAAGGTCTATCACTTCGAAGCCGATCTTGCGTAGAATGGGTTTATTGATATCGGTCCCATAAACGACTGATGGCACTCTGTTGGACATTGAGATGACGTGCAACGGCAGATTCCCGAGCCTCCAGACGTCCAATGACCCAGTATAACGATATCCTTTCATTTCGCTAAAAAGATGCCAATGACCGAGTAAAAGCAAAACGGCCTTATATAAGCTTTGTCCCTGTACACGATTCCTCAGAACTGCACGTGCATATTCCAAACCACTTTTTCTCCACGACATTTTCATGCAAGTAAACGTTTTGCGTTTTTGCGCTGTGCATTCGTTCCATGTAGACAAACCAGCAATATATTATGGCGAAATTGTGACAATCAAACTTTAATTTTGAAAAATATTTAAAATTTCATATATCAATATCACCTATGAGAAATGGGAAACCTATGAACTAGAAACATAGACGTGAGACAGGGGAAACAGAAAGAGGAAACAAAGACACAGATAGCACAGACGCAGGAAACATGTAACGTAGACACGGAAACAAAGACAAATAAAACATTGACACGGGAAATATAGACAAATAAAACATTAAAATATAGACGTGGGAAACCAAGATGCGGAAACTTCAATGCTTTCCATGAAAGAAGCATGGTCACATGGACACATATATCTTTAAAAAAAGAAACTTGAAATGCTGGTTTAGAGTATATTTACTGAGTGCATATAACTGATTCAAACTTGACATCATTGCTCAATTACAGTAAAATCATCACTTTACAAATTTCCAAAACATGATTATCCACAAAGTGTTTGGTAAAACCACAGAGTATCTGGTGTGACCACCATGATCACCAGCTTGGCAGCGGTGACCGATAGAAGAAAGGAGATGCCGAATGCTGTCTTGAGGAATGTTTTGATACACTTGCTGAAGTGCTGCGTGCAGTTCTTGTAGTGTCTGAGGTGGCGGATTACGCTGGTGTAAGAGTCGATCAAGAGCATCCCATAGATGTTCAATGGGGACAAATCGGGTGATCGAGAAGTCCATGGTAACACCTGAACGCTGTTTTGCTGAAGGAAGTCCTGGCAAACACGAGCAACGTGAGGTCGAGCCTTGTCATGCTGGAAAGAACTACCGTTGACGTTGATGAAGGGAACGCCGTGACGTTGCAAAATCTCGTCTCGATAGCGAACCCCATTCAATGCACCTGCCACGTGCACAAGAGCTAGCCGGCCATTATGATGGATACCTGCCCACACCATGACACTTCCACTACCAAATATATCGACCTGCTATACACAGTTATCGGCGTAACGTTCGTTCCGACGTCTGTATACACGTGAACGTCCATCAGCACGTCTGAGAAGAAACAGAGACTCATCTGAGAACAAAATTGTCCTCCATCTTGCCCACGGCCATCTCACTCAATGTCTGCACCATTATAGACGTTCAGCCCGGTGACTTTGTGACAACGTTATGTCGAACAGGTCTTCTGGCAAAAAATCCGACTTCCCGTAGCCGACTGCGCACTGTCTGGTCGGAGATTCGGTGCAGTCCAGGGATTTGGGTTGTGGTGGATGTTGCGGTCGTGGTGCGTGAACGAAGATGTCTCAACCAGATGTGGCGATTCTGAGCGGCGGTGGTAACTCTATGTCGACCTGACCTGAGTCTATCATTAACACTCCCAGTATTATTCTACCAGGTCCATAGCTTTGAGATGGTCTGTCTGGACACGCTGAAGTGACTTGCCACCTCATGCTGCGATGCCCTTCCTTGTAAACGACCGATGGCGTTGTGTCATTGAGTTTCTGTCAGTCTTGGCATTCTCTTTGTCGTCTATAGTGGCTTATGTGGCAATGCATGTGGAGTACCGTTGATGTGGCCTTCTAATGCCTACAGTCATAGGCTTCAGCCCGGGGTGATACAAAATTTCATGATGCACGTGCAGTTCATATAGAGTGCGTTTTAGCAATTCACTACAAACGTGACTGTAACGTTTTTGTTCAACGGGTTTTTTTCAAACGTTTTGTGGTCGGCAACCATTCCCCCACATGTTGTGATTCAGCATGGATTGGTTTGTGTCAAATATTTTCCTGAAATCAAATTGTTCCTATGTCAAGTTTCTTTTTTGAAAGAGTATATAGTTATCTGGAGAGATGTGGGTCGAAGAGACATGCACATATTCATCCTTCCTATCCCCCATGAAACTGTCAGCATTATTCTGATAATCATTAACCATGTGTATTTCTTCGGTTATGACGCCGTGATGTTGCTGGGATATTGTTAAAACCGGAGTAAAACGTCACTCACTCACTCACTCACTCACTCATACCCACCTACCCACTCACTCACTCATACCCACCTACACACTCACACACACACACACTCACTCATATCCACCTACCCACCCACTCACTCACTCATACCCACCTACACACTCACCCACCCACCCACACACTCACACACTCACCAACTCACTCACTCTTCGGTTAGGGACAAGTCAGGCCTTCAATTGAAGTTCACTTTATGTTAGAATGCAATGTGTTAAACGAATTACGAAACAAATATCTCCCTGCATATTGTTGTAAACATCCCACTTTTGATAAATATATTTCACTTATGTCTATCACATACAAACCAATACTTGTAACACTTGCATGACCGCAAGGTCTGTTTCTGTCGTATTGTGGGGTGTCTTTGGGTAGCCCGGTGGTTAAAGCGTTCGCTCTTCACGGCGAAGACCCGGGTTCGATTCCCCACTTTGGGAAAAAGGTACGCGGGACAATATGCCGAGTGGTGGAAAAGTATATTTATAGGAAAACATAAGATCTTTTTAATCGTTTATTTGAGTTAATCGTTCAATGCCTCTAAGAAAGCTATTTCTATATATGGCATGAGGACGGGTGGAGATAAATCCAGACATATAATTAGATTCGAACCTAATATCGCAGGTGTCTTGCGTACCAAGGAACGCAACTCTGGCCAGCGAATAGACGACTGGTACCAGTGTCCACATGATTTTAGCGTAAAATGAGACATGTATTATATATTTAATAAACATTGATCCTTTCAAAGATGTCTGTCTAATCTCGTGACCTGAAAGTTTGCCGTGAATAGCGGTGAGATCGCATTCTTGTATAAAACCTTCACATTTGATAACGATTAACATCCTGATATGGTTGGAACATTAGTGACTGTGCCATTAACAGACACTCCCTCCACTAACTCACTCACTCACTACTTCACCCACGCGTCCCTATATTTCAGGTGACGGTAAATTGTCTGAGGCCGAGTTCAAAACATTCATGATCGACGTGAGTAACAACCCGCTTTCTGACAACAACGTCATGACGACGTCATAGATTGGTCAATTAGTCTATGCCGTCGCTTATAATATTACTCACTGGTACAGACAATATCTATGTTCAATTTCAAGATACATACAAAGTTTGAATTTACTACCTTATATTTTTTCTCGTTTCAGATCTACAAGAATTGCGTTCCTGGGAGTTAGAAATGGCAAATAAAGTCATACAAACAACAGTAGCATTCATTCATTTGTTCATGAAATATTCATTGATTCATTATTTATTCTGTCATATTGTTCATTCTCACTAATTTGTTTCTATAACAATATACACGTTTCAGATGTTTTGTTTGTTGTTGAACATGCAGCAATATGCAAACTATATGTCGGCAGTCTGTAAATAATTGATTCTGGGCCAGACAATCCAGTGACTGACATCTGACGTACCGGTCAACGCACTTGAGATACGATGACAGGTGTCAACCACACCACGTCACCTGTCTAACCACACTCTTGCGACAAGCATGGGTCACTGAAGTCCAGTTCTAACAGGGTGGGGGCGGGGTAGCCCAGTGGTTAAAGCGTTGGCTCGTCACGCCGAAGACCCGGGTTCGAATCCCCACATGGGTACAATTTGTGAAGCCCATTTCTGGTGTCTCCCGCCGTGATATTGCTAAAAGCGGCGTAAAACTAAAATTCAGCCAGTCAGTCTAACAGGGTGGATTGTGTGTGGCACGATACAGCGTACAATTAGTAAATAATATCAAAGTAGACTATTTTAAATACTGGATTGATTGTCCGATTCCGAAAATACTATATCATGAGCATGTGAATATAACATAAGTGAAGATTCCAGATTGTCGCAAAAAGGTGATCGCATCCTATCCCCCGGCCACAAACACACGCAGTGGCTAGTCAACTGTAATAGGAAAATGACATTCACCGCCAGTTCACTTTAATGCAACATGGAATCAGTGTTATGCACTACTATTCTTAAAACGTCAACTTTGTAATTTCCCATCTTACTCCTACCGTCCATCAGGACATCTGCCGGTGGGGGAGGGTGGGGTAGCCTAGTGGTTAAAGCGTTGGATCGTCACGCTGAAGACCCGGGTTCGATTCCTCACATGGTTCAATGCGTGAAGCCCATTTCTGGTGTCTCCAGCCGTGATATTGATGGAATATTGCTAAAAGTTGCGTAAAAACCAACTCGTTCACTCACTTTTGGAAAACTTTTGATATATTGTAAAAGGATATTCTAAAAGTCACCTTCCGTGATTAAAATTGAGCAAAAGGTTTGTAAAATAGCAATAAAAACAAAACAAAAACGTACTCGTATTTCCGCCTATTACGGAAACACCTGACAGTTAATGAGCAGAGGGGGTATCACATGACATGACGTCATAAGTGCCTGTTGATGATGGCTTCCTCTTTGATTTTACCTCACAACTGAACAGTGTCCATGGATTCTGAAGCAGTAAAATATGTATCTGATGTCTTTTCTGAAATGGATGTTAGTCCATATCAATACGATCCGATTTTACTTCTTGCAAAACAATCTTCCAGTGAAGATGAAGAAGAAGAATCAAGTGAAACGGAGGCACCGCTTGAGGTGAATTTAATTTAAAAATAGACCATATCATTTAGCAAGAATACTATTTGTCAGCAAAATGTGATACAGTTCCAACCAGCACACCCACCCCAATAAATATATGACCAGTCCCTAAGAATTTTAAAAAATAATGTAATTGCAGTTCCCAGTGTCTGGGATTTAAAAACAAAATAATTATGCTTCAGACGGGGGAAAACAGAAATTATCTGCTTCAAAAATTACTCTGGAATTATTTTGTTGAAAATAATTAGGATCCTAGTTCTCATTAATAAGGTATCAAGTCTCCCAGCCTGGTTGAGCAGAGATAATATTCGCGACACAGATAGGTTATTCCTCGAAAAATGGTGAATTATAAAATACTAGTCAGGACAATGTATGTTTCCCCAGTGTTTGGTTATTGGAAATTGTTATGGTACTCGGTCACAGCCTTAGAATGACATCTTGTCAGCACACACTTCTGACAAATAGCGAGTCTGATGCCGACGTAATAGGACAAAATGGAAAACAATGAAAGCAACAAGTACTTCATGATTTGACGTTGTATTCGGCAATGTTTCAGGTAGACTGCAGCATTTAGGGCTCCAAACCGAAAAGAACGTTATACCGATACATTTTCAAGCTCATTTGAAATCTCTCACTAATTTTGATAATATATATCTCATGGGTACCAGTCGAACTGCCCCATCTACAAAATGCCCAAGCAAATTTAGTCATTCATTCTAATTTGGTCAAATTTATTTAAAATGATTATATATATGCCTTAAATGCATAGTTTTTGTCAACTTTGATATTATGTTCCTTTATATAAAAGTTATTAGGAAGTAATATTTCTGATAAATGTTTCATTCAAGAGAGACAACTCCGTTAATCCTTTTTCATTAGTTTGTGAAAGAGTTATCCCCCTTTGTTTACTTGCTAGCAGACGACATTTTCAGTGATCCTCAGTATGGATGATTTAGAGAAGAGGAAGTTGATTTTAAAGTATTATAACAAGGACATCAGATCAGCTAAAGTGATTTCAAGTAGAACAGGCATCCCTTTGTCCACTGTTTATCGTGTTTTGAAAAATATTACAAATGGATATGGCATTGAGCACCAGGGAGGCGCAGGTAGGCCCAGACAATTGACTGTAGGTGACAGGAGGCGGCTTGGTATTCTTGTTTCGAAAAACTAACGAAGGAGTTTAGAAAACTTAAGGCTGGATATGTCATATTTTGGGTCCGAAACCAGGCCTGTGAATGCTTTGAACGATGTTTTGGGTCGTTGTCCAGCTGGAATATCCAAAAAATTCCATAGAACACGTGAGCAGATTCAAGTAAATGTTTCTCGAGAATATCTGTGTACCGCTCACTGTTCATATTCCCTTCAGATATGCCACCCCACACGCTAAATTTCGGACTGTACTTTGGGTGCTGATACAAAGGTTTTTCAGTTTGTTTGGTCCAGAATTTCAGTGTATTAGGAAACAGCCACACAGAACTTTCATCTGAAAAAATCACATTGTCCCAGTTAAAATTCTATGCTGTAAGCACCAGTTCAACCTTCGCTCCTTTTTGTCAGGTTTCATGATCTGTGATGGAATTCCTCGACTTTTCTGCCAACCCATTGCATGCAGCTCAGTTCTAATTGTCTCCTTACAGACAGCCACAGTTCCTCTATCAATCAAATCCAACCTTAAGTTTTCTAAACTCCTTCGTTTGTTTTTAGAAACAAGAATACCAAGCCGCCTCCTATCACCGACAGTCAATTTTCTGGGCCTACCTGCGCCTGCCTGGTGCTCAATGCCATATCCATTTGCAACGATAAACAGTGGACAAAGGGATGCCTGTTCTACTTGAAATCACTTTCGCTGATCTGATGTCCTTGTTATAATACTCTAAAATCAACTTCCCCTTCTCTAAATCATCCATACTGAGGATCACTGAAAATGTCGTCTGCTAGCAAGTAAACAAAGGGGGATCACTCTTCACAAACTAATGAAAAAGGATTAACGGAGTTAATGAAACCATGCACTTGATAGCTGGTCAAGGTTGTTTATAATAGAAATCCAATTAAACATATTCCTAAAATTCTCAATAATTTCTGGTCATACTATATATATGGCCACAACAGAATAACAATAATTAAGACCATCTGACCACGGAGAGGGTCCTTATCAGCTGTAAATCTAAAGAGCCAGAACATTCCATTAGCATATCAGTTGTTTTAACCGGTAAGGGAAATTCTACCCCGACACCACACAGTCTGCCAGAGGCGACTTGTAAAGTAAGATAACAGAACCTGGTCTAAACTCAAGGGAGAGATAATTGATAAGGTGTTTGAACTCTAAAGCATTACCACCTAATTAATCCCCTGATTGCTATGCGCTTTCTTGTATGAATAACATATCAGTATGTGAGCGCATTAATACTGTTAACTGAATTTGACGAATGTTTTACTTAAGGTGTTCTGGCACTAACCCCTTGATTAGTTTACTTACATAAGTAATAATATAGGTTGAGCTTGTTGATCAGTGATTAGAGATCACTAGCAGTACAACTGCATCACAAAAGGTTATTTCCCCATTTTCCAATATAACAATTTCTAAACACGACGTCGCTTTTTTATTTTTGTCGTAGTTCATTCTTGTTTATTTCTGCACGACGTTGTCTTTTTTATAGCGTTTTGTACGCGCCACGCGATGGCAGTTATAGTACGCTATAGCTGTCGGACTTCCAATTATCTTGATGGTGCTTCAACATTTTTTGCTATCGTGACCTGAAGTCCGTGACTTGACCTAAGGACATGGCAGATGTCATGAAATATCTGTGAACTTTGGTGCTCCTTATAGCACTCCCTTTCCAAAACTCTACTTAAATGATAATACTTCCAGCGGAACAGTCCATCTGACTTGCGTACGTTCAACAGGTAACGTCTTGTATTACAATTTCTGTTTCAGGTTACCAGGATGCTTCCTGATCTCTAACAAGTGTACTGTTAAAGCGACCATTTGTAATCAATCAATCTTTATTTCGTACTGAACAGGCCACAGGCCTATAGTACATATACATATATGATGGGGAATTACATACATAAATATATTTACATTACAGTGATAAAACTTTTGTTCTATACAACATTGCAATGTGAATTAATGTGGCAAGATTTTGTAATATATTTTTATTTTTACTGTATATAACAAGAGCAGAGAATTCTATAAAGCTAGGATATTGTAATACCTTTTAACATATTTACAACGTGTTGAATTATACGATGGACAGATGAGAAGAATGTTATATTCGTCTTCAATTTCATTTAAATTACAAAGTGTACACATTCTATCTTCTTTTTTAACATTTTTATATCTGCCACTTTCAATCAACAAATCGTGACATGAACATCGGAATCTTGCAAGTGATAGCCTAAATTTATTTATATTAACTCATGATAAGTATACTTCATTGAATAGATAACTTTTTAAATTTTGAATAATAAAAACATTTACTTGACAATGATATTTTCTCACACCATGTTTGAAGATATGTGTCTTTAAGTCTTACGGTTAACGACTGAATAAATGTTGCAAATTGTATGAGATTCTACATATTGTGCATTCCAAAAGTTTCTGAAGCCAATAGAGAAAAAGACGTTCTTAACATGGTGAGGTGTCCAATTTCTTTGTCCATTTTCATCATACAATAACATCATGTTGTAACATTTTTTCGTTAAACGACATGGAGGCGTATTTAACAGTGTTAACCAGTATTTGACAACTTTTATGCTTGTAAACAAGAGCATTGGATATCTGCCACATTCAGCGTAAACCGCTGCATTAACTGTATTCAATTCAACACCAAGATATTTCTTGCATGCATACAAGTGTATTCTTTCTATTTGATGAAAGTCTACTAATCCCCAGATTTCTGCTCCATACGTCCAAATTCTTCAAAAAGATTTTGTAATTAATATCTTCAAGTGTACTTATTGTCTTCATAATACCGATAAGTGCTTTTTGCACTTGGAGAGAAGCATATTTGACATGCATTGTCCAAGACAAACCATTTGTAAAATGCAAATTTTAACCCAAATATTTATAATAGCTAACACAGTCTAGGTGTAATCCCTTTAATAACCACTTTTCTTTTTCAGAAAGTTTACCTCCCTTTTTAAAGACTACGATTTTTGTTTTCTCTCTATTTACTGTTAATTTCCATTATCACAATAATGTTCAAGTTCATTTATTTGATTTTGGAGGCCACTAACGCTGCTTGAAAACAACACAACGTCGTCTGCGAACAACAGACGGGAAATTTTGACTATTTCTAGATGAAGGTATATGCCACTTGAACAATTAGTTTCGATTTGAACAACAAGCTCATGGATGAAGAATGAAAACAGGAATGGACTAAGTAAACATCCTTGCCTTACACTAAGTTGTAATTGGAACGTTTCCTAAAATTCTTGATTATTTTTAACACATGCCTTCACGTTCTCATACAAATTAGACAAAAGCTTACTCATTTTGTTACTAAGACCATGGCTTTGAAACAGCCTAAAGAACACATAACGTGTGTAACCAGTGAGCCAGATGAATTGTGAATCATTTTACGACCTCATCAAACAGGGGCAGTCTGTGACGTCTTATCTAAGGTCATGCTGCCTACACCTCGCCATAAAATATAGAAATACGATGTTATTAAAGTTTAAAATTAACGCGTAAATACCATTTCTTATGAAACAAGAAATTTGAATTCAGTGTAACGATAGTTGTTGCTGGTGACTCTTTTCACTTTCACACGAGAAAATTAGGATCGGCTGAAAAGTAGGTCATTGTCTGAATAGGTTAATGAGACTCATGTTCGGTTTGCGGTCAAACATGATAAATATAGCGTTTTCTGTTTCTTTAGACCATTTCATGTAATCATAGAATTGTTTCTTTATCAATACTACGATATCCCCCGGAAGCTCTCCCCGGGGTACAATGTGCAAACGGTTTGCGGTCAAACATGATAAATATAGTGTTTTCTGTTTCTTTAGACCATTTCATGTAATCATAGAATTGTTTCTTTATCAATACTACGATATCCCCCGGAAGCTCTCCCCTTATTAGATATTTTTTTGTATCAACGTAGAATCACTGAATATACTTTCCAGGTCGAAGTCAAGCGACCAAGTTTCAGTAATACCAATGACATCAAGTGATTTGATATAATTTACAAAACAAGCGTCTGCAAGTTTTTGCACGATACCGGAAATGTTCCCCAAAATAAATTAACCGTTTCACAAACATTTTGTACATATACTTAGACCTCCTGTAAGAACCCGTGAAGATCCGATTAGAACTGATCTCCACCAACCCATGCTAGATTGTACAGATTACTTCCAGACCGCCGCCATATATAATAGCTGGAATATTGATGGGTGCGGCGTTAAAACACAAACAAACAAGCAAACAAACTGTGTGTCCTGTCAACGCTTGCAAGTTCTAGCATGAACCAAGACTACGAGTCATCTTTAACACGTATTATGTATGACCACGTGCTCTCTTTAACACGTTTTATGTATGACCACGTGTCCTCTTAAACACGTATTATATATGACCAGGTATCCTCTTTAACACGTATTACGTACGACCACATGCCCTCTTTAACACGTATTATGTATGACTACGTGCCCTCTTTAACACGTATGTATGACTACGTGCCCTCTTTAACACGTATTATGTATTATGTATTATGACCAGGTGCCCTCTTTAACTGTTTTATAACGGGCAGACAAATATTACGAACTGGTTTCTTGGTCCCAACAACTTGGAGTATACTTTCAGCTCAAATGCGTATGACGAACTGGTTTCTTGGTCCCGACAACTTGGAGTATACTTTCAGCCCAAATGCGTATGACGAACTAACACAACTGGTCACTTTAAGTTCGTGATAACCTTAGCTTACTGTAGTCTTAGGCTCAACTTTCGTCATCTTTTTCAGCAACCATGATAGCATTCCTTCTTCTACTGGGAGCGGTGTCGGTGTATGGGTAAGTATTATGAGGTACAATGTGCAACATTAAACAGTTCAAGTCGTCACTGTGTCGGTGTATGGTGAATGTTATGAGGTACAATGTGCATCATTAAACAGTTCAAGTCGTCACTGTGTCGGTATATGGTGAATGTTAAACAGTTCAAGTCGTCACTGTGTTGGTGTATGGTGAATGTTATGAGGTACAATGTGCATCATTAAACAGTTCAAGCCGTCACTGTGTCGGTATATGGTGAATGTTATGAGGTACAATGTGCAACATTAAACAGTTCAAGCCGTCACTGTGTCGGTATATGGTGAATGTTATGAGGTACAATGTGCAACATTAAACAGTTCAAGTCCTGACTGTGTCGGTATATGGTGAATGTTATGAGGTACAATGTGCAACATTAAACAGTTCAAGTCGTCACTGTGTGTCGGTATATGGTGAATATTATGAGGTACAATGGCAACATTAAACAGTTCAAGTCCTGACTGTGTCGGTATATGGTGAATGTTATGAGGTACAATGTGCAACATTAACAGTTCAAGTCGTCACTGTGTCGGTATATGGTGAATGTTATGAGGTACAATGTGCAACATTAAACAGTTCAAGTCGTCACTGTGTTGGTATATGGTGAATGTTATGAGGTACAATGTGCAACATTTAACAGTTCAAGTCGTCACTGTGTCGGTGTATGGTGAATGTTATGAGGTACAATGTGCAACATTAAACAGTTCAAGTCGTCACTGTGTCGGTGTATGGTGAATGTTATGAGGTACAATGTGCAACATTAAACAGTTCAAGTCGTCACTGTGTCGGTATATGGTGAATATTATGAGGTACAATGGCAACATTAAACAGTTCAAGTCCTGACTGTGTCGGTATATGGTGAATGTTATGAGGTACAATGTGCAACATTAACAGTTCAAGTCGTCACTGTGTCGGTATATGGTGAATGTTATGAGGTACAATGTGCAACATTAAACAGTTCAAGTCGTCACTGTGTTGGTATATGGTGAATGTTATGAGGTACAATGTGCAACATTTAACAGTTCAAGTCGTCACTGTGTCGGTGTATGGTGAATGTTATGAGGTACAATGTGCAACATTAAACAGTTCAAGTCGTCACTGTGTCGGTATATGGTGAATGTTATGAGGTACAATGTGCAACATTAAACAGTTCAAGTCGTCACTGTGTCGGTACATGGTGAATATTATGAGGTACAATGTGCAACATTAAACAGTTCAAGTCGTCACTGTGTCGGTATATGGTGAATGTTATGAGGTACAATGTGCAACATTAAACAGTTCAAGTCGTCACTGTGTCGGTATATGGTGAATGTTATGAGGTACAATGTGCAACATTAAAGCAGTTCAAGTCGTCACTGTATGTCGGTATATGGTGAATGTTATGAGGTACAATGTGCAACATTAAACAGTTCAAGTCGTCACTGTGTCGGTATATGGTGAATGTTATGAGGTACAATGTGCAACATTAAACAGTTCAAGTCGTCACTGTGTCGGTATATGGTGAATGTTATGAGGTACAATGTGCAACATTAAACAGTTCAAGTCGTCACTGTGTCGGTACATGGTGAATGTTATGAGGTACAATGTGCAACATTAAACAGTTCAAGTCGTCACTGTGTCGGTATATGGTGAATGTTATGAGGTACAATGTGCAACATTAAACAGTTCAAGTCGTCACTGTGTCGGTATATGGTGAATGTTATGAGGTACAATGTGCAACATTAAACAGTTCAAGTCGTCACTGTGTCGGTATATGGTGAATGTTATGAGGTACAATGTGCAACATTAAACAGTTCAAGTCGTCACTGTGTCGGTATATGGTGAATGTTATGAGGTACAATGTGCAACATTAAACAGTTCAAGTCGTCACTGTGTCGGTGTATGGTGAATGTTATGAGGTACAATGTGCAACATTAAACAGTTCAAGCCGTCACTGTGTCGGTGTATGGTGAATGTTATGAGGTGAATGTTATGAATGTGCAACATTAAACAGTTCAAGTCGTCACTGTGTCGGTATATGGTGAATGTTATGAGGTACAATGTGTAACATTAAACAGTTCAAGCCGTCACTGTGTCGGTATATGGTGAATGTTATGAGGTACAATGTGCAACATTAAACAGTTCAAGTCCTGACTGTGTCGGTGTATGGTGAATGTTATGAGGTACAAAGTTCAACATTAAACAGTTCAAGCCGTCACTGTGTCGGTATATGGTGAATGTTATGAGGTACAATGTGCAACATTAAACAGTTCAAGTCGTCACTGTGTCGGTATATGGTGAATGTTATGAGGTACAATGTGCAACATTAAACAGTTCAAGTCGTCACTGTGTCGGTATATGGTGAATGTTATGAGGTACAATGTGCAACATTAAACAGTTCAAGTCGTCACTGTGTTGGTGTATGGTGAATGTTATGAGGTACAATGTGCAACATTAAACAGTTCAAGCCGTCACTGTGTCGGTATATGGTGAATGTTATGAGGTACAATGTGCAACATTAAACAGTTCAAGCCGTCACTGTGTCGGTATATGGTGAATGTTATGAGGTACAATGTGCAACATTAAACAGTTCAAGCCGTCACTGTGTCGGTATATGGTGAATGTTATGAGGTACAATGTGCAACATTAAACAGTTCAAGTCCTGACTGTGTCGGTGTATGGTGAATGTTATGAGGTACAAAGTTCAACATTAAACAGTTCAAGTCGTCACTGTGTCGGTGTATGGTGAATGTTATGAGGTACAATGTGCAACATCTGAAAACCCCACCAATTACCAGATTAGTTGCTTATGGACAATGCAAGTTCCCGAGTGTGATTCCAGACAAGGAGGTCATAATCACGGCCACAATCACTCCTGTATCCATAACAACCACCAGCAGCAGACAGCCGATCAGGTGATCACAAGAGTCATCGCCGACCTGGACACAGATAAAGACGGCGTTGTGGAGCCGACTGAAATCAACGCTGAGTTCGCCACAAACTACGACAAGGACGGTAATGAATCTTGAAATTTGGAGCTGGATTTGTTGTTTTGTTTGTTTGTTGTTTTAATCCTTCTGTGTTGTTTATGTTTTTAAGCAACTGTGTTGTAGCAGTGTGCTGTCTAATATATTTTATGACGACTTTATGATTTATTTATGAAGACTCTCTGATAGATTTTATTTAACCTTTCTGATAGATTTTATGAAGACTCTCTGATAGATTTTATGAAGATTTAGGCCTATTTGTATGAAGACTTTATGATTTATTTATGGAGACTCCCTGATAGATTTTATTTAGCCTTTCTGCTTTATTCTATTATAACTTTCTGGTATATTTTAAGAAGACTTATGACTTATTTGTATGAGGACTTCATGATTTATTTATGAAGACTTTATTATATAATTTGTGAAGACTTTATTATTCATTTCTATGAAGACTTTATAACTTATCTTAGGAAGACTTTATGATTTAATTTGATGAAGACTTGATGATGTATTCGTATAATGACTTTATGATTAATTTGATGAAGACTTTATTATTTATTTTTATGAGACATTAATGGTAAATCTACTTGTGCAAAGCGAAAGACGTGTGAAACATGTCCCAGCCTCTTGCACTGTTCAGGTCACCCGCTGTTGCTTTATGAGGTTAAAGTATATAACGTTGTCGATGGTGTTGGTTGTTACAGGTAACCGCGAGATTTCCGAGGCCGAGTTTGTGGATCAGTGGTTTCATACGTACCATGACACACACCCCTTTGCCGGGTACCTCTTCACCAACTTCGACATGAACGACGACCTTAAACTAACCGACACTGACATCACCGCTATGCAGCTCGCTCTTGATACTAATGGTGGGTGTCATAACGGGGAATTGATGATGAAATAGTGGGTGCTTTATGACGGGGTATTGTGTGGCAGTCATAGATGATGGGTACTTTATGACGGGGTAATGTGTGGCAGTCATAGATGATGGGTGCTCTATGACGGGGTATTGTGTGGCAGTCATAGATGATGGGTACTTTATGACGGGGTAATGTGTGGCAGTCATAGATGATGGGTACTTTATGACGGGGTATTGTGTGGCAGTCATATATGATGGGTACTTTATGACGGGGATTGGGTGTCAGTCTTAGATGATGGGTGCTTTATGACGGGGGATTGTGTGTCAGTCATAGATGATGGTTGCTTTATGACGGGGAATTTGGTATCAGTCTTAGATGATGGGTGCTTTATGACGGGGAATTGGGTGTTTGTCTTAGATGATGGGTGCTTTATGACAGGGAATTGGGTAGCAATCTTAAATGAGTGTGACGATTTAATGTGTAACAGTTTTGTAATAGAGGCACGAATATTTTCCATGTCTTATTTGTTTGTGGGAATCGAACCCGGGTCTTCGGCGTGACGAGCGACCCCACTGGCCCAAGTAGTAATAGTAGTAGTAGTAACAGTAGTAATAGTATTTATTATTATTATGTTTTACAGATTAAACATGAAAATGCACCAGAGAGGGTTCGGGCGATCCTGGCACTATTATTATGTTTTACAGATTAAAGATAGTATTATTAGTAGTAGTATTATTAGTATTATTATTATAGGATATTTATATAGCGCACATGTCCACGCAACTAGTGCATGCTCATGGCGCTGGTATTTATTTCCCTCGATCATTGGATGTCAAACTCAACGGCACATCGTATTATCGATCTCAACTCCCTGGGGAGTATACAAGTCTTGCTGCCACTAGGCGCACCGAGTTAAAGTGGCTTTTCTCATCCTAACGAGGTACCCATTCACAGCTGGGTGGACTGTGACACATAGTCACAGTACTTTGTTCAAGTTCACTGCACGTTGCTGCACCCGCAACTAAGTGTTTGCACGTATTCATGTGGACCACCATCTGGTCATATACCAAAGCATTCGTGGGCTCTTTTAAGTGCACAGGGTTGCGTACTGTACACTAGGGGTTGTGACAACGCGGAAAGGGTCTGCACACAAAGTTGACTCCAAGGTTTTTCCCCTCGCCCACCTGTGGACGGGGAGAAAAATCACTAGTCCTAGTAGCCAGCCGTAGTAGTAGTAGTAGTAGTAGTAGTAGTAGTAGTAGTAGTAGTAGTAGTAGTAGTAGTAGTAGTAGTAGTAGTAACGGTTCTTGTTATTGTCTTGCAGGTGATGGTAAACTATCAGCCGCAGAGTTCCGGACCGCTTTGACCACCGTAAGTCATGCGACATCTGGTGATTCCATCTTATACAATTATCACTGATGTCTGGGTTTTTCTACTGGCCTATGTATATTCAAAACATAGTCTTCATACAACAAAAGCCACGCCACAATGCTGCCACATTAAACCCTTTTAAACCTGTCATATACGAAGAACAAAAAGTGTGGGAACTCCAGTAACTTGTTTACGAACCAGACTATATATTCCCCAAAATGTGAAACACGTGTAGGATTTAAGTCAATATCGAGTGTGACAACCATATGCAGCAACACATGCGCGACACCTGGCGGGCATACTGGAGATTATACGGTGTATCGTTGCCCTAGGAATCTGATCCCACTCATCCTGAAGGGCAAGACCAAGTTCCTTGAGATTAGCAGATCCTCGGCGCGGTGGGGAAACGTTTTTAGCCGTTTTCTCTGAAGTCCGTTTTCATTACCGGTGCCGTGCATGAACTCTCCTACACAACACACCCTACACATGTTCAATGGGCAACAGGTCTGGAGATTTGGCAGGCCATTGAAGTGTCACAATGCCTTGTTGTCTGACAAACTGAACCGCAACACGAGACCTATGGTGTCTTTCGTTATCATCTTGAAAGATAAAGAACCCTTACGTCCTACCCCGTGGGCCATCGGAACAACAACGGGGTGCAAGATTTCGTTACCGGTCACCGGGAACAAGAAGAAGATCCGTCCTCCTATCGTAGGAACACACACACACACACACACACACACACACACACACACACACACACACACACACACACACACACACACACACACACACACACACACACACACACACACACACACACACACACACACACACACACACACACACACACACACGACCATCACACCCCGTCCACCGAAGGAATCATGCTCCACGATAGTGTTACGACTGTACCTCACCCCACGTCGTCGTCATACATTTTTGCGGCCATCAGTGAATCGCAAACAGAACCTGACTCGTCAGAGAACATGACGTGACGCCGTCGACGTATAGGCCAGCCCTGACGTTGTTGACACCACTGTAGACGACGTGCCCGTCTGTGGGCCTGTGCCTTGATGACGCTACGATAAGGGCGCCTTGCTTTTAGTCCAGACTGACGGAGTCTGTGACGTACTGTGCTGTAGGAAATCGTATCCCAGTTGCGGCATGGAACTCTCACTTCAGTTCCGGCGCAGTAACGAACCGGTTACGAGGTGCAATACCGCATAAGAGGCGGTCTTGTTTGGCTGTGGTCTTCCGATGGCATTCTCATTTTGACATCACCAGTCTGACGGGAGATAACGTTCTTTGACTTCCAACGTGGTAACTCGATTCTGGGTTTCTCGGACTGCAACATGCCTATGCATTGCCATTTTTGAGATAGTGTTTAATACTGTAATACTGTCGTGGTGGCATTTTGTGTGTTGTGACACTCACCTGCGTATCATGCTTTAAGTAGCAGTGCACGTGCGCTCGTGATTTGAAAGCATTTAGGAAGACAGTAGCCCGTGTGTTTAATTGCTCTGGGCTTGGAGTTGAGGTTTTAAAACAGTTGAGACGTAAACTCACACTGTCATATCAAGTCAGAAAAAGTCAGTGTTGGGGTTCCCGTATTTTGGGGGCCACGTATAGCTGTATTCATACATTCAAAGTGGACAGGTCTGATGGTGACATTTCATAAATTGCATTATGTTATGTAATCGCTATGTGGCAGAAATTCTGCCGAAGCGACGTTCAAATTTTATTTACTCGTGATGAAAACATAAAGATTCATCATTACGATAACATATCGACTTTTTAAGTCGGTGAAATTCTAAAATGGGAAGATATTTTGTCAGGTTTAATTGTGAGATGCGTGTTTGATGCTAATGACTTGGAGGTGTACGTTTGCTTTCACACTTTTTCCTTCACATTTCAGCTCTACACAACCTGTGTCACCTCTCAGGGGCGTTAGAACAGCTATTAAAGAACTACAACCAAATCTTTCCTTTTATATTTAGATAATTTATCTAAAGAGATTAACCATTATGCGTGTAAGCAACTGTGTGTACGTGTGAGCGTCTAAAGGAACATGGGGCGGTGGGGTAGCCTAGTGGGGTAACCTAGTGGGTAAAGCGTTCGCTCGTCACGCCGAAGGCCCCGGTTTGATTCCCCACATGGGTAAAATGTGTGAAGCCCATTTCTGGTGTCGCCCGCCGTGATATTGCTGGAATATTGCTAAAAACGGCGTAAAATCAAACTCACTTAAGGAACATAAGCTAGAGAAACACTGACGCGGGAAACATTGGTATGGGGAAACATCTACTCTCCCAAAAAGGAAACGTATATGGAAGCACTGAAGACACCTAATAGTGGCTTGCCCTGTGTGAGGACTGGCATTATCTTACTCTCTGTACCTAATAGCAGTGAATTTGACCAGAAGGCGCACAAAGTCAGAATTCTGCGTGTAGGAGATGGCTCCCCACATCATGACCTCCACACCACCATATCGGACAACCTGGGCGACACAATTCTGGGCAAAACGTTCATTTCGACGTCAATACATACGTACTCTTCCGACACTCTCCTTAAACCAGGCACTGCAGTTGCAGCTGCTATGACAGTTCGATTTCGCAAATGAAGTACCCGGATGTACCTATCCTGCACTGCAGTGGTAATCCGAGGTCTATCTCTTCGAGGCCGATTTTACGACTGATGGAACTCTGGTGAACATTGGGATGACGAGCAACGGCAGGTTAAGATTCCCGAGCTTCCAGACGTCCAATGACGCAGTATAACGATATTCTTTCATTTCGCTAAAAATGCCAATGCCTGTCTAAAATCAAACCGGCCTTATATAGGCAATGTCCCTGCACACGATTCTCCAGAACTGCACATGTATATTGCAAACTACTTTTTCTTTACGACATTTTCATGCAAGTAAACGTGCTTTAAAGTTTCCGAAGATGCGTTTTTGCGCTGTGCATTCGTTCCATGTACACAAACAAGCATTATAATGGCGAAATTGTAACAATCAAACTTTAATTTTAAAAATATTTGAAATTTCATATATCAATATCACCTATGCGTGTCTTTTTAGGGGAGAGTACAGACATGGAAAACATATGAAATGGAAACATAGACGTGAGTCAAGGGAAACACACAGGCGCCAAACAGACAGAGGAAACATACATAAAACGTAGACTGGGAAACAAAGACAAATAAAGCACAGACAGGGGAAATACAGACAAATATAACAAAGACGTTGGAAACAAAGACAAATAAAACATAGACTTGGGAAATATAGACAAATATAACATAGGCGTGGGGAATATAGACAAATAGGACATAGACGTAGGAAACAAAGACAAATTAAACATTAACGTGGGAAATGTAGACAAATATAACATAAGCGTGGGAAATATAGATAAATATAACGTAGGAGTGAGGATTATAGACAAATAAAACATAGACGTCAGTATCTGGTGTGACCACCACAAACATCGATAACAGCTTGGCAGCGGCAGCCCATAGAAGAAAGAAGATGCCGAATGCTGTGTTGAGGAATGTTTTGATACTCTTGCTGAAGTGCTGCATGCAGTTCTTGTAGTGTCTGAGGTGGCGGATTAAGAGTATCCCATAGATGTTCAATGGGGGACAAATCAGGTGATCGAGAAGGCCATGGTAACACCTGAACGTTGTTTTGCTGGAGGAAGTCACGTGCAACGTGAGGTCGAGCATTGTCATGCTGGAAAGACCCACAGTCGACGTTGATGAAGGGAACGACGTGACGTTGCAAAATCTCGTTTAACTAGCGAACCCCATTCAATGCACCTGTCACGTGCACAAGAGCTGTCCGGCCATTATGATGGATACCAGACCACACCATGACACTTCCACTACCAAAACTATCGACCTGCTGTACACAGTTATCGGCGTAACGTTCGTTCCGACGTCTGTATACACGTGAACGTCCATCAGCACGTCTGAGAAGAAACCGAGACTCATCTGAGAACAAAATTGTCCTCCATCTTGTCCGCGGCCGTCTCACTCATTGACTGCACCATTATAGATTTTCAGCCCGGTGACGTTGTGTCAAGACGCTACGTCGAACTGGTCTTCTGGCAAAAGGTCCGACTTCCCGCAGCCGAATCGATTGCGGACAGTCTGGTCGGAGAATCGGCGCAGTCCAGGGATTGGATTGTTGTGGATGCTGCGGCCGTGGTGTTTGAACGAAGATGTCTCAACCGGATCTGGCGACCCTGGGCGTCGGTGGCAACTCTATGTCGACCTGACCTGGGTCTGGCATTAGCACTCCCAGTATTGTTGTATCGGGTCCTTAGATTTGAGATGGTCTGTCTGGACATGCCGCAGTGCCTTGCCACCTGATGCTGCGATGCCCCTCCTTGTAAACGGCCGATGGCGTTGTGTCGTTGAATTTCTGTGAGTCCTAGCATTCTCTTGTCGTCTATAGTGGCTTAAATCAATGCGGAGTACCGTTGATGTGTTTTTGTAAAGCCTACACTCGTAGGCTTCGGCTCGGGGTGATACACAATTTCATGATGCACGTGCAGTTCATGTAGGTGTGTTTTAGTGATTCACTACAAACGTGAGTGTAACGTTACGTTTTTGTTCAACGTTTATTTTTTAAATTTTAAAAGTTTTGTCGTCGGCAACCATTCCCCCACGTGTTGGGATTCAGCATGGATTGGTTTGTGTCAAATATCTTCCTGAAATTCAATTTGTTCTTATGTCAAGTCTACTGAGTGGACCCGGGGCAGAATGTGTCCACGGCACCCCATTGCTGGTCGTAAGAGGCGACCAAATTTGACAACCTGTTTGCCGTGGGTTGCGCCCCTGTGTCGGGATTCTGGTGGTTGAGGGCGTTCCTTTGCCCAACACACCACTTTTGCCCTGACTTCACCTAAACAGGTGGTAGAATCTATCAATCGGCTGGTCATGCCGAGCCCTGAGCACTCTATTCATTGCTCTTTCACTAATTGGCTTGGTTTTTATACATTGTTGACCTTAGTGTGCTTGCATGTTTATTATGGTACACTGTTTTTGAAACGTCAGAAAAGTAGAAGTTTGCCTTGATGCTGGTGCCAGAGGGCGATGGCTCATGAGCCACACTGGTAGGACTTACCACTTGTGACCGCCTCCGTGGTGTAGTGGTAAGAGCGTCCGCCCGGAGACCGGAAGGTCGCGGGTTCGATCCCCGACCGCGTCATACCAAAATACGTTAAAATATGGTACTTGTTGGTCCCTGCCTGGCGCTCGGCATAAATGGGTACAACAAGGACTGGTCGGCTCGGAGTCAGTATAATGTGTCTGAGTGGGGTATTCATGCTTCACTGCGGCATGGTATCTCAGTGGGCTAGCACTATGAAACCAGCTTAAGTCTGGGCTAGTACAAGCAGCCGCACATACACATACACACGAATGCACGTCGTCATATGAGCGAAATATTCTCAAGCACGACGTTAAACCCAATTTCACCTCACCTCACCTCACTTACCACTTGTGTATATCATCCATATATCCCTAGTATCTGTTTGTTGGATATCCACAGGCATTAAGATACTGCTCTTGTTGGCACTCCGTGGGGAGTATGGATGACGAACCTTCATAATACAACTATGGCTTTCCAAACCCCACTTAAAAAATCAAAGCGTACTCTGGAAATCGATCATGAAAATGACGATGCGAGTCAAGGACAAAACCAATGGAATATTGGCCAAGATTCTTGGTGATAGAAACACCTGACAAGACCCCAATTAAATTGAACCCTTTTGTCAGTTGCAAAGGGTATTTACGGAATGGCGGGTGACGTAAAAACATCAAACGTCTCAAGACAGGATCAATACAACAAGCAGCAAACCTGATGTCAATAGAAGAACTTGTTGACATTTCAGTAACTGTATTTCCCCACAAATCCTTGAACACCAGCAAATATACCATTAGGGATCGTGATCGACTGTTTGAAGACATGACAGAAGTGGATATAGTTTCGGAAATGAAAGACCAAGGGGTTACATTCGTGAAAAGATTTACCAGGCGCCAAAGACTGACGTTCAGAATAAATACCTACTTATTTTCCTTTTCATCTCCTTCAGCACCCAAATCAGTTAAAGTAGGATATTGTAACATTAATGTTGAACTCTACATTCCAAACCCATTAAGATGTTTCAAATGCCAGAAATTTGGCCATGGGGCAAATTCCTGCAAAAACAAAATTACTTGTGCACACTGTAGTCAAACTTCTCATGTTACAGAAGATTGTAACAGTGACGTTAGAAAGTGTCAGAACTGTTCTGGAGCACATTCCTCATCAAGTAAAGCCTGCCCAGTATGGAAAAAAGAAATGAAAATAAGCAAAATAAAATGTACGAAAAACATCTATTATACTGAAGTAAAGAATCCTGAAACTCTCTGTCTAACTGATTCCTGCACACAGACCCCTGCTGATACGTTGCCAGCTGAACTGACTCCTGAATCGTCATCACCAAGTCAACGATCAGGATCGCACGATGATTCTGCACCAAACTCACAATCCAGCTAAGACAAAACTGTGTTAGCCAGATATAAAATACACTCTTCCCGAAACAATCACACGGGTAGTGTATTAAAAGATTCAGATAATCCCTTCAAACTTTTGATCACTTGAAGGGATGGATGTTTCAGAAAGCAACCCTTGGAGGACAACAAGTTTGTCGACTAACGTAATGGGCGAGCGACATGTCCAGTTAATCCGCCTAAGAGATTAATAGTTCTAAAACTGATTCAATAGAATTGCACAGGACTGACGAATGACTTCAATGAAATACAATTACTCATACAAGATCTTCAACCGTCAGCATTTTGTCTTCAAGAGACTTATTTATAAAATACAGACACCATTAACTTGAGACAGTACACCGATTACCACCCATTTTCTCCCCCAGGAGATAAAACAATTGGAGGTGCTTCCATTTTGGTGCGGCAGGGTATAATACATAGCCCTGTCCCTCTTGATACCAGTCTCCAAACTGTAGCTGTTCGTTTGACCCTGCACATTGCAATAACGCCGTGTAGCTTGTATATCCCTCCTTCTTCTAATATTCAATCAGACCTTCAAGATCTGTATGATCAATTTCCGAAACCATGTCTCATTAACGGACACAACCCGCTTTGGGGAAGTGTCCACACTAATACCAAGAACACTAAGAAGACTAAGAAGACTAATACACTAAGAATTTATGTATTTTAAATGATGAACATATTCTTCCCTGGATCTGTCACTCGCCGATTCAAACTTATATAATGAATTCGAATGGATGGTCCATGATGACTAATGTGGGAGTGATCACTTCCCCACCATTCTCAAAACAATTATACTCTATGCCATTGCTGACCAAACGATACCCAAATCCTCTGCAATTCCACATATTCGTAAACCTTGGTTTCATAATGTTAACATGCCATAAAGACAAGGAAGAAAGCTGAAAAAAGTTTGCCGACATCCTACAGTCCATAATTTAGATAAAGTTAAAAATAATAAATGCCAAGGCTCGACGTGCTTTTAAACAAAATAAGGCATCAGTCTTGGAGGAGCTATGTTTCCAAAATACGTTCCCGTACACCGATTTCAAAGGTGTGGAAAATGATTCAAAGAATAAAAGGCAACGGTTCCAAATCTTCTGTTCAATATATTAACTGATGAGTTAGACATTGCCAACAAGCTTGGTGAAACTCTTCTTCGTCAAATTACGCTCCAGAATTTCAAAAACATCAGATTGTCTGAAACAATAGGAGAAGAAGCGAATAAATTTTAACTCAGACAATGGCGAAGACTAAAATGAATTATATTTATTACATGAGCTCCACACTGCCCTTGAGCAAGCTCATACACTATCAGCTCTTGAAACATTTACCTCCTGAATCTTCTTTGCAAACACTTCTAAATACTTTTGATACAATATGGACTTCAGGGAATTTCCAAACTTCATGGCGTAATGCCATTGTAGTCCCTATAAAAGCCTGGCCGGGATCATACGGATCCGTCTGATTACAGACCAACCTCTTTAACGAGTTGTGTCTGTAAAACCATGGAACGAATGGTAAACAATAGATTAACTTGGTATTTTGAAACAAATAACTTTATAACAACTATTCAATGTGGTTTCAGGAAAAATCGTTGTACCATTGATCATTTGGTACGTTTAGAATCCTTTGTTAAAGATGCTGTAGTACATAAACACCATGCAGTATCACTATTCTTTGATCTCGAGAAAGCATACGATACCACTTGGAAGCATGGCATTCTAAATGATTTACATGATTTGGGTTTAAGGGGTCGTTTATATCTTTTTATATCACAGTTTTTAACGGAGAGGCAGTTTCAAGTCCGAGTGGGGTCAACCCTGTCTAAACCCGTTAAGGTCTAGGTTAGAATATTGATCTTCAGTAACCTATGCTTGTCGTAAGAGGCGACTAACGGGATTGGGTGGTCAGGCTCGCTGACTTGGTTGACACATGTCATCGGTCCCAAATTGCGCAGATCGATGCTCTTGCTGCTGATCACTGGATTGTCTGGTCCAGACTCGATTATTTACAGACCGCCGCCATATAGCTGGAATATAGCTGAGTGCGGCATAAAACTAAACTCACTCACTCACTCAACCCTGCCTGATCATTACATTCAGGATCAGGGTGTTCCACAAGGCAGTATTTTGTCTGTCATATTGTTTAGTATCGAGATCAACAGTTTATCAAAGGTTTTAAATGATTCAATCGATGGATCATTATTTGTGCATGATTTTAATATTTCTTGTCGCGGTAAAAATATGCATGCTATTGAACGGCAACTGCAGTTGTGTTTAAACAAAATAAATAAATAAATGGTGTCTTGAAAACGGCTTTAAATTTTCTAAATCCAAAGCCAATTGTAAACATTTCTGCCGTAAATACAAACCGCATAAAGAACCTGAACTTTTTCTAAATGGCACCCCGATCAAAATTGTCAAGGAGGCCAAGTTCTTGGGTCTTATTTTCGATTCCCATTTAACCTTCCTGCCACATATTAAATCACTTAAAGATAAATGCCTGAAGGCACTAGATTTGTTGAAGGTTGTTTCAAATTCAAAGTGGGGAGGGGATCAAACTACCCTCCTTCACTTATATAGATCACTGGTGCGATCTAAACTTGATTATGGCTCCATTGTATATGGTGGAGCCTGCAAAAGCAGGATTCTGTCCACCACCAAGGCCTTAGACTTTGCCTTGGGCCTTTTAGAACTTCTGTTGACAGCCTCCATGTCGAGGCAGATGAGCCTTCTCTTACCCAACGCTGTATAAATGTATCTTTACAATATATTACAAAAATTATATTCTAAATAGTCTAACCCTGCATTTAACTGTGTCTTTAATCCTCTTTATGAGGATTTGTACAACAACAAGTTCCGTTGTTCCGCCTGTTGGGCTAAGAATTCAACCATTCATTTCTGCTGCTGGCATTGAGCTGGAAAATATATCTCCTTCCCGTCTTCTTTCTTCTCCTAATTGGCAGTTAGTGAGGCCACAAGTTGACCTAACATTGACAAAGTTTAAGAAATCAGAAACTAATGAATTACAATATAAACAAAAATATAATCAATTAAAAAGTAAATATAATACATGCAAATCCTTATTTACAGATGGACCCAAGGATGGTGGCGCAGTGGCTTGTGCTACTGTCGTTGGATCCAGAACAATATCTTCTCGATTACCAAATAACAGCTCTTCTTTTACAGCAGAAGCAAATGCAATACTAACAGCCCTTAAATATATCAATAGACACCAAATGAAAATAATACATCATATTTTCTTTTTGCCTTCAGGCTATAAGCAATCTATCTTGCAAACATCTACTCTTAATAGAAATTATTAAATTATATAATGATCTTGCAACTGGCAACGACATCGTCTTTTGTTGGCATTTCTGGGAACACAATAGCCGATCTTGCCGCCAAGGCAGCACTCAACAAATCTGTGACACCACTTCTTATTCCATTCTCTGATTATAAAGCTATCATCAGATCTTATATTAGTGATCTGATGCAGAAGAAGTGGGACACCCAAGTAGGTATAAATAAATTACATGAAATAAAACCCTATATTGGTTACACCTACCTGGGTTGTCAGTACAGATTTGAGGAGGTCATTATATTGGCCATTGGTTATTCAAGATATACACACGAATACCCTCGAAGTGGGTTAAAGTATAGTGAAATCATTGTCCTCCTGAGAGGGTACGTAAGTCCCAAAACTTTCAAAGTTAAATTTAAACTTACCAGATTTTTACAACGTAGTATTTTTGTTCTTTTAAATTTTGGCACAATATTTCCTACAATCACCAGCGGCTGAAGGGATGGTGTAAATCAAACTAGGTAGCAAAGGCACGTTAAGTCCCCATGGCCCCTAGTATGGTGATCTACCTTCAGTTGTTCGCGACCTATAGCCCATTTTGTTTATTGCATTGTCTTCGTAAATAAAATATGCTTTACATTTAATAGCTAGTTTTAGACACCATCTGTGATACTCTAGATATTTTACAGTCCTTCGATGACTGAGTATTTAACAACTTATATTAATTGTGTATGTAAAACCTTTCTCGTCACTATATGGCTGAAATATTGCCGAGGTGACGTTAATATTTTAACAACACTCACTCACTCACTCACTCACTCACTCACTCACTCCTATGTCAGGTTTCTTTTTTAAGAGCATATATTTATCTGGAAAGATGTATGTCGAATAGATATGCACATATTAATCTTTCCTGTCCCCCATGAAACTGTCAACATTATTCTGGTTATCATTAACAAGTCATGTGTATTTCTTCGGTTATGCTGCAGTGATATTGCTGGGATATTGTTAAAAGAAGAGTAAAACCTCACTCACTCACTCTTCGGTTTGGGACAAGTCAGGTCTTTAATTGTAGTTTATCAGCTTGAAATGGCTCACGATTCAAATCTTAAAATTAAAAATGTCTGCACATGGGAACCAACATTTGTCGGCAAGCAAATGTCATTTATTATTTAGAAGGATTACTGCTCCCGGTTGTGTGGTCCTCACGTAATAAGGTAATGTACATAATCCCGCCTAAAGTTGTTTAGCTAGCAATGCAGATGTGCGGTTTCTATAACTGTAATCAAATGTGGATTGAGAGAAAGCACTATATTTAGCTAACCTGATTAAAAAAAACTGAAACCGGTTTCACAAGACGATCTTATCGTTATGACTCAATTAGTTGCTATACTCTGACGTCATCAGTGAGTTAGGTTTAAGACGCTTTTGGTAGTTTTCCAGCAATATCACAGCCCGGCACTTCAGAAATGGGCGTCGACCATTGTGTTCATGTCGGGAAACGAACCCGGTCCCTCGGCGTGATGAGCTAACGCTTTACCCATAAGACTAGCACAGTGACTTAAGTCATAGATAGGACTGAATCACGTCATGTTCATTTACTTAACCAACACCTCTGCGCGTTTACGATGTAGTTGCTCATGATCAGTCGACAGGGATAGCATCGTTAGGTAGTCGACAGGGATAGCATCGTTAGGTAGTCGACAGGGATAGCATCGTTAGGTAGTCGACATGGTCCAGCCTCCGTTTACATCAGTTAAAGGGTTAATATAAACTCTTCAAAAAAAGAAACGCACAGTCCCAAGGTAAGGGGGTGAGGTGAGGTGAAATTGGGTTTAACGTCGTACTTGAGAATATTTCGCTCATATGACGACGTGCATTCGTGTGTATGTGTATGTGCGGCTGCTTGTACTAGCCCAGACTTAAGCTGGTTTTATAGTGCTAGCCCACTGAGATACCATGCCGCAGTGAAGCATGAATACCCCACTCAGACACATTATACTGACTCCGAGCCGACCAGTCCTTCTTGTACCCATTAATGCCGAGCGCCAGGCAGGGACCAACAAGTACCATATTTTAACGTCTTTTGGTATGACGCGGTCGGGGATCGAACCCGCGACCTTCCGGTCTCCGGGCGGACGCTCTAACCACTACACCACGGAGGCGCTATCACATTTGAGGCTTTTTGGTATTTATTACCCATATGGGAAGGAGTACATTCCCCGTCACTCGTTATTTATTGTCTAAATCCTATACCAATGTGAGTCAACACAACAAGCAGTACTGCTGAGCTATAATACGGCGGGATGTAAAGTATCGTATGACGTTGTTCTGGTGATCCATCACTGCTGACCACAGTCGTTTATCTACGGTTTACAGCTGACGTTGAGGTGTTTCCCAGGTGGTGCAATAGCTGACGTCATAGACGTTTTCCTGTTCACACATTCCACAGGCTATGACATAATTTATTTATTATTATAGGATATTTATATAGCGCACATATCCATGCACTAGTGCATGCTCAAGGGGCTGGTATTTTTCCCTCGATCATTGGATGTCAATATCAACTGCACATCGTATTTTCAATCTCAACTCCCTGGGGAGTATACAACTCTTGCAGCCACTAGGCGCACCGAGTTATTGTGGCTTTCTCATCCTAACGAGGTACCCATTCACAGCTGGGTGGACTGGGACACATAGTCACAGCACTTTGTCCAACTTCACTGCACGTTGCTGTACCCGCAACTAGGTGTTTGCACGTATTCATGTGGCCACCATCTGGTCATATACCAACGTATTCGTGGGTTCTTTTAAGTGCACAGGGTTGTGTACTGTACACTAGGGGTTGTGACAACACTGAAACCAGCACATATACGTAGGAAGTAACAGACAAATGAAGTATGTATACTGTTAAAGAAAGTAAGGGAACTATGGGAGATATATCGGAGCCAGTCAATGTTGATATGATAATAATGAACGTTTTGAGAGTGCATCACCACTTGCACTTCCTAATGACCATAGTCGTTTGTCTTGAAAGATGATTGGTGTACGACGTGAAATTTGCATGTGTACGATTTTCATTTTCAAACAAAAACCCGGCTAGAAACAAACACAAATAACTGTGTGATGCAAGATGATTGTCAAAATTAATGGTCTACAGTGATTTATCGACCTTCTTGAAAACCGTCAAAATCAAGAATGACACCCCATGCTACTGCACGTGTAAGGGGCTACTGCGTTGTGCACGTGCATCCCATGCGTTGTGTTGAGGGGTGGTGATAAAGAGAAATGGTGGTGCGTTCATAAGATGTCTGTCATTGAGAAGTTTGTTAACGCTTATACTTCCTATCCAAATTGAAAGTTCAGGTTCCCCTACTCTTTTGAAGAGCATATAATACAATGGATATTAATCAGCTCCTGTTATAGCAGCAATAACATCTGGTCCTCAGCAAAATATTTCTGTATAATACCTGACACAAAACTTTTCTATATAATACATGACACAAAACTTTTCTATATAATACATGACACAAAACTTTTCTGTATAATACATGACACACAACTTTTCTATATAATTCATGACACAAAACGTTTCTATATGATACATGACACAAAACTTTCTGTATAATACATGACCCAAAACTTTTCTATATAATACATGACACAAAACTTTTCTATATAATACATGACACAATCTTTACTGTATAATACATGACACAAAACCTTTCTATATAATACATGACACAAAACTTTTCTATATAATACATGACACAAAACTTTTCTGTATAATACATGACACAAAACTTTCTGTATAATACATGACCCAAAACTTTTCTATATAATACATGACACAAAACCTTTTCTATATAATACATGACACAAAACATTTCTGTATTATACCTGACACAAAGCTTTTCTATATAATACATGACACAAAACCTTTCTCTATAATACATGACACAAAACTTTTCTATATAACACAGGACCAAAAACCGGATAGTAAACCATTGAAATAATCGTAAATACAGTAGGAAATACATGCCATGACCGGATTTACGTATGTTTTCAGATATTCCCCTAACTTCGGGCATATATTTCATATGAATCTATACCTTTGAAACATATGCTCATCGTACATTTTCATATGCACAAGCACCTCGTTCATGTATGCCCTGACCGGATTGTTAGGGATTTCCAAACATGAATTGCAAAACAGATACCTCGGTACATACAGTATTTCCAATGCATTCCTTTGAATTTCAATGGGTGCTGAAATTTCCGATTTCGTTCTAAGTTTACTCGGGTTGGAAACATGTGAATTTACTTAGGTAGGGAAACACATGTAAATTTGCGAATTTGCAAATATTTACACACCTTAGATATTTATGTATCATACCGGATTTCAGGGGTATGTATATGAACGGTTCATACACCTTCATGTTACCTGTACTCAAGCAAGATGATCATATATATCCATCATGTGAAGTACTTGGTTCATGTAATTTACATTTTCACACGTTTTAATACGTTTGAAATCAACGTTCACATGACCTCAATATTCTTATCACCAAAAGAGCCTGACAAAGAAAGCAGTATTACGCAAGCTAACACGCCTTATCAAGCTGCACTCGCTCTTGCTACCAGTATCAGTTACGCCTTGTGTGTGGCGATGCGTTGCCCCTTTGTCCTCGCAAGTGTCCCTAGCTGTCCAAATAGAATAGCCCTTTCTCTCTTGGAGCACAGCCAAATATGCTACACGAATCAACTCGTAATTTCTTAAGTCTGTTCAGCTCGCACATCACTACTGTAAAATATTTTGTGGCAGTACATAATTGGAATATTATTGCACTGCATGTGACCTTCCTTAATAGTCTCACAGTGCCTGAACAATGTTATTTCTCCATTCGCTCAGCCTTTGCTGTAAAAACGCCATACATAAACTTTAAAGTTGTCCACATTTGTTTCACTAACGCAAAAGTATACGATAACAAACAATGCCATATCAAATGATATATTCTGTGAGACTTGAAATGAAAAATTGTTTTTATTGTGTAGCGATTATGACCGGATAGCACAGGCGGTTGCGTTCTCTGAGTATATCATAGGTATGTTGGATCTTTATGCCTTTTGTGAAATTCGTCTATATTGTCCTGTTTAAATTGACGATCCATAACTCAGATTGCGAGTAAATATCACGTAAGTAATTGTGATGTCGCATTGCTGTAAATTTCCCTGTCGGAGAAGTCATTCTCACTTGATATATATTCCCTTGTTTGGAGAAGATCTATGCCTATTACGCCCCAGTGTTGCTAAACATCGTGTAGGCCTTTAGTCTGACGCAGATGCAGACCTCGCATGTTCAAGTTCAGATCTGACAGGGGCTGAAAATATCATTCCGACATGAATACAATATCTCAGTGTTTTCCTAAGTAAGTGGGGAGATTTCTACAACATTGGAAATAACTGTATCGTTGTCCTTCTCATATTCCCCTGAACGAAAGCTCTACCCATTTAGGGTACAATGTATAAGTTATAGAATTGTAGGGAATAATCTTAAGACTTTTCTACTTTGACCAGGATTCTTCGAACTTGTAACAGTCGTTTGAGAAGATCAAAAGAGTAAAGGGTAGTGCGCGATGTATCTGACGGACGTACTAGTATATGGACAACGTTCGAAGAACTTTATAAATACAATAATAGAAATACCGGTTATGTTTAAAACGTACCCTCAATCTGATAGCCAGAGGGATTATTGTGAAAGATCGCAGTATGTATCATCATAAACGGGCCAACATAAAAGGACATGTCATTCATCCCCACATTATATCCCTCGTTGTTACATGTAGGGCAAAGTATATGCCGGTTTCTAAAGTATCTGCCGGTTTCACGCTACATATATGTGTTTAGATTATCGAAAAAACTAGCGACGCAAGTTCTCCTCCATCACACCAGAGACCACATAACCTATCATATGGCCTTTGATCACACATATAATTTTATAGATACCCAGTGTTTATTGATAGCGATGTTAACTTATCAAAATTTACGGCCGACAGTATCATCTGCATTACTCTCTTACATAAGGTGAAATATCACAGGGTTGTCATGGTAACGATAATTTGGCATACTATTTATTGTGATATTCTTTAATCTGCAATTAGAATTTAAATCAGTTTTGACGTGAACATGTTAATAAAAGAGAAGCTGTAAAACGAAATGTATTGTGATCGAACCTATAGGCCTTTGTAAAAGCGAGTTTCAAGCCACCTACATAAAAACCTGTTTTCATGATAAATATCTGCCAATCCTTGGCACGATTCCGACCATATCATGGGCATGTGTTTGTGAATCATAATCAAATAGTGATGTTACAAGGCGTCCATGCCGCGTCAACACATATGCAAACAAGGGCGTAGCTACCATTATAAAAAAAACAGCTCGAGCTTACACATGATATTTGCTAAAAAATAATTTTCCTTCTAATTTTTGCCAAAAATACCTACAAACTCGTTCCATTTAAAAGTGGAAATCCCTCTATGAATCATACTGACTACAATATTCTTTGAATAAAGCATTACCATGAACAGTAAACAGGTTATTCTTCATACCATAACTTTCAGTGATGATTGTTTTCCATCGACATGTATGTGGATGTTTTGTTACAGTCATGATTATAAGTGAATCATCACTGAAATGCAGTTGTTTATTTTTCATTTGTTTATCATTTATTTTAGAAAAAACACCAAATACTCGATGTATGGTATTGTATCAATGCAGCAGTCATGTGTAAACTATGTCCAAACATATTTGTATATGAGGAAATCACATTACAATTTCCATGGTGGTAAGACTTCCGTCCGTAACACACAACCACACACACATACCCCCCACACACACCCCACCCCCCTTAATTTTAACGATGAGGAAAACTTTCTTTGAGTGGCATTTTTAGAAGTAGAATATGCCTTTCAGTATGTTCAGATACAATAAACAAAACACGTTAAAACTCATCCTTATCAGATGAGGAATATATATTCAGGTGATATGATTTGACTAGAATGAAATTTAAGGGGGTACAGGCGGAAGTCTTTCCATGATATTTTGAAGCTATTGAAATCGTCAAACATCAAACGATAACACTTCAGGTCTCATAAAAAAATGAAAGTTGGGCAAGCCCCCAATGCCACCTAAATGTCAGGCTTTGCAGCCCATAGGGCTTACACGAAAAAAATGGCTTGCTACGCGCCTGGCAAACGCACGAGAACTGCAATACGGGCCTCTAACCACTGAAGCAAATATATCGAAGCCCACGCAAGTCTAGAAAATGTGGCAAGTCTAAATTTCCACAGCTTCAGGAGAAAGTCTCAGGGCTCCTTTTCATTATAATATATATTGTTTTTACTATGAACTTTTTTTCTGTAAAATATGCTCATATCAGGGACTAGTTGTTAATCTAGTTCTGATGGGTAGAAGACAAAAGACAAAATGGATACTAGTGCTGTTACATTTTTTAAATTATATATAAACATTCGTCCTTCTCTCGGGATAAATGTATAGTTTCCACCAAAAGTACATTCGGAGGATATCGAAATCTAGGTTAAGCTATTTGAATCATATTTACAATTAAAAGACCCAAACAATGGTTTGTTGTCCACATTTTTGGTTTTCCATAGTCAGAGAACGATATTTTCTCCCCTTCCGTCTCTAGGAAAACTTACTGCAGGGTTCGGGTTATGGAGTGCCATACCAAACACCCACAGCTGGCGGGACCAACATCTCCAGTAACATTTACATCTGCCAACGCTTAATTCGCAAGTGGTGAGGCAATACGCTAATGAGGCTAAGGGTCCTGTACCATGTTTGTGAAATATCTATGATGCCTTATATGATGTCTATCATCTAAGCAAGTCTAGCTATGTATGGCGTTAAGTCACTGCTGAAGAAAGGCTCCTTTAGATTATATTTTGTAAATATTAGTATTTCCATCATATTGGACAATACATAGACTAACGCTTAGTGTCTGAATATATATAATTTTGATATAAACAAACAAACCAATTTAAATTGAAAAGGAGCCCCAGGGAGACCAGATATTCAGTCCGGCTAGCCATGACAGTTAGCTATAGATATGTTTACTTTGTAACCCGACCCCCAAAGTGAGTAAGGGTTCTTGCAGATTTTAACATACCCTGGACCTGAGGAGATCTTGACTTGCTTCATTTAAGGCTTTAGCATTGCAGAGAGGGCTTGGCAGTAGGGGAAATAATGTGGTTCAGGGACTGTGAGACAGACTAAACAGTAAGGAAAATAATGTGGTTCAGGGACTGTGAGACAGACTAGAAAATGCATGGCAACCTACACTTCATTGTGACTATGATTAAGGCATCATTTTATAACACAAGGTTTATTTCCTTTGCTTTAACTGACAGGCTTTCGGTGTCAAATTATTTGGAACTCCAGCCAAAGGTGGTGTTATGCTGTCTGGAAATATGGCCTTTTTGTAATGCTTTGGTTGCATATAATGATAAGTGATTGTTGTACATATGATGTTTTTGAAGGATAATCTCAGCTGACTAATACTTTGCACGTGTTTCCCCCCACTTTTTCCATACCCGTAAAAGTTTATTTTCCATATATATGTCTGTAAGAAAATACTGTAAAGTAGTGGGATGGCTGAATTTGGCCACCTGAGGTAGTGACCACAGCACTCTGGTTATACTGCATTGAGAGAGGACAGAGCTTGACAAGATACCAATAAATATGCTTGTCATTTAAATCTTAATCTGATGTTAGTGGAATGTGATTTTATAATTGAAGATGCTTCCTGCACCTGTAGCCCCAGTATAGACGTTGTTAGTCTGTGAATCTTCCAAATTACTTCGTCTCTTTTTTTTCAATTGAAATTAAGATCTTAGCCTTTTATCAAAATAATTTATTTTCAGTCTTAATGTGCCTCTGTTGGGAATCAACCACCGGTTTTTGACCTGACAGGCGAACGCTTTAACCACGAGCGTACCCCATCATTCCTTGATACTGTTGGTACATTTATTATACATTCAAGATTGAACCCAGTCTTGTCACCATATATCCTTCAGTTTTTATGTTAGTGACATGATCTGCACACTGATAATTTAAAAAGTGTAATATAAATAATGATTGTTTGCGATCTTTATCCAATTTAGCTTTCCATTGATCTCGTAATTTTCAGTTTCTATTTCCTGGAATATCTGTACGAAGGTACTTTTAACAGTTTCACCCAATAACAGTAAAGCATACAGATAATACGTTTCGTAACTTTGATAGATTAATAACTACACATTATATTCCATGATATTGAAATACCAAAATGATTAACATAATTTTATAATGTATAACAAATTAAACAGCAAAAAGCAAAAGCAAAAAAGAAAACGCATGAGCAACATAATGTTGTCAGGGAGTAAGCTTTCAATAATCATCGAAACTGCTTAGTTATGAGCTAATTGCAATCATTACAATGTTCTATAGTCTACCCAAGAGATGGAAACAAAATAGGCCTATTGTGAAAATTATGAGCTAATTGCAACCACTACAAGTTTCTATAGTCTACCCAAGATATGGAAACAAAATATGTCTACAGTATATTCTGTCGGGTAACTGAAATTTGAGAAAACGTCCGTATGGTACAATACAATATTCCGAATCAAAAAGAGGTCATACCAAGTATGTGCATGTTCACACATTTACAACAGTAATTTACACCGGGAATCATTAATACATTGTAATGATATATGAAAGTATAGATAATGAAATTTGGTCAGTTATGATCAGTCGGATAACTCATACAAGTGAGCACTATAATTTGGGACCTACCGGTTCATGTCTGTGTGAACACATCTGTCTGTGTTTTATTGTAATTAGCTTTGTCTCCTTGTATAGCATGTATAAGAAGTGTACCTAAGGTCAGTTAAACTGTTATGTAATTTCCATTACAAAAAGTATAAACGATATTACCTACTTGTTAGGAAGACTTATCAGTACCCCAACACCGACCCACCGCCACCACCCCACCCTAGGCCTACCCCAGGCCACACCCTCTCTCCTCACACACACACACACACACACACACACACTCCCTAACATACATATCGCTCTGGCCCTTAGACCCGATATTTGAACCATTTAAACAGACATCATGCGTATGTCAAGAAAGACACGCACGTTATTAGTGGTGCTCAGTCATGGGTATCACTTCACCATGTGTTTCTAATTATCTCAGTACATTATGGCGTGGTCGGACGCGCTAACGAACCCTATGTGATAGTTACATTACAGAACCATTGAAATACATGTTAAAGTAGTGCTAATATTGTAACACTATATTTACCCATTTCCAACCATTTACGCATGTACTACCTATATGACAAACCTAACCTTGGTCATACGAGATTTCAAGGGTATTGAAATGCATGTCCTACAATCACAGCATTTACATATGTTACACATGTTAGGAAACACATAAAAACAATGGCCAGATTTACACACCTGTGAAATACATGTAAATACAGAGTTGAGTGTTCGTTTATTTTAACACCCCTTTAAACGTGTGTAAATCTGACGGCCAGATGATACGTAGATTTCAAACGTTGTTCATATGGCCGCCGGATGAAACGAGTATTTCCTGACGTTAGTAAATTTGGGTAATACAGTCATTTTGTGTGGTGTAATACATAACACAAAACCTTTCTGTATTATACATGCCACAAAACCTTTCTATATAATACATGACCCAAAACCTTCCTGTATTATACATGACACAAAACCTTTCTGTATTATGGATGACACAAAACCTTTCTATATAATACATGACACAAAACCTTTCTATATAATACATGACCCAAAACCTTTCTGTATTATACATGACACAAAACCTTTCTATATAATACATGACACAAAACCTTTCTATATAATACATGACACAAAACCTTTCTATATAATACATGACACAAAACCTTTCTATATTATACATGACAGAAAACCTTTCTATATAATGCATGACACAAAACCTTTCTATATAATACATGACCCAAAACCTTTCTATATAATACATGACCCAAAACCTTTCTATTTAATACATGACACAAAACCTTTCTATATAATACATGACACAAAACCTTTCTGTATTATACATGACACAAAACCTTTCTATATAATACATGACACAAAACCTTTCTATATAATACATGACACAAAACCTTTCTATATAATGCATGACACAAAACCTTTCTATATAATACATGACACAAAACCTTTCTTTATAATACATGACACAAAACCTTTCTATATAATACATGACACAAAACCTTTCTATATAATACCTTAATTAATATATACTGCATGACTCAATTTACATTCAGTGCTATAGTGTTCAATCTCATCTAACCGATATATTTTCATCACCTCCAGAACCATGTTTGATCCTCTCCTATTGGTCTCTCTCCTCGGATCTGCAGCGACGTACAGGTGAGTGAGTGAGTGAGTGAGTTTAGTTTACGCCGCACTCAGCTATATTCCAGCTATATGGCGGTGGTCTGTAAATAATCGAGTCTGGACCAGACAATTCAGTAATCACCAGCATTAGCATCGATCTGCGCAATTGGGATACGATGACATGTGTCAGCCAAGTCAGCGAGCCTGACCACCCGATCCCGTTAGTCGCCTCTTACGACAAGCATGGGTTACTGAACATCAACTCTAACCCGGATCTTCACGGGTCCAAATGCTTGAGTGATAGGCTATGTAAATATATAATAGCGACAAAACCATTTCCATTCTCAAAAGAAACGGGTTATAAGAACAATTTATTAAACGATTCAGACTATATCATGAGCATGTGTTTTAGAGCACTTTAAACAGGTGATGGGGGCACGTGTAAGTGTATTCTCGTTACCATGGCACCCGTCACAAACATATGCAAAGGAAAGCAGTGTATCTTTGAGGAACATGTGGGGGAGACTCGGATCTGTAGAACTCTATGTTTGAGAGACACCTGAGTTCAGTGCAGTGATTGAGTGAGTTTAGGTTTACGCCGCTTTTAGCAATATTCCAGAAATATCACAGCCGGGTACACCAGAAATGGGCTTCACACATTGTACCCATGAGGGGAATCGAACCCGGGTCTTTGGCGTGACGAGCGAACGCTTTAACCACAAGGCTACCCCACCGCCCCTCAGTGTAGAAGGTTGGGTTTTACTCTCAGATTTAATCTTCAGTCTTCCCTCATTCTTGCTCTAATTCTTGTCTGAAACATTTGTATATCTCTCACAGCCATGCTCACAGTCTCCGCCAAAGTGGCTGTGTCCACACCGGCATCTTCTTCACCCCCAACGGGGTTGTCCGCAACATCATCATGGACATGGACAAAAATGGCGACGGCACCCTGGAGCAGGGTGAGGTCGTGTCTGAGTTTGTCACCAGATACGACAGTGACAGTGAGTATTGCTTCATTAGACCAGCACATAACATGTTGCATCTTCCCAGCACGGGCAGTGGGGTAGCCTAGTAGTTAAAGTGTTCGCTCATCACGCCAAAGACCCGGGTTCGATTCCCCACATGGGTACAATGTGTGAAGCCCATTTCTGGTGTCCCCCGCCGTGATATTGCTGGAATATTGCTAAAAGCGGCATAAAACCATACTCATTCACTCACTCTTCCCAGCACCCATAACGACGCCCCACGTTCATGCCCACGTTTATTTGTGACCGAAAACGTTCCATGCGAGTGTATACTGATGGTTAGCCTCTGAAATATATTATTCTCATAGACATTAGAATTGAAAAGGAGCCCTAGTGAGGTGGGAGATTAAGAGGGAAATCTAGACTTGCTTCATCAAGGGCTTCCGCATTACGGAAAGGGTTTAGTGGTAGAGAAGATGCAGTGATTTAGGGACTGTGACACAGACTTATGTGATTATTGTGCAGGGTGCTGTTGTTCAAAACAACCTAGGCGCTAAGGCTACCTTAAGTCAGTGTTAAAGTATGGGAGTTACGGTCACCTTAGCGCTAAGATCGCTTTGTACAACGGCACCCAGATCTGTGGTGTGCTTGTTAAAATGTTGATTAGATAGCTGTGTGATGTAAATTTACGAATGTAAAATGCTTGAATAGAGAGATGTGTTGTTCTCTGACGTGATTGAAGAATGCGACCGTAAAATCTCCTAGTTGTTGCTTCTGTTCTACTTTGATGTGCTTTTGAAAATGACAGCGTAAAATCACACAGTTCACAGATCTTTGATACGACGTGAGAAGGTGTGTGAGTGAGTGAGTTTAGTTTTACCTCGAACTCAGCAATATTCCAGCTATATGGCGGCGGTCTGTAAATAATAAAGTCAGGACCAGACAATCCTGTGATCAACAGCATGATCATCGATCTACGAAATTGGGATACGATCTACGCAATTGGGATCGACTAGTCAGACTCGCTGACTTGGTTAACACATGTCATCGTATCCCAGTTGGGTATATCGATGTTCATGATGTTAATCACTGGAGTGTCAGGTTCAGACTCGATTATTTACAGACCGCTGCCAAATAACTGAAATATTGCGGCGTCAAACAACAATCAATCAATCAAAACAAACTGTAGTTGTTTGGTGAGGAGGTGAGGTGAGGTGAGGTGAGGTGAGGTGAGGTGAAATTGGGTTTAACGTCGTGCTTGAGAATATTTGGCTCATATGACGACGTGCATGCGTGTGTATGTGTAAGTGCGGCTGCTTGTACTAGCCCAGACTTAAGCTGGTTTTATAGTGCTAGCCCACTGAGATACCATGCCGCAGTGAAGCATGAATACCCCACTCAGACACATTATACTGACTCCGAGCCGACCAGTCCTTCTTGTACGAATAAATGCCGAGCGTCTGGCAGGGACCAACAAGTACCATATTTTAACGTCTTTTGGTATGACGCGGTCGGGGATCGAACCCGCGACCTTCCGGTCTCCGGGCGGACGCTCTAACCACTACACCACGGAGGCGGTTATAGTTGTTTGGACGTGTGTGGGAGAGATCTAGGTGAATGTGCACTTCAAACATGTCATGTGTCTGGTCCAGGGCCTAGATTTTCGAAGCTCTCTTAGCGCTAAGATAGTCGTAAGTTAATGTTAGTGTATGGCGCTAAGAGAGCTTCGAAAATCTAGGCCCAGGACTGTTTACAGGTAGCCTCATACACGTGGCATTCATCAACACCCACACCGACATAACTGAAGTAAGGCCTCCACCGTTCTCTGAGATAAGATAAACGAGGTCTTCTAAAAATAACAACTTGATCCAGAAACTACAAACATTATACGAAAATAGTGTTGATGTTTTTTTAATGTGTGGGAGTGCTTGTGACAATGCCAAGGTGTGTGACCTAATGTTGTAAAGTTAGGAAAGTGAACTTAGAAACATAATTAGGCCACATAAAATAAAGTTCTTGTTTCTCATCACTTTTTTTTTAAAATGGGTAGGTATGGCGGATTTATTTTCACTTTTTAATATTCCCCTCCCCCCCCCCCCTGATTTTCACTACAATGTTAGTCGAAAACTTGGAATGCCGGAAGCTGAGACATCGAAAGTTTGTCGGCTTCATACACGCAAATCTACCAATTCAAAAAATATACAAAAATGTAGGGTCGGGCGGTAAAGAAAAACAAGAAATTATTTTTAGTGGCCTTAATGTGTTGACGGTCCTCTTCACTGAGAAACACTATTCATGATTTGCAGGAGTGAGTGAAAAATGACACAAAACTTTTAGATGCAATTTTGACAGGTGAACAGTTGACTAGCCTTTGTTTATGACGTGTGCCACCGATGGGGCAGGAGTCGCTCACCTTGTCGCGAAAGTTACACACCTGAAATACGGTGGTGTCAAACACACACACGCTCATGATATAACAGATTTATATTGTCAGAATTGTACAGTCGACTCTGTTTTTAGAGATTTCTTATGAATGTGGAAAGGGTTTTGTCGTTTTTACCTAAATGTATATCAAACATACTAGTTGTTGTCTACGGAGTCTACACAGGTTGGTAAAGTGATGCATATTCCAGACAACGGCGAGATTTCGGAGGCCGAGTTTGTGATTAAGTGGATCTTGCGGTACCACGATGGGCGCGACTTCGCCGTGTACCTCTTCCACCACTTCGACAAGAACGACGACCTTAAACTTACACCTGCCGACTTCCTTGCTCTGCGCACAGAGATAGATAGTGACGGTGAGTGTTGCAAACCCTGCCTGTACTGCGTGAAACAAGTCTTGTTACAGTATCCCCACCACAGCTGGTGATAGGCTATTTATACAGCGCACATATCCACGTACATATCCACGTAAGTATCTCGTCACTAAATGGCTGAAATATTGCCGATGTGATGTTAAATATTAACTCATTCACTCACTCCACGTAAGTAGTGAGTGAGTGAGTGAGTGAATTTAGTTTTACGCTGCACTCAGCAATATTCCAGCTTAGGCGGCGGTCTGTAAATAGTAGAGTCTATCCCGGGTCTTCACGGGTCACGTAACTAGTACGTGCTCAAGGCGCTTGAGTGTTCCCTTGATCAACGTATGTCTTTTTTCCGGCATTCTTTTAGGATCGCCTCCGTGGTGTAGTGGTTAGAGCGTCCGCCCGGAGAGCGGAAGCGGAAGGTCGCAGGTTCGGAGAGCGGAAGCGAAAGGTCGCGGGTTCGATCCCCGACCGCGTCCTACCAAAAGACGTTAAAATATGGTACTTGTTGGTCCCTGCCTGGCGCTCGGCATTAATGGGTACAACAAGGACTGGTTGGCTCGGAGTCAGTATAATGTGTCTGAGTGGGGTATTCATGCTTCACTGCGGCATGGTATCTCAGTGGGCTAGCACTATAAAACCAGCTTCAATCTGGGCTAGTACAAGCAGCTGCACATACACATACACACGCATGCACGTCGTCATATGAGCCAAATATTCTCAAGCACGACGTAAAACCCAATTTCACCTCACCTCACCCGGCATTCTTTTAACCAACTCAACTCCCTGGGGAGTATTCAACTCATGCACGCTGTCAGGCGCCGCGAGTTATCACACAACCTCATCCTTACAAGGTACCAATTAGCAGCTGGGTGAACTGGGACACATAGTCACAGTATTTTGTCCAAAGATACTGCACGTTGCTGTACCCGCAACTAGGTCTCAGTACGTGTTCATGTGTCCACCATCTGGTCACTACCGTCGGATGAGTGGGTAGAGCACAGGGTTGTGTACTGCACACTAGGTAACAGGTTAAGTTGTACTATTCCCAAGCGGATGCCGGGTTAAAACTGACCCTAGAGACCGGTGCGGCCACGACCTATAACTTATAACCTAGGTGTAGAATATATTCGTATATCATCACAACGAGTTAGTGAGTTTGGTTTTACGCCGCTTTTAGCAATATTCCAGCAATATCACGGTGGGGGACACCAGAAGTGGGCTTCACACAGTGTACTCATGTGGGAATCGAACCCGGGTCTTCGGCATGACGAGCGAACGCTTTAAACACTAGGCTACCCCACCGCCCCTCGTCACTAGGGGTAGTCAGGGGTAATGTTGATATATTCGCTATGCATCAGTACAAAGTCCCATTCACTGATAATCTCTATATTCGCCATGCATCTGTACAAGGTCCCATTCACTGATAATCTCTATATTCGCCATGCATCAGTACAAGGTCCCATTCACTGATAATCTCTATATTCACCATGCATCAGTACAAGGTCCCATTCACTGATAATCTCTATATTCGCCATGCATCAGTACAAGGTCCCATTCACTGATAATCTCTATATTCGCTATGCATCAGTACAAGGTCCCATTCACTGATAATCTCTATATTCGCCATGCATCAGAACAAGGTCCCATTCACTGATAATCTCTATATTCGCCATGCATCAGTACAAGGTCCCATTCACTGATAATCTCTATATTCGCCATGCATCAGTACAAGGTCCTATTCACTGATAATCTCTATATACGCCATGCATCAGTACAAGGTCCCATTCACTGATAATCTCTATATTCGCCATGCATCAGTACAAGGTCCCATTCACTGATAATCTCTATATTCGCCATGCATCAGTACAAGGTCCCATTCACTGATAATCTCTATATTCACCATGCATCAGTACAAGATCCCATTCGATGATAATCTCTATATTCGCCATGCATCAGTACAAGGTCCCATTCACTGATAATCTCTATATTCGCCATGCTTGACCGCAAGGTCTGTCTCTGTCGTATCGTGGGGTGGTTGGGTAGCCCGGTGGTTAAAGCGTTCGCTCGTCAGGCCGAAGATACGGGTTCGATTCCCCGCTTTGGGAAAAGGGTACGTCGGACAATATGCTGAGTGATGAAAAAGTTTATTTATAGGAAAACATAAGATCGTTTTGATCGTTTATTTGAGTTAATCGTTCTATGCCTCTAAGAAAGCTATTTCTATATATGGCATGAGGACGGGTGGTGACAAATTCAGACACATAATCGACACGGACAGGGATTCGAACCTAAAAATCGCAGGTGTCTTGCATACCAAGGGACGCAACTCTGGTCAGCGAATGGACGACTGGGACCAGTGTCCACAAGAGTTTAGCGTAAAATGAGACATGTATTATACATAATCGGCACGGACCGGGATTCGAACCTAAAAATCGCAGGTGTCTTGCGTACGAAGGAACGCAACTCTGGCCAGCGAATAGACGACTGGGACCAGTGTCCACAAGATTTTAGCGTAAAATGAGACATGTATTATATATCTTATAAACACTGCTCCTTTTAAAGATGTCTGTCTAATCTCGTGACCTGAAAGTCTGCCGTGAATAGCGGTGGTGTGTCAGAGATTGCATACTTGTAAACAACCTTGACATTGATAACGTCTTCATATGGTTGGAACATTAGTGACTGTGCCATTAACAAACACTCCCTCCACTCACTCACTCACCCAGTACTTCACTCACGCGTCCCTTATATTTCAGGTGACGGTAAATTGTCTGAGGCCGAGTTCGAAACATTCATGATCGACGTGAGTAACAACACGCTTTCTGACAACAACGTCATGACGACGTCATAGATTGTTGACAATTAGTCTATGCCATCGCTGATAATATTACTCACTGGCACGATTATTTATAGACATAGAAGTTGAAATTTCAAGATGCCATGTTCAATTTCAAGATACATGCAAAATTTGAATTTACTACCTTATATTTGTTTCTCGTTTCAGATCTACAAGAACTGCGTTCCTGGCAGTTAGAATTGACAAATAAAGTCACTTATAAACAATATTCTGTAGCATTCATTCATTTGTTCGTGTGATATTCATTGATTCATTATTCATTCTTTTATATTCATTCAATCTCACTAATTTGTTTGTGTAACAATATACACGTTTCAGATGTTTTGGTTGTTGTTGAACATGCAGCAATATGCAAACTATATGTCGGCAGTCTGTAAATAATCGAATCTGGGCCAGACAATCCAGTGACTGACATCTGACGTACCGATCAACGCACTTGAGATACGGCGACATGTGTCAACCACGTCACCTGTCTAACCACACGATCCCGTTAGTCGCCTCTTGCGACAAGCATGGGCTACTGAAGTCCAGTTCTAACCGGGTGGATTGTGTGCGACAAAGTACACTATTTTATATACTGGATATATATACATACACACACACAGACAGTCTGTATATATAAAAGAGTGTGTGTGTGTGTGTGTGTGTGTGTGTGTGTGTGTGTGTGTGTGTGTGTGTGTGTGTGTGTGTGTGTGTGTGTGTGTGTGTGTGTGTGTGTGTGTGTGTGTGTGTGTGTGTGTGAAGTCTCACACTATGGCACAAAGAGCAAAATTGATTGTCCGATTCCGAGAATACTATGTCATGAGCATCTGAATATAATATAGTGATGGTTCCAGATTGTCGCAAAAAGGGGAGCGCATCTTGTACCCCCGGCCACAAACACACGCACTGGCTAGTCAACTGTAATAGGAAAATGATTTAGTTTCACTTTAATGCAACATGGAATCAGTGTTATGCACTACTATTCCTAAAACGACAACTTTGTAATTTCAAATCTTACTCCTACCGTCCATCAGGACATCTGCCGGTGGGGGAGGGTGGGGTAGCCTAGTGGTTAAAGCGTTGGCTCGTCACGCTGAAGACCCGGGTTCGATTCCTCACATGGTACAATGCGTGAAGCCCATTTCTGGTGTCTCCCGCCGTGATATCGATGGAATATTGCTAAAAGCGGCGTAAAAAACAACTCGCTTGCTCACTCACTTGTTATTTCACACTTTTGGAGACAGTAGACATCACAGTAATGATATTGACTTAGTAGTTTTAAGTAACATAATAACACAAATGTCACTATCAGTTGAGATGTAGATCTTGGCTCACTAACACCCTTCAAACACTGTGACCTCACTCACACAATCAGTGGGCTACTTCTTAGACGAACTATTCATGTTGGTCAGCTTGTTCACAGTCTGAGGTCTAACAGTGTGTGTTGTGTTCAGATAACTCATGTCGCTAAATTTAGAAGGGCGCAGGGACAGGTTGTATTTTCGGTAAAATGTTGTTCTTTGTCCAACAGACATACGACGTTGTTCTTTGTCCAACAGACATACCACACCACGTTGCTCTTTGTCCAACAGACATACCACGCTGTCCTTTGTCCAACAGACATACCACGCTGTTCTTTGTCCAACAGACATACCTCGCTGTTCTTTGTCCAACAGACATACCTCGCTGTTCTTTGTCCAACAGACATACCACACTGTTCTTTGTCCAACAGACATACCACGCTGTTCTTTGTCCAACAGACATACCAAGCTGTTCTTTGTCCAACAGACATACCACGTTTCTTTGTCCAACAGACAAACCACGCTGTTCTTTGTCCAACAGACATACCACGCTGTTCTTTGTCCAACAGACATACCACGCTGTTCTTTGTCCAACAGACATACCACGCTGTTCTTTGTCCAACAGACATACCAAGCTGTTCTTTGTCCAACAGACATACCAAGCTGTTGTTCTTTGTCAACAGACATACCACGTTGTTCTTTGTCCAACAGACATACCACGCTGTTCTTTGTCCAACAGACATACCACGCTGTTCTTTGTCCAACAGACATACCACGCTGTTCTTTGTCCAACAGACATACCTCGCTGTTCTTTGTCCAACAGACATACCACGCTGTTCTTTGTCCAACAGACATACCACGTTGTTCTTTGTCCAACAGACATACCTCGCTGTTCTTTGTCCAACAGACATACCACGCCAACAGACATACCACGCTGTATTAAGATACTAGGGGCGGTGAAGTAGCCTAGTGGTTAAAGCGTTTGCTCGTCATGCCGAAGACCCGAGTTCGATGCCCCACGTGGGTACAATGTGTGAGCCAATTTCTGGTGTCCCCCGCAGTGATGCTGCTGGAATATTCCCAAAAGCGTTGTAAAACTAAACTCACTCATACATTCACTCACTCACTCACTAAGAGACGACGCCAGTATCTACTAATCCAGCCTCTCAGATCTGAAATAACAAACAAAAATAGTAATCCCTAAAACCCAACCTGGTAAAATTAATTCGACACTTTTATCATCTTATGACAATGTATCAACCATTTTACAAACAAGTTATCCTCGAATGAAAAGCAGTTATATTTTACTTACTTCTTCAGAGGTGTTTATTCCAGGACCAAAGAATTTACTCCCATTACAGTCCGTTTGGGTTCAAATGAGAACAAAGAATGATTAAATATCTCGAAATAGAGATAAGTGCACAAAACCTAAATAAGACACATGGTCCTGGAAACCTCTGTACCCAACAGGATCTGGAACTGACGTTTTATGATGGTTCACGGAAAATGTTTTTTTAGAAACTATCATGTTTTATTGTTTTATTTTCACACTTCACACCGAGGGGGTGAGATGAGGTGAGGTGAAATTGGGTTCAACGTCGTGCTTGAGAATATTTCGCTCATATGACGACGTGCATGCGTGTGTATGTGTATGTGCGGCTGCTTGTACTAGCCCAGACTGAAGCTGGTTTTAAAGTGCTAGCTCACTGAGATACCATGCCGCAGTGAAGCATGAATACCCCACTCAGACACATTATACTGACTCCGAGCCGACCAGTCCTTGTTGTATCCATTCATGCCGAGCGCCAGGCAGGGACCAACAAGTACCATATTTTAACGTCTTTTGGTAAGACGCGGTCGGGGACACACGGCTGGTGGAACAGCAAGGGCGCGCTCTTCAGGTGCAACTCAAAACAGCCACGTTTGACTTAGTTTGTAATTTGAGAAAAAAAATTAAGTTTGTTTCGAGAAACCGGAGCTTGTTGGACACTGCCCACCTGCTGACGCGATGATCAAGGCTATGCACTGATGATGACGTGACAGCATGGACCATATGCTCCAGTGGTATGGGAGACGGAATCTTGACTTTATTAATTTGTCTGTACTTGAGTAGTGCGACAAATGATTTCTCGATGACATATCATTAACACTATTTTCTAGAAATTCCCTCACAATATGACATTTAACTTTTATGTTTGCGTCTAGGGAGTGCTGCATTATCAACAGGGAAGGTAGTGTGTGGCCCCTTGTTCGATATGTTGCCATGTATTGGTTGAAGCACAGATGAACCAATGACCTTCATCTGTGAAAAGTTCTGTTTGACAGCGTAAATTGATGGACAGGCTGTTGGTACTGTCTAAGCCCAGGCAATATAACTCTTAATTAAACTTCATTATGAAGAATAATGATAACAGAAAAATATATAAATTGTAGTCATAATAGATAAGGACCTTTTCTACAAACATAATCATCACAATGAACAATAATGGAAATATACTCTCCCAAAAAATAGCAATTTCATGTAGCAATGAATTAAAACGTGATTCATTTTACAAAAGGTTTTCCTCTGTTTATGAGTCCTATGGTGTTTATGTTTTGAAACATCACAACAAAACGCACCATCCGTAAAATACCCGTATTTAACAGCATGAATTTAAATTTCGGCGTGTAGTGTCACAGAATACACAATTTACATGCAATGCACGTGAAAGTTGGGGATCAGATAGTCTCAATGATGGGTATAAAAGGTTGATCGCTGTCTGTCGATTATTCACTGGATTTGGAATATTGCTTACGAACGCAAAATGCCACGTCTAAGTGAAGCCAACCGTCATATCGCCATTGGTTTGTTTGAAGCTGGCCAGTCTCAACGTGCAGTTGCCCGACGCATGAATGTTCACCAAAGCACCATTTCACGGCTCTGGGAGAGATATCGCCGGCAGAATGCGGCGCAGTATCGCTACATCCGGGTGCAGGAACTTTCACTGAATAAAATTATTTTCCCCGCTTCTGACATGCAACACGTGCATTTCCTTGGGGTGTCATGCATTTGTGTGTTTGGGCAATGTGTTCCGAACTGTTTTTCATGTTTTTGGCCTTATCCAGCAACAATAATAGTATTTAAATTTGGGTGACGTTTCTTATACACGTGAGTTTATGTTCATTTCCTTATATTTGTCCTGTGCGTTTCTTTTTTTTGCACTCAAAGAATACTTTTACAATCTTATATTATACTCATGCCAATAATGGTTGTCACCCCCTTCATTGGAGAGGGGTGGGTGTGGGGGTTGGGTGGGGGTGGGGGTGACAACCATTATTGGCATGAGTTTATAGAGACTATAATTTTATTTGGACTTTTACAAAACAGCTGATGGATATCTACGTTGCCTTTGAAAACAAAACAAATTTCACACACAGGTATTGGGATTGCGAATTCGTTTCTCACGCTAGTCTTCTTTGAAAACAGTTATTACATACCCATTTTATCTATGTAACAATAGCAATACAGCAGTGCGATACGGCGAGCATAGGCAAACTCCGCATTGCTCTATTATTTTCGTATTTTGGGTTCTAAATTTTGCAATATTCAGCTGGACGGTGATATGTCCAAAGAAAATGAAATCTTTGAAAAATTATAGTTATCAAATGGGAGTTGTTTTAAGTCAAATATGTTTCTGTTGTAGAGGAGGAATACGATCTGAGGTATACATGTGTGATACGTGCAGTGATACTCGGGTCACGGTGACCTCAGTGCGGAAGTTTCAGTGCTGACGATTGGAGTCCGATTAAAACAGTCTGTCATAGTGAGTGAGTACTGTTTTACGCCACTTTTAGCAATATTCCAGCAATATCACGGCGGGGGACACCAGAAATGGGCTTCACACATTGTATTCATGTGGGGAATTGAACCCGGGTCTTCGGCTTCACTCACTACAAATCCAATCGCATCTGAATCAGATTTGGGGAACAGAACGGACTTCGTGACACGTGACCGCTGATGAAGAGCTAGCAATGCTGGTTTGCGTCCAGATGGTATCTTTGGGCGTGCAGGGTCTTGCACGTGACCACTGATGAAGAGCTAGCAATGTTGGTTTGCGTCCAGATGGTATCTTTGGGCGTGTAGGGTCTTGCACGTGACCACTGATGAAGAACTAGCAGTGTTGGTTTGGGTCCGGATGGTATCTTTGGGCGTGTAGGGTCTTGCACGTGACCGCTGATGAAGAGCTAGCAATGTTGGTTTGCGTCCAGATGGTATCTTTGGGCGTGTAGGGTATTGCACGTGACCACTGATGAAGAGCTAGCAATGCTGGTTTGCGTCCAGATGGTATCTTTGGGCGTGCAGGGTCTTGCACGTGACCACTGATGAAGAGCTAGCAATGTTGGTTTGCGTCCAGATGGTATCTTTGGGCGTGTAGGGTCTTGCACGTGACCACTGATGAAGAACTAGCAGTGTTGGTTTGGGTCCGGATGGTATCTTTGGGCGTGTAGGGTCTTGCACGTGACCGCTGATGAAGAGCTAGCAATGTTGGTTTGCGTCCAGATGGTATCTTTGGGCGTGTAGGGTATTGCACGTGACCACTGATGAAGAGCTAGCAATGTTGGTTTGCGTCCAGATGGTATTCTAAGACAAAGTGTAGTGTCTTTCACACGACAGCTGATGTAGAGCTATGAAAGTTGCTAAGCAACCTATTGATCATAACTATAACCACTGAAGTAGAATGTTGAGAATCCTGTTGATTAAAGGAAACAGAGATTCCTCTTGACTAACGGAAATAGGGTTTCCTCTTGACTAACTGAAATAGGGTTTCCTCTTGACTAACTGAAATAGGGATTCGTCTTGACCAACAGAAACAGGGTTTCCTCTTGACTAACAGAAATAGGGATTCCTCTTGACTAACGGAAACAGGGTTTCCTCTTGACTAACTGAAATAGGGATTCCTCTTTACCTACGGAAACAGGGTTTCCTCTTGACTAACAGAAATAGGGATTCCTCTTGACTAACGGAAATAGGGATTCCTCTTGACTAACGGAAATAGGGATTCGTCTTGACCAACAGAAACAGGGTTTCCTCTTGACTAACGGAAATAGGGTTTCCTCTTGACTAACTGAAATAGGGATTCGTCTTGACCAACAGAAACAGGGTAACTCTTGACCAACAGAAACAGGGTTTCCTCTTGACTAACGGAAACAGGGTTTCCTCTTGACTAACGGAAATAGGGATTCCTCTTGACCAACAGAAACAGGGTTTCCTCTTGACTAACAGAAATAGGGATTCCTCTTGACTAACGGAAACAGGGGTTCCTCTTGACTAACTGAAATAGGGTTTCCTCATGACTAACGGAAATAGGGATTCGTCTTGACCAACAGAAACAGGGTTTCCTCTTGATTAACAGAAATAGGGATTCCTCTTGACTAACTGAAATAGGGTTTCCTCTTGACTAACGGAAATAGGGATTCGTCTTGACCAACAGAAACAGGGTTTCCTCTTGACTAACGGAAATAGGGATTCCTCTTGACTAACGGAAACAGTGTTTCCTCTTGACTAACTGAAATAGGGATTTCTTTTTACCTACGGAAACAGGGTTTCCCCTTGACTAACGGAAATAGGGTTTCCTCTTTACCTACGGAAACAGGATTTCCTCTTGACTAACGGAAATGGGAATTCCTCTTGACTAACGGAAATAGGGATTCGTCTTGACCAACAGAAACAGGGATTCGTCTTGACCAACAGAAATAGGGATTCCTCTTGACTAACGGAAATAGGGTTTCCTCTTGACTAACGGAAATAGGGTTTCCTCTTGACTAACAGAAATAGGGATTCCTCTTGACTAACGGAAATAGGGTTTCCTCTTGACTAAAGGAAATAGGGTTTCCTCTTGACTAACGGAAATAGGGATTCCTCTTGACCAACAGAAATAGGGATTCCTCTTGACTAACGAAATAGGATTCCTCTTGACTAACGGAAATAGGGTTTCCTCTTGACTAACAGAAATAGGGATTCCTCTTGACTAACGGAAATAGGGTTTCCTCTTGACTAAAGGAAATAGGGTTTCCTCTTGACTAACGGAAATAGGGATTCCTCTTGACTAACGGAAATAGGGATTCCTCTTGACTAACGGAAATAGGGTTTCCTCTTGACTAACAGAAATAGGGATTCCTCTTGTCTAACGGAAATAGGGTTTCCTCTTGACTAACGGAAATAGGGTTTCCTCTTGACTAACGGAAATAGGGATTCGTCTTGACGAACGGAAATAGGGTTTCCTCTTGACTAACTGAAATAGAGATTCCTCTTGACTAACGGAAATAGGGTTTCCTCTTGACTAACGGAAATAGGGATTCCTCTTGACTAACGGAAATAGGGTTTCCTCTTGACTAACGGAAATAGGGATTCCTCTTGACTAACGGAAATAGGGTTTCCTCTTGACTAACAGAAACTGGGATTCCTCTTGACTAACAGAAACAGGGATTCCTCTTGACTAACGGAAATAGGGTTTCCTCTTGACTAACGGAAATAGGGTTTCCTCTTGACTAACGGAAATAGGGTTTCCTCTTGACTAACGGAAATAGGGTTTCCTCTTGACTAACGGAAATAGGGATTCCTCTTGACTAACGGAAATAGGGTTTCCTCTTGACTAACGGAAATAGGGATTCCTCTTGACTAACGGAAATAGGGTTTCCTCTTGACTAACGGAAATAGGGATTCCTCTTGACTAACGGAAATAGGGTTTCCTCTTGACTAACGGAAATAGGGATTCCTCTTGACTAACGGAAATAGGGTTTCCTCTTGACTAACGGAAATAGGGTTTCCTCTTGACGAACGGAAACTGGGATTCCTCTTGACGAACGGAAATAGGGTTTCCTCTTGACTAACTGAAATAGGGTTTCCTCTTGACTAACTGAAATAGGGTTTCCTCTTGACTAACTGAAATAGGGATTCCTCTTGACTAAGTGAAATAGGGTTTCCTCTTGACTAACGGAAATAGGGTTTCCTCTTGACTAAAGGAAATAGGGATTCCTCTTGACTAACGGAAATAGGGTTTCCTCTTGACTAACGGAAATAGGGTTTCCTCTTGACTAACGGAAATAGGGTTTCCTCTTGACTAACGGAAATAGGGTTTCCTCTTGACTAACTGAAATAGGGTTTCCTCTTGACTTACGGAAACTGGGATTCCCCTTGATTAACGGAAACTGGATTCTCTGGACCAACGGAAACAGGGATTCCTCTCCACCAGAGGAAACAGGGATTCCTCTCCACCAGAGGAAACAGGGATTCCTCTCCACCAGAGGAAACAGGGATTCCTCTCCACCAGAGGAAAAAGAGATCGGGTGCAAGGTTAGCGGATACAGAGGAGTCCCACTGAAGTGTTGCTGGCTCTGGATACAAATTAAATCTGTCATCAGATGATTAGTATCCGGATGCTATCATGAACACCTAATCCAGCTAAGTGCAGCTCTTATCATTTGACACCATTAGTCAGGTGGTTAGATGTCGTTTTCTAACATGTAAGCTAAAGTAATCACTTTTAAATTTTGGGTAAGTAGGTGAAAGCATAAGATTGTATACATCAGATTGTTGTCTCCCAGTCGCTCCCATAAGTCCGTGCGTGTGTGAGGGGACAGCTGCTCCAGTCTATAAAGCAGCAAGACAACAGTGCAGGACCTGCACTCTCAGGTCTTGCAAACACACAGGTAAGTCAGCGTCTTGCTATACACGTAGAACATACCTCTGTTGTCAGTTCAACAGTTAGGAAAGTGCGAGAGTGAGGACTTGGTCCGCAAGCAACAGCGGGCACCTGTCATCGGTGAAAAGATTTTCGAGCACATATTGGCAATTAGTTTTGACAACGGATGAAGATGCACATGTAATTAAATATCACTCTGGGTCGCGGTCTGTGGTTTTTTTTCAGAAATAACGTTTTCTGTGACAGGTTTAGTAAATCCTGTGGTTGTCTTCTGTACTTGTTGCCCAACACCTTTTTGGGGGGAATGTCCTACATAACCGCCAAAATGAGTAAAAACTTTTTAGACGCAGTAATATTGTTTGAAATATTTTTGGGAAAAGTAGTGTTTATCTAAATAGAAAGTCAAATCCCTCCAGATTCGCTCAGTGTATGTTTCGGCAAAAGTGTTTTTGGTACGTTATTGTCTGAAACTCGTGAGCATATCTGAGGGCACTGTCTCACTCAAAACGATGCTACAATCGAAAATTGTCTCAAGTAGTCATCGATATATTTATTACCTGTTGGTTATGTAAACTACAAGGTGTTAGTGGTTGGTGCTGCCATTCTTGTATTAATATAACCTGTACTGCTGTCATAGTGTAAACATTTGATTAATATTCCACATATAAAAATATAATAAATATCCTATTCGAAAATTTATAAAATTCACAAATGTACCTACTTTTATCAATTTCGAATATAATATTTATTATATTTTTTATGTGAATTATTAATCAGGTTTTTGCACTTGTCACTACTTATACTGTGGGGAGGTAGTGTAGCTTAGTGGTTTAAGCGTTCGCTGTTTATGCCGCAGACCCGGGTTCCAATGCTGCCGCATCATTGCTGGAATATTGCTATAAGCGCCATAGAACCATATTCACTCTCTGACACACCAATACTTGGTGCTTGGGTACAGAAAGAGATGACGCATCGTTCCACTTACAAGGAAACTTAGTGTTTTGGTAGGACGTTCTTGTGCTCCATGTAGTGCCAAGTCATACCATATAAGGTGTTCTTGGACTCATTTTGGGTATTAAACATTTTACGACCCCAATCAGTCCATCGCAAGAACATTAGGTCGCCTTTTTGTTTTGTTTTCTCTTTTGTTACTGTTGTTAAATTTTATATTTATCAGAGAAATATTGCAAAAAGGTTTCTCTAATATCTTTATTAACCATTAAATTGAGTGAGTGAGTGAGTTTAGTTTTACGCCGCACTCAGTAATATTCCAGCTATATGGCTGCAGTCTGTAAATAATCGAGTCTGGACCAGAGAATCCAGTGATCAGCAGGAAGAGCATCGATCTGCGCAATTGGGAACCGATGACATGTGTCAACCAAGTCAGCGAGCCTGACCACCCGATCCCGTTAGTCGTCTCTTACGACAAGCATGGGTTACTGAACATCAATATTCTAGCCCCGGACCTTCACGGATCATTAACTACTAAAAGACTGAGTTAGTTTTAGGCGCTTTTATGAATATTCCAGCAATATCACGTCGGGAGACACCAGGAATGGGCTTCACACATTGTGCCCATGTGGGGAATCGAACCCGGGTGTTTGGCGTTACGAGCGAATGCTTTAACCACTACGCTACCCCACCATTAAAAGAGTGTAAAGGAATGGCGAGAGCGACGAAAATGAAGGTCAACTGTATGACTCCGACTGGTTCCTGAGCATATGTTTTAAGTACCGCTATCAAATAGCGGTGATGTTCGCGAAAAGGTAATATCTTATCTATCTGTGATATCGAATACTTCACCAGTACGTGGTGATTAAGGAAGGTGATTTATATCCTTTTATATCCATTGTATAAAACTAACATTGTTTTAAATGCGAAGATCAATTCTGAGTTTGAAATCCTCTCCTCTCTAAGTATAAATCCTAATTAAACTGAGGGAGACAAATAAGGGAACACCACTTCATGGCAGTGTTCCTTTATTTATTCTCAGATTTCCTACCACAGCACTATTCAAAGCTGGTGATGAAACTGAAAAATATTAAAGGAACGCTTGAATTTTCATGTGATCCTTCATTTTCCTCCCTCAGTATATAATGATTCTACCGAATACACGAAAATACACGTTTCTGTTAATTTTGTATGTCAATGGCTTTTCAGTTACACTTAAAACACAAGTCAACAAATATTTTAAGTAAACAGTTTTCTGTAATCAACTGTAACCTTTACGCTAATGACAACATGAAGATCCGTGTTAGAACTGGTCTTCACCATCTATGCTTATCAGAGTGAGTGAGTTTAGTTTTACGCCGCTTTTAGCAATATTCCAGCAATATCACGGCGGGGGACACCAGAAATGGGCTTCACTCATTGTACCCATGTGGGGATTCGAACCCGGGTCTTCGGCGTGACGAGCCAACGCTTTAACCACTAGACTACCCCACCGTCCTATGCTTATCAGAGCTTATCAGGGGCGGATACAGCTGTTTGAGGAGTGGGGTTGGGTGCACACTATTGAGAAAAGGAGGGGTGCACACTTTATTTTCACCGAGTCTCAATTGTCATCTAATAAACTTTCAGGGCAAAAGGGGTGGGGGCAGTTGAGGTGCGCACCCTGCACCCCCTCACCCAGCCGCAGCCGGGATCAGGCTCGCTGACTTTGTTGACACGTCATCGCATCCTTCTTGAATAGATCGATGCTCAAGATATCCACTGATTGTGTCAAGCCTCGATGATTGCCTTCGTTTAGATTTATGTTTGGTTTTTTGTTTTCCGCAGCACCATGTTAGCGCTTGCAGTACTCCTTCTTGCCGCAGTGGCGTATGGGTGAGTCGTGTTCCTTACAGGGTCAAGGACTAGGGACTGGTAATTTATTATGGATAGTTGGGGGTATGGTTTGGACATTGTCACCATTCCAGCCCCAGATTTAGGTTTCTGTACCCACCAAATCAATTTTCATTACCTCCTAGATGGTTCCATACTTTGGTATCCACGTTTCATTTTCTGTGTTTACTGACAATACCAGTGGAGTGTTAACTACTGTCTTCTGTGTTAGTGTTTACTGACTACAAGTAGAGAGTAACCTCTGTCCTCTGTGTTAGTGTTTACTGACTACCAGTAGAGAGTAACCTCTGTCCTCTGTGTTAGTGTTTACTGACTACCAGTAGAGAGTAACCTCTGTCCTCTGTGTTAGTGTTTACTGACTACCAGTAGAGAGAAACCTCTGTCTTCTGTGTTAGTGCTTACTGACTACCAGTGGAGAGTAACCTCTGTCCTGTGTTAGTGTTTACTGACTACCAGTGGAGAGTAACCTCTGTCCTCTGTCCCTTTGTTTACTGACTACCAGTGGAGAGTAACCTCTGCCCTCTGTGTTAGTGTTTACTGACTACCAGTGGAGAGTAACCTCTGTCTTCTGTCCCTCTATTTACTGACTGCCTGGTAGAGAGTAACGTGTCTCCACTGTCTTAGTGTTTACTGACTGCCTGGTAGAGAGTAACGTGTCTCCACTGTCTTAGTGTTTACTGACTGCCTGGTAGAGAGTAACGTGTCTCCTCTGTCCCTGTGATTCAGTCAGGAAAAGTGTATCCACTCCAACGCCATGCAGCATACCGCCGACGTGGTCATTCTCAGGGCCCTCAACGACATGGACCAAAACGGAGACGGTATCGTCACGGACTCAGAGATCCTCAACGAATTTGTCAGTAAATTCGATCACGACGGTGAGGTCATTTATTTAGGATTGGCTTGGTTTGGTTTGGTTTGGCTTGGTAATTGTTTAACGCTGCACTCGGCAATATTCCAGCTGTATGTAGGATGTATATATATGATCAGACACGTGTTCTAGTGTAGGACAATCACATCTTCACACCTTCAAGGGTAGTGTGTAGTTCCAATCACATCTTCTATGGGTTCTTGTGTAGTGTGGGGTTTATCGTCAATGTTATTATTAATTCCTAACATTCTTATGGTAACAGGTAGTCTGTCCATCTCGAGGGCGGAGTTTGTCAAGCAGTGGCACGAGACATACCACGACAGCACTGACTTCGCCGCCTTCATCTTCACCAAATTCGACACCACCGGTGACGGCACCCTCGGACTCTTTGACGTATCTGGGCTGAAGAGCAAGGTCGACACCAACCGTGAGTGTTATTAACCAAGTCTGGGGCGTGGATCTCAGGAGAGTGTCTCAAGAGAAGTTGGTGGCGGTGGCAGAGAAGAGTTGGATGGGTGTCTCCTGACAGCTTCTAGGACTTTTGACTCCTGAGAGTTTCTAGAATTTTTTACTCCTGAGAGTTTCTGGAACTTTTGACACCTGCGAGTTTCCTGAGACTTTTTTTGACTCCTGAGAGTTTCTAGAATTTTTTACTCCTGAGAGTTTCTGGAACTTTTGACACCTGAGAGTTTCTAGGACTTTGGACTCCTGAGAGTTTCTAGGATTTTTGACTCCTGAGAGTTTCTGGAACTTTTGACACCTGAGAGTTTCTAGGACTTTGGACTCCTGAGAGCTTCTAGGACTTTTGACTCCTCCTAGTTTCCAGGACTTTGACTCCTGCGAGCTTCCTAGGACTTTGACTCTCCTGAGCTTCCTTTGACTCCTTTCCAGGACTTTGACTCCTGAGAGTTTCTAGGACTTTTGACTCCTGGAGAGTTTCTAGGACTTTGGACTCCTGAGAGTTTCTAGGACTTTTGACTCCTGGGAGTTTCTAGGACTTTTCCTGGACTCCTGGGAGTTTCTAGGACTTTTGACTCCTGAGAGTTTCTAGGACTTTTGGCTCCTGAGAGTTTCTAGGACTTTTGACTCCTGAGAGCTTCTAGGACTTTTGGCTCCTGGGAGTTTCTAGGACTTTTGGCTCCTGGGAGTTTCTAGGACTTTAGACCCGTGAGAGTTTCTAGGACTTTTGACTGCTGAGAGTTTCTAGGATTTTTTACTACTGAGAGTTTCTTGGATTTTTATCCCTGAGAGCTCCTTGGATTTTTCACTCCTGAGACCTTCTACGGTTACAGTCCCGTTAAACACGGCTGAACACGTAGTAAAGTCAGGAAAGTGATTTTGTTCAACCTTTGGTGATACCCTAAGGTACCAGGCCCCGATTTCACGAAACAAACTTAAGTCTGAGTTTTGACCTAAGTCAGACTTTTTACTCAAATTTGAGAAAACGCAGGAAAATGCATTTCCCAGAAAAAACTGAAATCAATAATAAACTCAAACTTAGTTGACAATTTGAGTTTGGTGGATAGATTACTGCAGTTGTTGGGGATTTTTTATTTAAAAAATGCAGTCGAGTTAAAAATTCAGCTGTTTCAAACTCAGTTTGAAATTTGAGTAAAAACTTAAGTTTGTTTCGAGACATCTGGGCCAGAACTATTGGGAGTCGGACTTGGTACTTGAAATGCAAGAATGTAAAACGTGTTTGATATCAGTCTTCAGGTGTTTGTTAATTTATCAACTTTTCTGTCTACAGATGATGGCAAGATCACGGATGTGGAGTTTACCATCTTCCTGACACACGTAAGTTGCAATTATCTTAACGGCCCTTCATCCCTGTCAGTCTCTGGGCTGTGACACTTAGAATTCCTTGACAGTCACAGATTTCCCCAGTCCATCACTAAGATAACATGCACTACAACATAGAGATCCCCAGTAGAAATCCTTGACAATCACAGAGGTCCCCAGTCCATTACTAAGATAACCTGCACTGCAACATAGAGATCCACTATAGAAATCCTTGACAGTCACAGAGGTCCCCAGTCCATCACTAAGATAACCTGCACTGCAACATAGAGATCCCCTTAACTCCAATATAGAAATCCTTTCCTCAGCATAGAGATCCCATTAACTACAACATAGAGATATGCTGCACTACAACACTGAGATCGTTTTAACTCCAACAGAGATCCTCTCAACTACAACACAGGGAGATCGAACAAAGAGATCCTCGTCACTATAATACAGAAATCCCCAACCAACCAACGGGAGATCCTTTCATTCACAAGAAAGATATCCTATAGATTCCAAGTAGGAGATACCCATAACGTCCTCATAGCAACAGGGGCGGTGGGGTAACCTAGTGGTTAAAGCGTTCGCTCGTCACGCCGAAGGCCCGGGTTCGATTCCCCACGTGGGTACAATTTGTGAAGCCCATTTCTGGTGTCCCCCGCCGTGATATTGCTGGAATATTGCTAAAATCGGCGTAAGACCATACTCAGTCAGTCAGTCAGGCTCAGCCTCATAGCAACAGGCATACATGTATAATGATTGAAAGACCAAAACGTGAACAGTGAAACAATTCATTGAAACAGTACTGACGTTTTTCAGCTCAGTTAGATTCAGTGTGTTATCGAGAAACTTCGTACCCCTTACGCATGTCCGTAACCCTTAACGTGAACTATGAACTATACACCCTTGGTAAGAGAAATTACAGACTTGTCAGCTGAGATATAAAGTTAACACAGAAACCTCCAATATGGGTGTCAGTGACTATCATCCAGCTGAAGGACGTATACACTTTTAACTTGGATTTGAGTACAAACGTTATCGAAACGTTACCAAGCGATGAAAAATTTCGAGATATTGTCAAAAGGTCCAAAATACAGCTATGATTCCTGTACCAAATACACAACCATACAAAAATACTTTCTGAACTCAATTTTAGAAGCCATTAAACATTTTCTTGCCCGGCAGTTACAATGGCTATATTAGTCGTCAAGTTCAACTATGTGTATTCATAGGCGTAAGTTATGATATCAGATTCTGTTGGATAACATGGCTACACTTCCGTTTCCTTTGCAGGCCTACAATGAGTGTGTGCAGACTCACTCCTAATCTAGCAGAACCTCTCTCCGGTTACGTTTTAATTACGTGACGTTGTTACCTACCAAATAAACATATATCTCGTGAATTTTTACGAGTGTTATTCCTTTAAGAGAAATGTCGAGACTGTTCAGTCAACCAATTGTGTGTGGTTATTAGTTTTTGTGGAAAACAGGATCACGTGTCTCGTGTAGGTTTCCATGGTTACTTCCGTTCCAGGCCTACAACGAGTGTGAGGTCACGCATCATCGTCCTGAGTAAACACTTCCGGTCGGCTGCTAGGAAGACGATCATATACACAATAAACCTGTCCGTCCAACTGATGGTTACATAGTTTTCCATTTCTCTTACATTTTGTTGCTAATTTGACACAATTTACGTCTTGGCTTTAGTGTACTGGCAAACTACATCTAAAAGGATTTGTTGTGTAAGGCTAGACTCAACAATATCCAAGCGATATGACGGCAACCCTTCAATATTGGGGTCAAACAAAACAGCGGTTGACAACGTTGGCATCGATCCACTTATTTTGGGCGCGGTGGGGTAGCCTAGTGGTTAAAGCGTTCGCTTGTCGCGCCAAAGACCGTAGACCCGGTTTCGATTCCCCGCATGAGTGTGAAGCCCATATCTGGTGTCCCCCACCGTGATATTGCTGGAATATTGCTAAAAACGGCGTAAAACAATGCTTGCTCACTCACTCACTTATTTGGGCTACGATGACATGTAATTAACCAGGTTATCGAGTTTGACCACCCTATCCGCCCCTCGACACAGTGTGCCCCTAATACAGCTCCTTCTAATAAACATCCGGGTACAGTGGCGTATAACCATAACAATACACTCTTATATATACTAGGCACATAAAGAAACTGTGCATACAAAAATTTAAAATCTAAATTTATCAAACGTGCGTAGACACATAAGGATTTAAACTCAGAGATTAGTGACATGTATCCAACATGCATGCACGTGCCACGTTCCGTGACGTCAGTGGGTTCGTCCTTGAGACGTGCAATACGTTGTTGCACGTGCATTCCGGGAAAGAGAAACAGAGCAAATGAATGCCACACAATACTGTCACTTTGGAAAGCTCAACCCCTGCCCTTGCGATCGTTCAAAAAATTAAACGGCTGTTGAAACGCATAGCATGGCAAGGCTCACGTCTGCACAACGTCATGAGGCCATTGGGATGGTCCGTAGGGAATGTCTCAACGACAAGTGGCTGCACATTTCCACTGCCACCGGAACACCATTTCTGCACTGGTGAGACGCTACCAGAACACTAATGACGTCATCGATCGGCCACGTTCTGGACGTCCACGTGTAACAACGCCAAGACAGGATAGATGGATAAGGGTGACCCATCTTCGCCACAGGTTTCAGACTGCAGTGATGACTGCCCGAACCATCCCAGAACTTCGCCGTATCCACCCCAACACAGTTCGACAAGTTGTCGTGGTCTGATCCCGTGATGACGTACACGTTGTCAACGTTTACGTCATCACGGGATCAGACCACGACGTCCCGCCATACGGCCTATCCTGACACAACGTCATCGACAAGCTCGCCGAATGTGGTGCCGAAATCATGTCCGCAGACCCTTGTTTTGGTGGAGAAATGTTGTTTTTACAGATGAGTCCAAGTTTAACATTTCCCATAGTGATGGACGTCAAAGTGCCTATAGACGCGTGGGAGAACGTTATGCACAGGCCTAGTATCATAACTATAACCACTGAAGTAGAATGTTGAAGATCTTGTTGATTAAAGGAAACAGAGATTCCTCTTTACCAACAGAAACAGAGATTCCTCTTTACCAACAGAAACAGAGATTCCTCTTTACCAATGAAAACGGGGTTCCCTCTTGACTAACGGAAATAGGGATTCCTCTTGACTAACAGAAATAGGGATTCCTCTTGACCAACAGAAACAGAGATTCTGCTTGACTAATGGAAATAGGGATTCCTCTTTACCAACGGAAACAGGGTTTCCTCTTGACTAACGGAAATAGGGATTCCTCTTGATTAACGGAAATGGGGATTCCTCTCCACCAGATGAAACAGAGATCGGGTAGAGGGTTAGGAGAGAGTCCCACTGAAGTGTTGCTGGCTCTGGATACAAATTAAATCTGTCATCAGATGTTTATTATCCGGATGCTATCATGAACACCTAATCCAGCTAAGTGCAGCTCTTATCATTTGACACCATTAGTCAGGTGGTTAGATGTCGTTTTCTAACATGTAAGCTAAATTAATCACTTTTAAATTTTGGGTAAGTAGGTGAAAGCATAAGATTGTATACATCAGATTGTTGTCTCCCAGTCGCTCCCATAAGTCCGTGCGTGTGTGAGGGGACAGCTGCTCCAGTCTATAAAGCAGCAAGACAACAGTGCAGGACCTGCACTCTCAGGTCTTGCAAACACACAGGTAAGTCAGCGTCTTGCTATACACGTAGAACATACCTCTGTTGTCAGTTCAACAGTTAGGAAAGTGCGAGAGTGAGGACTTGGTCCGCAAGCAACAGCGGGCACCTGTCATCGGTGAAAAGATTTTCGAGCACATATTGGCAATTAGTTTTGACAACGGATGAAGATGCACATGTAATTAAATATCACTCTGGGTCGCGGTCTGTGGTTTTTTTCAGAAATAACGTTTTCTGTGACAGGTTTAGTAAATCCTGTGGTTGTCTTCTGTACTTGTTGCCCAACACCTTTTTGGGGGGAATGTCCCACATAACCGCCAAAATGAGTAAAAACTTTTTAGACGCAGTATTATTGTTTGAAATATTTTTGGGAAAAGTAGTGTTTATCTAAATAGAAAGTCAAATCCCTCCAGATTCGCTCAGTGTATGTTTCGGCAAAAGTGTTTTGGTACGTTATTGTCTGAAACTCGTGAGCATATCTGAGGGCAATTACATCTCTTTAAAAACGTGAAGAAACACGATAGGAAACGTTAATACTTCACTGTCTCACTCAAAACGATGCTACAATCGAAACTCGTCTCAAGTAGTCATCAATATATTTATTACCTGTTGGTGTTAGTGGTTGGTGCTGCCATTCTTGTATAAACTGTACTGCTGTCATAGTGTAAACATTTGGTTAATATTCCACATATAAAATATATAATAAATATCCTATTCGAAAATTTATAAAATTCACAAATGTACCTACTTTTATAAATTAATATAATAATAATATAATATTTATTATATTTTTTATGTGAATTATTAATCAGGTTTTTGCACTTGTCACTACTTATACCCCATGTGGGGAGGTAGTGTAGCTTAGTGGTTTAAGCGTTCGCTGTTTATGCCGCAGACCCGGGTTCCAATGCTGCCGCATCATTGCTGGAATATTGCTATAAGCGCCATAGAACCATATTCACTCTCTGACACACCAATACTTGGTGCTTGGGTATAGAAAGAGATGACGCATCGTTCCACTTACAAGGAACTTAGTGTTTTGGTAGGACGTTCTTGTGCTCCATGTAGTGCCAAGTCATACCATATAAGGTGTTCTTGGACTCATTTTGGGTATTAAACATTTTACGACCCCAATCAGTCCATCGCAAGAACATTAGGTCGCCTTTTTTGTTTTGTTTTCTCTTTTGTAATTGTTGCTAAATTTTATATTTATCAGAGAAATATTGCATAAAGGTTTCTCTAATATCTTTATTAACCATTAAAATGAGTGAGTGAGTTTAGTTTTACGCCGCACTCAGCAATATTCCAGCCATATGGCTGCGGTCTGTAAATAATCGAGTCTGGACCAGAGAATCCAGTGATCACCAGCATGAGCATCGATCTGCGCAATTGGGAACATGTGTCCACCAAGTCAGCGAGCCTGACCACCCGATCCCGTTAGTCGCCTCTTACGACAAGCATGGGTTCCTGAAGATCAATATTCTAGCCCGGACCTTCACGGATCACTAACCACTAAAAGAGTGAGTTAGTTTTAGGCGCTTTTTTAGCAATATTCCAGCAATATCACGGCGGGAGACACCAGGAATGGGCTTCGCACATTGTGCCCATGTGGGGAATCGAACCCGGGTGTTTGGCGTGACGAGCGAACGCTTTAACCACTACGCTACCCCACCGCCCCCACCATTAAAAGAGTGTAAAGGAATGGCGAAAGCGACCTTTCCATGTTCATAATATTTCTGCGGTAGGTAGGTCAACTGTATGACTCCGACTGGTTCTTGAGCATATGTTTATGTACCACTATCAAATAGTGGTGATGTTCGCGAAATGGTAATATCTTATCTATCTGTGATATCGAATACTGCACCAGTACGTGGTGATTAAGGAAATCTTGTTATCATCACACATGAAGGTGATTTAAAACGTTTTATATCCATTGTATAAAACTAACATTGTTTTAAATGCGAAGATCAATTCTGAGTTTGAAATCCTCTCGTAATTATACTGAGGGAAACAAATAAGGGAACACCACTTCATGGCAGTGTTCCTTTATTTATTCTCAGATTTCCTCCCACAGCGCTATTCAAAGCTGGTGATGAAAACTTGAAAATATTAAAGGAACGCTTGAATTTTCATGTGATCCTTTATATACTTCTCTAAGTTTATAACGATTCTACGGAATACACAAAAATACACGTTTCTGTTAATTTTGTATGTCAATGGCTATTCAGTTACACATAAAACACAAGTCAACAAATATTTTAAGTAAACAGTAATCTGTAGTCAACTGTAACCTTTCCGCTAATGACAAAATGAAGATCCGGGTTAGAACTGGTCTTCACCCATCCATGCTTATCAGAGTGAGTGAGTTTAGTTTTACGCCGCTTTTAGCAATATTCCAGCAATATCACGGCGGGGGACACCAGAAATGGGCTTCACTCATTGTACCCATGTGGGGATTCGAACCCGGGTCTTCGGCGTGACGAGCCAACGCTTTAACCACTAGACTACCCCACCGTCCTATGCTTATCAGAGCTTATCAGGGGCGGATACAGCTGTTTGAGAAGGAGGGGTGGGGTGCACACTATTGAGAAAAGGAGGGGTGCACACTTTATTTTCACCGAGTCTCAATTGTCATCTAATAAACTTTCAGGGCAAAAGGGGTGGGGATCAGGCTCGCTGACTTGGTTGACACGTCATCGCATCCTTCTTGAATAGATCGATACTCAAGATATCCACCACTGATTGTGTCTTGTCAAGCCTCGATGATTGCCTTCGATTAGATTAATGTTTGTTTTTCCACCACTGATTGTGTCTTGTCAAGCCTCGATGATTGCCTTCGTTTAGATTAATGGGTTTTTTTGTTTTTTCCGCAGCACCATGTTAGCGCTTGCAGTACTCCTTCTTACCGCAGTGGCGTATGGGTGAGTCGTGTTCCTTACTGAGTCAAGGACTAGGGACTGGTCATTTATTATGGAAAGTTGGGGGTATGGTTTGGACTTTGTCACTATTCCAGCCCCAGATTTAGGTTTCTGTACCCACCAAATCAATTTTCATTACCTCCTACATAGTTCCATACTTTGGTATCCACGTTTCATTTTCTGTGTTTACTAACAATTGGGAAGAGGCACACGGGTGTCCTCTGTCTTAGTGTTTACTGACTACCAGGTAGAGAGTAAACTGTGTCCTCTGTCTTAGTGTTTACTGACTACCAGGTAATGAGTAAGCTGTGTTTTCTGTCTTAGTGATTACTGACTACCAGGTAGAGAGTAACGTATCTCCTCTGTCCCTGTGATTCAGCCAGGAAAAGTGTATCCACTCCAACGCCATGCAGCATACCGCCGACGTGGTCATTCTCAATGCCCTCAACGACATGGACCAAAACGGAGACGGTATCGTCACGGACCAAGAGATCCTCAACGAATTTGTCACTAACTTCGATCACGACGGTGAGGTCATTCATTTAGGATTGGCTTGGTTTGGTTTGGTTTGGCTTGGTAATTGTTTAACGCTGCACTCGGCAATATTCCAACTATATGGCGGCGGTATATAAATGATCAGACACGTGTTCTAGTGTAGGACAATCACATCTTCACACCTTCAAGGGTAGTGTGTAGTTCCAATCACATCTTCTATGGGTTCTTGTGTAGTGTGGGGTTTATCGTCAATGTTATTATTAATTCCTAACATTCTTATGGTAACAGGTAGTCTGTCCATCTCGAGGTCGGAGTTTGTCAAGCAGTGGCACGAGACATACCACGACAGCACTGACTTCGCCGCCTTCATCTTCACAAAGTTCGACACCACCGGTGACGGCACCCTCGGACTCTTTGACGTACCTGGGCTGAAGAGCAAGGTCGACACTAACAGTGAGTGTTATTAACCAAGTCTGGGGCGTGGATCTCAGGAGAGTGTCTCAAGAGAAGTTGGTGGAGGTGGCAGAGAAGAGTTGGATGGGTGTCTCCTGACAGCTTCTAGGACTTTTTGACTCCTGCGAGCTTCCAGGATTTTTTACTCCTGAGAGTTTCTGGAACTTTTGACACCTGCGAGTTTCTAGGACTTCTTACTCCTGCGAGCTTCCAGGACTTTGGACTTGCGAGTTTCTGGGATTTTGACTCCTGCGAGCTTCCAGGACTTTGGACTCCTGCGGGCTTCCAGGACTTTTGACGCCTCAGAGTTTCTGGGACTTTGACTCCTGCGAGCTTCCAGACTTTTGACTCCTCAGAGCTTCCAGGACTTTTGACTCCGCAGAGTTTCTAGGTCTTTTGGCTCCGGAGAGCTTCTAGGACTTTTGACTCCTGAGAGTTTCTAGGACTTTTGACTCTTGAAAGTTTCTAGGACCTTTGGCTCCTGTGAGTTTCTAGGACTTTTGCTTCCTGAGAGTTCCTAGGACTTTTGACTCCTGAGATTTTTGTCTCCTGAGAGTTTCTAGGATTTTTTACTCCTGGGAGTTTCATGGACTTTTGATCCCTGAGAGCTCCTTGGATTTTTTACTCCTGAGACTTTCTAGGGTTACAGTCCTGTCAAACACGGCTGAACACGTAGTTAAGTCAGGAAAGTGATTTTGTTCAACCTTTGGTGATACAGCAGTAAAACCGGTACCTGGCTGGATGAGATTGTTATGTGCCAGATATACTCATACAAATATTATGTCAAATGCACACTAATCCACTGGCCGGGTGATTATGTGAGCGCTATCACCATACATGCAGTATACATTATAAATTAAAAATAAATATGCTATTAAAAGTCAAAAGAGTGTATTGTAACTAAGGCCACCGGCCCACATACAAATATACATTTGTAAATAATATACAATATACAAATAATATACAATACACATACTGGAGAGAACAAAATGACAGCTATGCGCAGTGGCGGTACCATAGCCAATGAGAAATACATATGTTAAAGTATGATGTGAAGAATGTTGGATGATCAGGGGCACATCATGTTGCCGTCTTCAAACACAGTTCAGACAGCGGGTGGGACTTCTCCCAGGAAACGCTGCCCAATCGAACCCACCAAAAACCTTTCTGATTATGTGAAGACTCCCTAACACTGCATCTTCTGTATTACCCAGAGTGACAGAAGGACTTTGTCCCTGGCAGCAAACCCAGGAACTGTCCCATTTTCAGCCAACAGACTGGCAGGTACCAACCCTAAGGTACCAGGCCCCGATTTCTCGAAACAAACTTAATTCTGAGTTTTGACTTAAGTCAGAGTTTTTACTCAAATTTGAAAAAACGCAGGAAAATGCATTTCCCAGAATAAACTGAATTCAATATTAAACTCAAACTTAGTTGACAATTTGAGTTTGGTGGATAGATTTACTGAAGTTGTTTGGGATTTTTATTTAAAAAATGCAGTCAAGTTAAAAAATCAGCTGTTTCAAATTGTCAAACTCAGTTTGAAATTTGAGTAAAAACTTAAGTTTGTTTGAACTATTGGGAGTCGGACTTGGTACTTGAAATGCAAGAATGTAAAACGTGTTTGATATCAGGCTTCAGGTGTTTGTTAATTTATCAACTTTTCTGTTACAGGTGACGGAAAGATCACGGATGTGGAGTTTACCATCTTCCTGACACATGTAAGTTGCAAGTATCTTAACCGGCCCTTCATCCCTGTCAGTCTCTGGGCTGAGACAGTCACAGCTGACACCCAGTCCATCACTACGATAGCCTGGGCTACAACGTAGAGATCCACTATAGAAATCCTTGACAGTCGCAGAGGTCACCCAGTTCATCATTAAGATAACCTGCGCTACAACGTAGAGATCCACTATAGAAATCCTTGACAGTCACAGAGCTCCCCCAGTCCATCACTAAGATAACCTGCACTGCAACATAGAGATCCACTATAGAAATCCTTGACAGTCACAGAGGTCCCCAGTCCATCACTAAGATAACCTGCACTGCAACACAGAGATCCACTATAGAAATCCTTGACAGTCACAGAGGTCCCCAGTCCATCACTAAGATAACCTGCACTGCAACATAGAGATCCACGATAGAAATCCTTGACAGTCACAGAGGTCCCCAGTCCATCACTAAGATAACCTGCACTGCAACACAGAGATCCACTATAGAAATCCTTGACAGTCACAGAGCTCCCCCAGTCCATCACTAAGATAACCTGCACTGCAACACAGAGATCCACTATAGAAATCCTTGACAGTCACAGAGCTCCCCCAGTCCATCACTAAGATAACCTGCACTGCAACACAGAGATCCACTATAGAAATCCTTGACAGTCACAGAGCTCCCCCAGTCCATCACTAAGATAACCTGCACTGCAACACAGAGATCCACTATAGAAATCCTTGACAGTCACAGAGCTCCCCCAGTCCATCACTAAGATAACCTGCACTGCAACACAGAGATCCACTATAGAAATCCTTGACAGTCACAGAGCTCCCCCAGTCCATCACTAAGATAACCTGCACTGCAACATAGAGATCCACTATAGAAATCCTTGACAGTCACAGAGGTCCCCAGTCCATCACTAAGATAACCTGCACTGCAACATAGAGATCCACGATAGAAATCCTTGACAGTCACAGAGGTCCCCAGTCCATCACTAAGATAACCTACACTGCAACACAGAGATCCACTATAGAAATCCTTGACAGTCACAGAGCTCCCCCAGTCCATAACTAAGATAACCTGCACTGCAACACAGAGATCCACTATAGAAATCCTTGACAGTCACAGAGCTCCCCCAGTTCATCACTAAGATAACCTGCACTGCAACACAGAGATCCACTATAGAAATCCTTGACAGTCACAGAGCTCCCCCAGTTCATCACTAAGATAACCTGCACTGCAACACAGAGATCCACTATAGAAATCCTTGACAGTCACAGAGCTCCCCCAGTCCATCACTAGGATAACCTGCACTGCAAAATAAAGACCCCGTTAACGCCAATATAGAAATCCTTTGTTCAGCATAGAGATCCCATTAACTACAACATAGAGATATCCTGCACTTCAACACTGAGATCGTTTTAACTCCAACACAGAGATCCTCTCAACTACAACACAGGGAGATCGAACAAAGAGATCCTCGTCACTATAATACAGAAATCCCCAACCAACCAACGGGAGATCCTTTCATTCACAAGAAAGAAATCCTATAGATTCCAAGTAGGAGATACCCATAACGTCGTCATAGCAACAGACATACATGTATAATGACTGAAGGCCAAAACGTGAACAGTGAAACAATTCATTGAAACAGTACTGACGTTTTTCAGCTCAGTTAGATTCAGTGTGTTATCGAGAAACTTCGTACCCCTTACGCATGTCCGTAACCCTTAACGTGAATTATGAACTATACACGCTTGGTAAGAGAAATTACAGACTTGTCAGCTGAGATATAAAGTTAACACAGAAACCCCCAATATGGGTGCCAGTGACTATCATCCAGCTGAAGGACGTATACACTTGGATTTGAGTACAAACGTTATCGAAACGCTACCAAGCGATGAAAAATTTCCGAGATATTGTCAAAAGGTCCAAAATACAGCTTTGATTCCTGTATCAAATACATAACCATAACAAAATACTTTCCGAGAAGCTATTAAACATTTTCTTGCCTGGTAGTTACAATGGCTATATTAGTCGTCAAGTTCAACTATGTGTATTCATAGGCGTAAGTTATGACATCAGATTCTGTTGGATGGACAACAAGCGAAGATAACATGGCTACACTTCCGTTTCCTTTGCAGGCCTACAATGAGTGTGTGCAGACTCACTCCTAATCTAGCAGAACCTCTCTCCGGTTACGTTTTAATTATGTGACGTTGTTACCTACCAAATAAACATATATCTCGTGAATTTTTATGAGTGTTATTCCTTTAAGAGAAATGTCGAGACTGTTCAGTCAACCAATTGTGTGTGGTTATTCGTTTTTGTGGAAAACAGGATCACGTGTCTCGTGTAGGTTTCCATGGTTACTTCCGTTCCAGGCCTACAACGAGTGTGAGGTCACGCACCATCGTCCTGAGTAAACACTTCCGGTCGGCTGCTAGGAAGACGATCATATACACAATAAACCTGTCCGTCCAACTGATGGCTACATAGTGTTACATTTCTCTTACTTTGTTGTTACTAATTTGACACAGTTTACGTCTTGGCTTTAGTGTACTGGCAGACTACATCTAAAAGGATTTGTTGTTTAAGGCTACACTCAACAATATCCAAGCGATATGACGGCAACCCTTCAATATTGGGGTCAAACGAAACAGCGGTTGACAACGTGGGCATCGATCGACTTATTTTGGGCGCGGTGGGGTAGCCTAGTGGTTAAAGCGTTCGCTTGTCACGCCAAAGACCGAAGACCCGGTTTCGATTCCCCGCATGAGTGTGAAGCCCATTTCTGGTGTCCCCCGCCGTGATATTGCTGGAATATTGCTAAAAGCGGCGTAAAACAATGCTCGCTCGCTCACTCACTTATTTGGGCAATGATGACATGTAATCAACCAGGTTATCGAGTTTGACCACCCGATCCGCCCCTCGACACAGTGTGCCCCTCATACCGATCCTCTAATAAACATCCGGGTACTTAATTCCTAAGCCAGTTTCCAGACCCGGCGAACAACACAGGCGTTAACCACTGGGCTCCCCGCCACCGCCACTACTAAAATTAAATGCTAAATTCATTTTTCACCAAACAAAAATATTATATTAAGGTTAATGTAACATATACGTAAATATTAAAATATATCCACATTCTCTTAAATTTAAAGAGAAACCTCTAAGTACCGTTATATCTTTTTGGGCGGCGGAGTAGACTAGTGGTTATAGGGTTGGCTCGTCACGCCGAAGATCCAGGTTCGATTCCCCACCTGGGTACAATGTATGAAGCCAATTTCTGGTGTCATCCGCCGTGATATTGCTGGAATATTGCTAAAGGCGGCGTATAACCATAACAATACACTCTTATATTATTAAAACTAACACTGACTGTCTGACACTAATATACCGGGGCATGCTTACCAAATACTTTAATTACACAAACCACCGTAATTAAGGTAATATTGAAATATCATAACATATATATATTACGACATTTGCCTGAAACGTGTGAACATTGTTAAGAATAGGTGGAATACAGACAATGACCATTATTGGTAGAAGAGAGGATCTTGCTAGAAATTTGTATATGGTATATTTTGTCATTATACTGTCTTTGAAGATGAATTTAAATACCATATTTAGTATCATTTGATATATGTTTGGGTTTTTTCATTTATGCAGTTTGAAACAATAGACAACGAGGAGAGTTCTATGGATATACAACTTCTTTAATGTAATATGAAACAATAGTCACGCTTATATTTACACTAAATTCTGAAGATTTAATAACTTCGTTAATTGTTTAAATATGTGCAGTAAACTGGTAGATATAACAATGTCCTTATGATTTATGATATTGTCCTTTTCCCCAAAATATTAATTGAAGATGAAATACATGTTTTACTTTATTGTAAAGCCTACTTAGATATAAGGAATAAAATATTAGATAAATTATGTGAAACATCCTCTATCACAACGCAGTTTTGTTAATATAATATCTTCAACAAATATAAATGTTAACGTTATATAAATAATGTATGCCTATTTTATATAATGTCACGAAAATAAACAATTCTGAGGTTTTTCTGTAAAACTCATGAAAAATATATATTTATGAATGTATTTGGGGCCCGTGCCCTTTTACTGCATAAAATGTCTTTATCTATACCCTCATGGAATATTATCACAGCAAAGATTTTTACCAAACAAAATATATATTAAGGTAAATGTGACATATACGTAAATATTGAAATATACTCATGCCAATAATGGTTGTCATCCCCCCCCATCCCAACACCCACACACACACACACCCACCCACACACACCACCCACACACCCCCTCTCCAATTAAAAACATTGAAGGGGTGACAACCATTATTGGCATGAGTATATAACCACATTCTCTTAACTCTACAGAAACAAGCTCTATTCATCTGCACAGATTTCGAACCACGATCACATTGTGTGTATGTATTGTTTGTTATGAAATGTATTTGCGGAGAATGTATTGTTTGTTATGAAATGTATTTGCGTAGAATACAGGTCATAACAGACAATGGTTTTGGTGCTATCAGCTTCAACCTGCGGTCAGACATCAACGAAGTTAAGATTTTCAATGGCATTGTGCGAGAAAGAAGTGTTGTCATTAAAGAAACCGGGCCTTGTGTTGTGTCTCAGGCCTACCTTGTTCCGTGGGAGACGTCACCTGGCACCCAGTATATATACCAGGGTCAGGCCAGGGTTAGATAGACAGATCTTGTTTCAGAAACAGGTAGGTGAGAGGCCATAATGTCACCAATGGTGTTGGTTTTTACACTATCATACACGCGTCGTGATTTTAACATTTGTTGTGTTAAACGCTGCACTCAGCAATATACCAGCTATATGAAGGCGGTTTGTAAATAACGGACTCAGACATTATTATAATGGGTCAGACAATCCAGTGATCAACAGCATGAGCAGCTGGGATACAATGACATGTGCCCACCATGAATAAATAAGTAGAAAAATGAGATATTTTGTTTGGCCCTGAAGCTCGTGTTCCTCTTGAATGAATGAGTAGAAAAATGAGATATTTATGTTTGGCCCTCAAGCTCGTGTTCCTCTTGAATAAATGAGTAGAAGAATGAGATATTTATGTTTGGCCCTGAAGCTCGTGTTCCTCGTGAACAGATGAATAGGAATAAGTGAATAGGAAAATGAGATACAGTGGAAGCCTTCTAAACCGGCAGCCCTCCAAGTTTCATGCTCTCAATATCGGCACTAGAATTTGATCTTGGCAGAAGCTAGTTAATTTGTGATCATTTACACGCCCTCTAATTCGGCTTCAGGCTATTCCGTATTTCGGCACAACAAAGACCGTCCAATTGACTGTTTGTACAGTAATTAACGCTCTCTAAACCGGCATCCGGTATATCGACTCTTCTGTTGATTGGCCGATTGGCTGAACGTTAGGAATAGGCCTAAGTAGGTGAGGTAAATTGGTGAGTGGCACGTGTTACTTGTATTATAAATTAATTTTCGTGTCACAATTTGTCGCTCATCGTGCACAGATTGCAATTGAACAGAAAATGCAGCTGATAAAAGATTTTGATGCAATTCCTCGGCCTACTCAAAACGATATTGCACTTAAGTACCAAACCAGCAGGCAAACAGTTTCGGGCGTTCTGAAAAAGCGTCAAGTTTCGAACACAACATCAATTCAAAACAAAACGTGTAAATGAAAACAGTAAGTTTGATAAACATTAACTGACTGATGCACATTCAGTTTGCTTCAGAATTAAATGTCAACGAGTTTTACGTCACACGGAAGATCATTCTCAGCTTGAAAAGGGAAACGTTCTCTAAACCGGCACACCCTCTATACTGAAATCCGGTTTAGAGGGCTTCCACTGTATTTATGTTTGGCCCTCAAGCTCGTGTTCCTCGTGAATAAATGAGTAAGAAAATGAGATATTTACGTCTGGCTCTCAAGCTCGTGTTCCTCGGAGATAAATGGAAATTGTTAATGGGCATTAGAAGCCACCTTACAACTCCAAACTTCCTACTTGTATGTTATAACAGGGTAACAGGTAACAGTTAGTACAAGAAAAACATGACACACTGTACGTGGCATCTGGGTTACTGGCACCAGAAGTAAGCCATTCAAACCTCTCAACAACGTCCTTGACCTTGGCAGAGGAAACGCAGATCCATCCCGGATTTGATAAGATTACAGATAGCTGACATACCGACCGTGTTTCACTATATCTTCAAAGTAGAGCAAAGCAAACCACAGGACATCAGGAAAAACTGTTGACAGTCGCAACTTTAAGCAATACCTTGGGGAAAATGACTGAAATACCAGTTTATCAGTTTTACCCATTTATATCATACTTGTGTACTTCATGTCAAAGACCAAATTTTGGGTGTGTATGAAAGAAGAACGACTGGGTATAAGTTTACAGATGTCTTATATTTTTAAATATTTATAACTTTCAAGCGGGTTAGGGAGGACCATCTTTCCTCGTTCTCTAAACGGACAGGTGTTTTCAAGACTCGCTTTAGAAATATTTCAGCAATGAAGTTCAGTTTACCAATGTGATCCGCCGCCCATCTTCTCTCTCACACACACATGCCCGCGCGCGCGCACGCACACACACACACACACACACAAACAGAGCTTTCCCCTATTCTTCATTTAGTCGTCAGTTTGTGGTTGTGTGGAAGAACGGATGACTTTGATTTTAAATTTTACGTTTACCTTCAAGGTTCGACACCACGGTGTTTGACGCTATTTGTTGCGATCCTGCTAAAAACGCCGTCACTCACTTACTCACTCTTTTGAAATACCTAACTGGCCTATTGCTGTTTGCTCACTGCCCATTTGATACCGTAGGGTGGGTACTCCATAGTTGTTAACCTTTGGATTGTTATGCCATTGTTGGTTGAATGTTGTTTTACTCCGCACTCAGCAATATTCCAGCTATATGGCCGCGGTCTGTAAATAATCGAGTCTGGACCAGACAATCCAGTGATCAACAGCATGAGCATCGATCTACACTATTGGGATACGATTGCATGCATCAACCAAGTCAGCGAGTTTGACCACCCGATCCCGTTTGTCGCTTCTTACGACAAGCATGGGTTGCTGAAGACCAATTCTAACCCCGATCTTCACGGGTGATGGTTAAAAAAAAAATGACTCGACGTTGAATAGAGACGACACAGTTTTTACTGCTTCAGCAACGAATGTATTGTTTTCCGATTTAAAAGAACGAGACTAAGTATCTATGATAAGAAATGCAACAACATCGTGTTTGTTTTCGTATAAGATAATATTTTTCAACTATCTGAGGCAAATACATGTATTTCAAAAATTAAAAGTCTAACCCCGAACGGTGATAGCCTCATAAAATTAATGTTATATTTGCAGATACTAAGGATATCAGGTTCAAGTATGAAATCTTTGAAAATCCATTTTGAAATGTAACCTTTGGCTTTCAGATGGTATAGGCTGTTATTGTACCAGACTGGGACTTTTCAAACATCATCATAGGACATAAATCACAACAATCAATAAGATCATTAATGGTTGTATGTTCATCAAATGAGACATTTTCGTTTGTGTTACAGAATCATGCGATCACTGGCAGTCCTTCTACTCGCCGCTGTGGCTTATGGGTAAGTTATGGAACTGTGGGTGAAAGTAGCAATCATTACTACAATAAAACGTTTCTTGACCCTGTGCAGTCCTACAAGGCTTATTCACTGCAGTGAACACCTGCCTTTGCTGTAGTCGACTTGAGTCGCCCGGATCACTTTACCGACAGGGATCAAAAGCGGCGTAAAACCTAGCTCACTCACTCACTCACTCACTCACCCACTCACTCACTCACTCACTCACTCACACTCAACTCACTCACTCACTCACTCACTCACTCACTCACTCACTCACTCTCACTCACTCACTCACTCACTCACTCAATCAATAAGATGTTAAACACTTGTAACCTTCCTGTCAGCTCAATACAACCAAAGTTAAACATTGTTGTAATCTTTCAGCCAGCTGAGCAACCCAAAGTGTATCCACAGCAACACCCAACAACACACCGCCGACATGGTCGTTCTGCAGGCACTCAACGACATGGACTCCAATAAAGACGGCATTGTTGAAGACATGGAAATTCTCAACGAGTTCGTGACGAATTTCGATCACGACGGTAGGATCCATTTGGTGTTTGATTTGTCAGAAATTACACATGGAATAGCATTTTAACTTTTGAAAAACCTTTCTTAATTTCCTGATAATAAGTTTAGCCGTACCCGGGGCGGTGGGGTAGTCTAGTGGTTAAAGCGTTGGCTCGTCACGCCGAAGACGTTCGAATCCCCACATGGGTACAATGTGTGAAGCTCATTTCTGGTGTCCCCCGCCGTGTTGTTGCTGGAATATTGCTAAAAGCGGTGTAAAACCAAACTCAGTCAGTCAGTTTAGCCGTACCCACGTTGTGGGGTTAGCACGGTATCCGTGTCTGGGTTTCTACTATATGCACTGTATACCATAATATCTTTCATCACAGTGACAAACAGCTAACACTTACTTCACGTCCAAGGCCACCCATGTAAAGCTGACAAAATGTACAACTGAAATATTATTCAAAGAGGCTTTGAACTCATTAACAAGCGCATGATTCTGTCGACAGGTAGTTTGTCCATCTCGAAGGCTGAGTTTGTCAAACAATGGCACGCAACATACCACGACGCCCCCGATTTCGCCGCCTTCATCTTCACAAAGTTCGACACCAACGGCGACGGCAGCCTTGGCCTCTTTGACGTGCTTGGGCTGAAGAGCAAGGTCGACGTTGACCGTGAGTGATGAGCATTCAGAAATATTTCGAATACTATGTATTTTCGTCCCGATTCTAAAGATGAAATTTTACAGCTATTCATCTCCCTCAACACTTGACTTAGAATGACATTTATGAACTTCACCAGTAACCAGGGAGAAGGAATCGTTCAGTTCAAACAATATTTGGCATACACATCTCCTAGCTTGCGTAGTGCCACGACATTCGTAACTTGATGGTAAACTGAAGAGTTACTTGTCTTGTCTTGTAACGCCTTGGTTTGACCTCGCCCGGGATCGAACCACCGACCTTCCGTTCCTCTGGCAAACGCACTATCCTGCTAGACCAGGGATGAGATCCCTACGTTCATATAGGGCACTTAGAGATGATGATTAGAACTGGTCTTCAGAAACCCATGCTTATCGGTGGTCAGGTTCGCTGACTTGGTTGACACATGTCATCGCATTACAATTGCGTATCGATGCTCATGTTGTTGATCATTTGATTGTCTGGTCCAGACTCGAATATTTACAGACCGCCGCCATATAGCTGGAATATTGCCGAGTGCAGCGTTAAACGACAAACAAACATCATAAAGTTTAAATGAAAAGAGCACCCCAGACCGAGAACCACACACGGTGTTTGTCTCCTTCGTGGCCTGTTTCAAGTGTTTTGTCAGGGGCCGGTCATTGGGTTAATCATAGGAGGGGCATAAAAATACACATATTTCGGGGGATCGTTTTGTATTTTCATGGAGGGTCGTGAAAAAAATGTTCATAGACATAGGGAAGGGTCAATAACAGGACTAACTTTGCGAACCACTGGTTTCTGTACACAGTGCATGAAAAGCTCTCGCTCACTCACCCCTGTAATAAATTAGCTGTCCCATATATAACAAGACCTTATAAGGATTCACGGAGTCATACGATGGAATGAAAAGAAATGACATAGTTATCTCCCTTTACAGAGGACGGCAAGATCACCGATGTGGAGTTCACCGAGTTCCTGGTAAACGTACGTAGTCAAGATGTTAGACATTAATATCAATTTGTGTGCAGTGTGACCAGAAGACGGGCAACCCTGTCGAGGCCTTCTCTTGGAAGAAGTCTGCTGGCCTGAAAATTGAAACAGAAGGCTTTCTTTTAACTGCTCAGCAATAATCACTTCCCACACGAAGTCGTCAACGTGTGTATTTTCATCAAAATGTTTATAAGAAATTCAAATTATGCAATGCGTTCAAAGAGAATGTCCACCACAGTGGACGCCCTTCTTTGACGCAAACATAGTATCAAAAGCGACATGACGTGGTTCGATCCTTCTATTAGCGTCGTCGCCATGCTTGTGGTTTTCACAAAGAGGTCCATTCATAGTACGAATATTTAGAGGGCGTCACGGAATGTGATAATTAAAATTATTTAGAATAGTTTACATCCTCAGACGTATCCAAGCCAACAAACCTGACCTTGTCTTTCATTAGTATGGTAAATATACGGATCTGGCTTGCATCCCGTGAACCAAGTTGTAAACCCATTGCTCTCGGTGCCTTGGGTTTGGTGCCTCCCAATCTCTTTGCTGGCACTGGGAGAGTAACTGGATTTGCTGCCAGGAACACACACTGTAATTTTCCGGGTAATGCAGAACTTAAGACTCAGAGAGTCATATTCTCCGAGTTGGTGGGTAGGAAAAGGCGCTTCTGGAGAGAAGTCTCACTCGCTGTCAGGGGTGGAGGTGAAAGGGGCAGGACCCTGAGCTGATGATGAGCCTGAACAGTCGTCCTGTACAAGGATCTCCCGAAACCTATTTTGCTGCATTTAGTTATTGTAAACTGTTAAATTATATTGGTAATGATGGCGGTGACGTCGACGACTATGATGGTGATGGTTGCTATGGTAACACTTCCGGTCTTGTTCCAGGCTTACCGTGAATGTGTCCAGACTCACCAGGCTCCCATCTAAGAAGATCGTCATGTATCTTTCTGACAAATAAATGTTTCTTTCAAGTCAACAGTCTTCTTACACTTTACTAAAACCTCACGGTTTATTACTATAAAAACATTGCTGACTCGATTATTTAACGTGGTTGACACATGTCACATGACACATATACGGATGTTGGTTTCGGATCTTGGATAGGACTCAACCCATCAAAAGAACTAGAATCTGTACTTTACTGAGAAAGTGTAATCCCAAATATATCATGTGCTACATTTGACCACTTTCTCAATGGCATTGTGTATTCATTGTTTGTATCTGCGGTGAAGTGGAACGTTTGTTCCATTTACCTAACCATGCGACAAGATCAGCTGGCAGAACATCGTCGGACAGACAGATTCACGAAAACGACGTTGCGTCAGACTAGCTAACTGATACTCAACATTTGACATTAATTGGAAAAATAACTGTGATAAAAACTTCAGCATTATCTACTCTTCTTCACATATTCTCTGCTTTGACGCAACCACCCAAAAAAATTGTTGAGGAACTAAGTTCAATTTTAATTTGGAACTCTAAACCTGATAAAATTAAACGGGCGAAGCTATGGGAATGGTGGATTGAGAATGGTAGATATAAATGTGTTCATATCATCGCTAAAGCTCAGTATCCTAAACAAAAGCATGTTTAAGAACCTCTATAATAGCTACATTCCTTTAAAACTCCTTTTTCAACTGGGTGTCCATGTATCGTCTTACAGACTTTGTAAAATTGATAACCCCTACGGGCAGGATTTGATATATATTTGGAGTAAATACTATAGGTCTCATTTGACAGATGCAAGAGATATTCAGGCTATTCTAGCTGAACCGATATGGTTTAACCACCAGTGTACAGACTCATATTTTATTATAAAAACTGGTTCGGTAAAGGAGTGCATTATATAAGAGACTTGAGTGATGAGAACGGGATCTTATCCTTTGTAGACTTGAAAAAAAAATTGAACCTCAAGGGTACTGATCTGGACATTCATCGAGTTCTTAGTAATCTCCCTAAAGAATGGATAAAGGTGATAGACAATTCTAAACCTATATGTGTCTACGATCTTAGGATGAATAACTTTTTAATGGAATGGACCAAACCAGCAAAGGGATATCGGAAGATATATGATATACTTGTGCAAAATAATTATCTCCCTATTATTTGTAGTAAATGGCAACAAATGTTCTTAACTGACTTAAACTGGAAGGAAATATTTAGTCTTCCTGAACAATGCTGTAGAGATATCAAGCTACAAGATTTCCAATATAGATTTTTGCATCGCATTATATAAACAAACAGGAATTATTGAAAATGAAGCTAATCGACAATAGTATTTGTCAAAGATGTAACAATGAAAACGAATCGATTGTGCATGTATATTTTGAATGTCCCCAGGTTAGTCATTCTTGGTACAATCTGGAACAATTTTTGAGACAACATCTGTGTTATGAGATTCAGCTTAATCTTGAAGCCATCCTCTTTGGTATCCAGGGCACCGCAAACTTCAAACTGGTGAACCACATTCTTTTGGCCGGAAAAAGATATATATAAATAAGTTGTATTATAAATGAATCTCTATCTTTCAAATCTTTTATTGCTACCTTGAAAGATATTTTTCAAGTTGAGAGATATGTTGCTAGAATAAAAAAACAACTAAAAGAATGTATAAGTAAATGGCTACCACTACTCACAACATGGACCGATGTGTCATGACTCTTCAACATGCTTAAAGAAGAATTTTGAGATCGCGAATTACAATATGATGGTTAAAAGGTATACATATTTATATGCATAAGCTGTATTAAAAATTTAATATTGACCCTAAAATATGTGGAGTAAACGGGCTCCCAGTACACAACATGTGTTATGACTCTTCAATGTATACAATTTATGATCTTTGTGCAGTAATACTTGAATGAATCTACTCATGTTTGAAGACTGATGTGTTGTGAGCTGTCAACATGTACAAGCTTGTATTAGGCATGACCTCTGTATAATAATGTATGAATGTTTCTACCTCTTGGTTACCCAGAAGGATACGGTGCTATTATGAAAACGAACCAAATGAACCCAGGAGCAAACAAGTAATATTACTCATAGCACCGACTTACCTAATTGCTCAAGCTTAGACGATCCGCAATTATACAACTTTGTTTGGATGATATTCGCATAAAACGACTGCAACTAGTTATGTCACCTGTCAACGTGTATGACTTTTGTATAGAATGACCTACTGATGTGAATAAAAAAATGTGGGAAAAAAACCAAAACTGATACTCAACAAGCTACATGTAAATGATACTCAACCAACTAAATGATACTCAACCAACTAAATGATACTCAACCAACTAAATGATGCTCAACCAACTAAATGATACTCAACCAACTAAATGATGCTCAACCAACTAAATGATGCTCAACCAACTAAATGATACTCAACCAACTAAATGATACTCAACCAACTAAATGATGCTCAACCAACTAAATGATACTCAACCAACTAAATGATGCTCAACCAACTAAATGATACTCAACCAACTAAATGATACTCAACCAACTAAATGATGCTCAACCAACTAAAACCAACTAAATGATACTCAACCAACTAAATGATGCTCAACCAACTAAATGATACTCAACCAACTAAATGATGCTCAACCAACTAATAAATGCTCAACCAACTAAATGATGCTCAACAACTAAATGATGCTCAACCAACTAAATGATGCTCAACCAACTAAATGATGCTCAACCAACTAAATGATGCTCAACCAACTAAATGATGCTCAACCAACTAAATGATGCTCAACCAACTAAATGATACTCAACCAACTAAATGATGCTCAACCAACTAAATGATACTCAACCAACTAAATGATGCTCAACCAACTAAATGATGCTCAACCAACTAAATGATGCTCAACCAACTAAATGATGCTCAACCAACTAAATGATGCTCAACCAACTAAATGATGCTCAACCAACTAAATGATGCTCAACTAATGATGCTCAACCAACTAAATGATCAACCAACTAAATGATGCTCAACCAACTAAATGATCCTCAACCAACTAAATGATGCTCAACCAACTAAATGATACTCAACCAACTAAATGATCCTCAACCAACTAAATGATGCTCAACCAACTAAATGGTACTCAACCAACTAAATGATGCTCAACCAACTAATATACTCAACCAACTAAATGATGCTCAACAACTAAATGATGCTCAACAAACTAAATGATACTCAACCAACTAAATGATGCTCAACCAACTAATATACTCAACCAACTAAATGATGCTCAACAACTAAATGATGCTCAACCAACTAAATGATGCTCAACAACTAAATGATGCTCAACCGACTAAATGATCCTCAACAAACTAAATGATGCTCAACCAACTAAATGATACTCAACCAACTAAATGATACTCAACCAACTAAATGATGCTCAACCAACTAAATGATGCTCAACCAACTAAATGATACTCAACCAACTAAATGATACTCAACCAACTAAATGATGCTCAACCAACTAAATGATACTCAACCAACTAAATGATGCTCAACCAACTAAATGATGCTCAACCAACTAAATGATACTCAACCAACTAAATGATGCTCAACCAACTAAATGATACTCAACCAACTAAATGATGCTCAACCAACTAAATGATGCTCAACCAACTAAATGATGCTCAACCAACTAAATGATGCTCAACCAACTAAATGATGCTCAACCAACTAAATGATGCTCAACCAACTAAATGATGCTCAACAACTAAATGATGCTCAACCAACTAAATGATGCTCAACCAACTAAATGATGCTCAACCAACTAAATGATGCTCAACCAACTAAAATGATGCTCAACCAACTAAATGATGCTCAACCAACTAAATGATGCTCAACCAACTAAATGATGCCTCAACCAACTAAATGATGCCTCAACCAACTAAATGATGCTCAACCAACTAAATGATGCTCAACCAACTAAATGATGCTCAACCAACTAATATACTCAACCAACTAAATGATCCTCAACCAACTAAATGATGCTCAACCAACTAAATGATACTCAACCAACTAAATGATGCTCAACCAACTAAATGATGCTCAACAACTAAATGATGCTCAACCAACTAAATGATCCTCAACAAACTAAATGATGCTCAACCAACTAATATACTCAACCAACTAAATGATCCTCAACCAACTAAATGATGCTCAACCAACTAAATGATCCTCAACCAACTAAATGATGCTCAACCAACTAATATACTCAACCAAGTAAATGATCCTCAACCAACTAAATGATGCTCAACCAACTAAATGGTACTCAACCAACTAAATGATGCTCAACAAACTAATATACTCAACCAACTAAATGATGCTCAACAACTAAATGATACTCAACAAACTAAATGGTACTCAACCAACTAAATGATGCTCAACCAACTAATATACTCAACCAACTAAATGATGCTCAACAACTAAATGATGCTCAACCAACTAAATGATGCTCAACCAACTAAATGATGCTCAACCGACTAAATGATCCTCAACAAACTAAATGATGCTCAACCAACTAATATACTCAACCAACTAAATGATCCTCAATCAACTAAATGATGCTCAACCAACTAAATGATCCTCAACCAACTAAATGATGCTCAACCAACTAATATACTCAACCAACTAAATGATCCTCAACCAACTAAATGATCCTCAACCAACTAAATGGTACTCAACCAACTAAATGATGCTCAACAAACTAATATACTCAACCAACTAAATGATGCTCAACAACTAAATGATGCTCAACCACTATGACACGCTGTTGTTACTGCGGCTGCTAATTTTACTCAAATTCACAATTCAAACAGTGTAGGGGCCCACAGTTGCAAAATCATTTCTTACCCCATGCTTCATTGAACAAATCTTTTAACACCAAATTACCCAGACACAAATGATAATTAAATTTAACAATTGTTGCAATCCTATCCACAAATAATCAGCATGTCACGGTAAGAAACGTTTTGAAAGGCATCGAAATCCGCCGCCACAAACCCTTGATCAACTGTGACCAAATTTACTGCATACCACCGGCCTACGAAGAGTTAATCAAGCTGGAGACTCTACCATAGCACACTATCAACGTTTTACTGGTTGTACTACTTAATTCCTATTTGTTGTTCGTACTCCATACCTGTCCTCATGCAATCATGTGCCAACTTTTATCAATTACATTCTGTTAATCAGATGTTTGTCACAACATACTATGTATACATACTAAGCAGCAAAAGAAACGTCTCTTTGGAATTTTCCTTCGCAGAAACGGATAACGGTAAACTCATTTAATGTCTTGATTGTATATTTGTGACAACATCTCCAACTTTACCTGAGCTAAGACATTCCTTCCCAAACTCAGAATGGAACCCTGAAAATGTTCTCGGAGATGGTACAGTATACGGTGTTCTCCCACGTGCTGTTCACAAGGACCATCACACACATCTTCAACCCAAACTGTGAATCAAGCTCAGACTGATGTCAATGTACTTGATGTTCCCAATGTACCAGTCACAGCACCAACAGCTTCACAACCTTTGACCAAAAATGAAAGAAAGAAATTCAATAGAAAACAGACAAACAGGAAAACTTCATCTTCAGATATAGTTGTCCATAACTCTTTTGAAGCACTTGATATGGACACAACCCCTTTGTCTCAGAGCGGCAAACATCCGTCCTTACAACGAGAACGATCCCCAATAGAGCCACCATGATGCAGTCATCCAGCATAATCCAATGGAATTGTAGAGGACTTAGGAATAACTTTAATGATTTACAGATTTTAATACAGGATTTTACACCATCAGCAATGTGTATACAAGAAACGTATCTTCGAGACACAGATAAATGTGATATCAGAAAATATAATTTGTATAATCACTTTTCACCTCCAGGTGCAAAAGCCACTGGAGGTTCTTCTATCTTGATAAGACAGGATGTTATTCATAATGTTGTTCCATTAACTACTAATCTTCAAGCTGTTGCAGTTCGACTTACATTTCACATTGCCTTAACACTTTTTTCTTTGTACATTCCACCTTCTTCGGCTTTACAGCAGGCGGATCTACAAGCTTTATATGATCCCAAACCCTGTGTTATCATGGGTGATTTAAACGGACATAACCCTCTATGGGGAAGTGTTAGTACTAATGCTAAAGGCAAAGTTATTGAAGATTTTATTTCTGACAATAACATATGTATCTTAAATGATTGCTCCAACACGTACTTACATCCTGCCACGGGAACTTATTCAGCATTGGATCTGACTCTGACAGATGCCAATTTACTAAATGAATTTGACTGGTCTGTCCATGATGACCGATGTGGAAGTGATCATTTCCCTACACTACTTAAAGCTATAAACCCTACTGATGAGCCACCTGTGAACAGATGGAATCTTACCAAAGCAAACTGGCCATTATTTCAAACTCTTTGTTACAGAACGCTGAAGCCTAAAACTTTCAGAAATGTTTCAGACCCAATTCAGTTATTCTCAGAGAAACTGAAAAGTATAGCTGATGAAACTATTCCTAAGTCCTCTATGAACCTACACATACGTAAGCCATGGTTTACAGATGGTTGCAAACGAGCTAGAAAATGTAGGAAAAAGGCAGAAACGTATTTCCGGCGACACCCTACAGTTCATAATTTCAATACTGTAAACATAAACAACGCAACGGCTAGACGTACATTTAAACAGAGTAAACGTCAGTCCTGGAGACATTATGTATCTAAAATTAATTCACGCACACCATTATCAAAGGTGTGGAACATGCTCCAAAGAATTAAAGGCAAAGGCTCCAAATCTACTGTTCATCATCTGAAGGATGGTAACAATATATTAACTGGTAAGTCTGACATTGCCAATAAGCTTGGTGAAACTCTCGCCAAACACTCTTCTTCGTCAAACTACGTCCCTGAATTTCAACAATATCAGAAACAACAGGAGAAGAAGAGAATAAATTTTAACTCAGACAATGGCGAAGACTATAATGAATTATTTTAATTACATGAGCTACACACTGCCCTTGACCAAGCTCATGAGGCAGCAACAGGAGCTGATAACATACACTATCAGCTCTTGAAACATTTACCGGTATCATGTTTGAAAACACTTCTAAATATTTTTGATTGAATATGGACTTCAGGGAATTTCCCAACTTCCTGGTGTACTGCCATTGAAGTCCCTGTTCCAAACCCTGGCCGGGATCATACTGATCCGTCTAATTATAGACCAATCTCTTTAACGAGTTGTGTCTGTAAAACCATGGAAAGAATGGTGAATAATAGATTAACTTGGTATCTCGAAACCAATAACCTGATATCAAATATCCAATGTGGTTTCAGGAAAAATCGTAGTACCATTGATCATTTGGTACGTTTAGAATCTTTTGCCAAAAATGCTATAGTAAATAAACAAAATGCCGTATCGATATTCTTTGATCTCGAGAAAGCATACGATACCACCTGGAAGCATGGCATTTTAAAGAATTTACACGATTTTGGTTTAAGGGGTCGTTTATCACAGTTTTTAAAAGACAGGCAATTTCAAGTCCGAGTGGGTTCAACCCTGTCTGACCATTATAATCAGGATCAGGGTGTCCCACAAGGCAGTATTTTGTCTGTAACAATGTTTAGTATTAAGATCAACAGTTTATCCAAGGTTTTAAATGATTCAATTGATAGATCACTTTTTCTGGATGATTTTAACATTACTTGTCGCGGTAAGAATATGCATACTATTGAACGGCAACTACAGTTGTGTTTAAACAAAATAAATAAATGGTGTCTTGAAAACGGCTTTAATTTTTCTAAATCAAAAACTAATTGCATACATTTCTGCCGTAAATATAAACCACATAAAGACCCAGAACTGTTATTAAATGGCACTCCCATCAAGGTTGTAAAAGAGGCCAAGTTCTCGGGTCTCATTTTCGACTCCCATTTAACTTTTCTTCCGCATATTAAATCCCTAAAAACTAAATGCCTGAAGGCACTCGATTTATTGAAAGTCGTTTCTCCTTCAAGGTGGGGAGGGGACCAAACTACCCTCCTACACCTATATAGATCACTGGTCCGCTCGAAGCTTGATTATGGTTCCATCGTATATGGTGGAGCCTGTAAAAGCAACCTAAAACTATTAGATTCTGTCCACCACCAAGGTCTGAGACTTTGTCTTGGGTCCTTCAGAACATCTCCTGTTGACAGTCTCTACGTCGAGGCAGATGGAACCATCTCTTACCCAACGCCGTATAAAATTATCATTACAGTATATTACAAAACTATATTCTAACGAGTCTAATCCTGCATTTCACTGCATCTTTAATCCTCTTTATGAGGATTTGTACAACAAGAAATCTTCTCTTGTTCCGCCTCTTGGGCTCAGGATTAAGCCATTCATTACTGCTGCCGGTGTAAGATTGAAAACATACCCGCGTTGAAAAGGTACCCGGCGGGTACTTTTTTCAACATTGAATTATTACCCGGACTCACTTTTCAACGCCCGGGGTCTTTTTTCAACATTGAATATTCACCCGGCTGCTATTGAAAATAAACCCGGATCACGTATTGAAAAGATACCCTCGTTGAATAATGACCCTCGCTGTTTCTACACTGTCAAGTAAGATACATATGTTAAGATATATGCGCGTATGCAACGTACCGGATAGCTGTGGTTTGATGCAATTTGCGAAATAGCCACTGGTCCGCCAGTCCGTGGCCAGTAAATCTCCACAGTCGCTGGGTCGACTGGCAAGTGAACTTTCATGGGGTGATTTTGAAAACATATAATTCTCTCCGACATGTTAACTTATAATATACTTTTAAATCATGCAAGATTATGGCCTGATAAAAATGTTCATCATATTGGGGGGCGGTGGGGTAGCCTAATGGTTAAAGCGTTGGCTCGTCACGCCGAAGACCCGGGTTCGAATCCCCACATGGGCACAATGTGTTAAGCCCATTTCTGGTGTCCCCCGCCGTGATGTTGCTGGAATATTGCTAAAAGCGGCGTAAAACCAAACTCAGTCAGTCAGTCAGTCATCATATTGGAAGATTAATGATGAAACCCGTGTCTACATTCAAATTTCGGACTAGTGATATATTTTGTGGGCTAGAAACTTTCAGGCACAGCTTGCCCGACTGGTAAGTACAATTTGGAAACTATTTTGCACACTGGTTGGATGGTGAACATAGACATATTTGAGCTCACCTGGACAAACTTCAGATGAGCTTATGTCGTTGACTGTATGTCCGTCGTCGTGCGACATCTGTAAACATCATTTCCGAAACTACTTGCCGATGAGGCTGAAACTTGACATTCATGATCCAAACCAAGAGGACACCAAAGGTTGTTAGAGGCATTCCGATCCAATTTCAGATGTGGCGACTACAGCCGCCATATACTGAAAATGACATTTTCGCTCTTAAGTTCCATGTGACCTTTAAGTTTATAGCTAATTCCATTTAAGCATTCTTACTACGAGCTGCAAGCTCTGAGACAACTTGTCTAAGACTACAACTACAAGCGAAAACAAAACCTAGATATTTGTAGCAGTTTACTACTTCAGTGTTTTTCTCATCATAAAGCGAGTTTTCCTTAACCGCTAATTCCCCACCTCTCCTAAAAACAAGATTTTTAGTTTTATCTAAATTTACAGTTAATCACCAGTTATCTGCATATTTTAAAGTGTCTAACTGGCACTGAAGACCACCAATAGTATCTGACACAAGAATTACATCATCCGCAAATAACAACGTTAGAATTTCAAGTACATCTGGAAACAATTGGTCTCCATGTTTACCATAATTTGTGATTTCTAAAGGAAGTTCATTTATAAACAATGAGGATAACATTGGACTCAACATACAACCCTGCCGTAAACCAAATGTACCGTTAACTCGGATTGAACTCTGACACACGATTTCACAGTTTTATATATACTCATAACAGCTTGCAACTTTGGTTTACGCCGTATGATGAAAGCAATTTCCAGAGTTTATCTGTATTTACAAAACCAAAAGCTTTCATAAAACCTTCTTCTACACAGATTTTTCTCGATGATAGCATACAATGTGATGATAATGTCTACTCCACATTTCTGGGAAACAACTTTTTAAAATAGTTTATTGAACATTGCTGCTCAAAAGGGCATTATTTTAGATTCATTAGTTTTAATCATTTCTATAAGGACGTTATCAATACCTGGAGATGTACCATTTTTCATATGTTGTATCACATGGATTCAAATCACTGTTTGGACACTGTACGCAGTGGAAAATTAAACTAAAACTCCATAAATTTTGACTTACCTTTCAATCAACTAAATGTGAAATCCCCTTATAATCAACTAAACGTGAAATCCCCTTATAATCAACTAAACGTGAAATCCCCTTTTTAACGCAATGAGAAATGTGAAATAAACTAATAAATCATGAAGTTTAAACTTAATATGAGGAAACTGTCCATCTAGCAACTGTCAAAATGTTAATGGATAATTCTCTCGACTATGTGTATTTCTATTTCTATTTAATCTATACTTTTCTTGCCAGTTCAACATCTGGCACGTGGAGAGATTTACCCATTAACAACCGTCACTAGCGCCTAATACTGAAAGTTTTAACATCTGTATCATACGCGGTCGACCTTCGCACAGAATCTCGTGCAGCATGAAAAGCTAATGTCCTTGCCGCGCATGTATTTGTGCTATCAAGTACTGTGTCCGAGAACATCAGTTCTTCACGGACCATTCAGAACAGACATTAATTTTTAAAAAAATGACAATCTAGACTTTCGCAGTCATATATTGCTTTCATATGTTATGATTAACATATATTTCAAGTTTGAACAAAATCGGTGAAGAAATGAATATTTTAGAAAATTCTACCTCTACACCCGTTACATCCGTTACATAAAATACACATGGCGTGACACTCGCAATGCTAGAAACCTGATCGAAACTGGACAGCCCGATTCTACACTAAATATTGTGTTGAGCTTGTAGGTCATGCTTTTACCTTTCTACTCATCGTATTCAATTTGTCTAACTGCATTTCATATGTGACCACTGACCCTCGCATTAGCACTACCCTCTGCTTTGAACAAACGTCTGGCCTCTCGTCGGTAAACATAGAAAATCTTGAATGCTATTTAAGCCGTTTCGAGACAATAACACATATGCCATTTGTAAACAATAACACATATGCCATTTCCAACACCGACATGTGCGTTGATATTTCGTGTCAGCTCGCTGTTGTCTCGAAATAGTACACACACAACATGGATCTTAACGACCAAATTGATTGAATATAGTTAGTATTAATGTAGTTTGATTAGGTATAATTCGATGATTTGGTCCCATTTCCTCCTATTGTATGCTGGAAATAAACTGAACGCCTAGTAATAGTAACTAGAAAATGGTTGCTACCACATTATATAATTAATGATAAATAGATCTAACACATTTGAAACACATAACTGATTAATTCGAACATTTATTTATGCAAAAGTGTAAGTGTGAAAAAAATAGAAATAAAGAAGAATATATTTATTATTTTTCATACATCATTTCAATATAACATTAATATCTTTTCTTTCATTTTGCATGGGGTTGATCATGGTGACACAATATAGGCATTGATCTTAAAGTATAACAATAGTCATGGTATGGCAACATCTGCGTGATGCTACCGAGAAGTTGATTACACATCGGACCACTGGCGTGTTATCTACTGGATATGGAATATCACATCACTATGATTATATAAAACTGAATATACCCCTCCACCCCAGATACAATAGTGGCTGCTGCAGTTTTTTACGTCATCGGAAAACGGACACATTATGAAATATTAAAAGAATGAATCCGATAAACTGTTCACAGAACTACACCATGATTGCAGTAGGTTGTGAAATAATCATGGTTTGAACAGGTGAAAAAATATCTTCACATTTCTCACATCTTGTTTTAACCAGACATATTCAAATCCAAGTCTAAACAGAGTATGTTTTATATGAGTAGCCCATATGGTACAGCCAGTGTCGTCCATTGGATAGCATTGGCGAGGCAGTCAGTGTTCATCCAAATACAGTAGCCTGCACCAATACTTAATATTTAACCCTTGGTGTACTCAAGTCTGAGAGGGGCATTGTTTTTTGTTTTACACATTTTATGCTGTACATCTTCCATAATTTTACAATATGGGGTGCCCTACACTTCTGCACCATAACACACTATAGAGACAATCATAGCATCAACTATCTTAAATATAACTTGGCATTGTATATTTCCAACTTTCTTTTAATACCTGTAAAATGTCATATTTGCCTCTTTACTCTTTACTGAGTAGTTTGTGCTTTAGTCCAAATAAGTTTAGGTGGTAACACAATATCCAAATATCATAAAAAGACACAATTTCGAGACACACCATACAATTTTAATTTTTAAAACAAATCACAATAGTGAACTGGTCAACAATTTCAGAGAACATTCTCCAAAATTCAAAGCAAAATCACTGATTGTGTGTTGAAATATAGGTATGTATGCACTGCTGTAAAATATAAAAAAGTAAAGCAAAAAGAGTCCATTGCTGCATTTAATCAAATGTGTTACCTGCTATCTGGCTGAATAATTGTTGATATCAAATTATGTGATTATTGACATGTATCAGATCTATTCTAATATCACCATGGTTATCATGCTCAAAATGATCAATATATAGCAAATGTATACTCTCATACTGGCTTCAAGCTATAAAAACTGCAGTGCTCAGGACAGGTGTCATAAGTAAAAATCACAAATAGTGAAATGTATCTGTCTAAAAAGTTCATCTACAAATGCATGTACCTTTATGGCAAGGTAGGCATTTTTAGGGTAATCTATTAACACACATAAACATATTCAGTTTAGTAAAATAATGTATCAAATTCATTGTATCGAGCAGTATATCTGTGTGTATTTTTGTGTACAGAGAATTTGATTCTCCATGTTTATTGCAATCATAAACATTTCTGAATAATATTGGTATACCTTTGTCATGTTGTTTTGCAAACCGATTCAGACACTTAATGTGACAACATTCAGATAACTACCCCCTTCCTCCACAAACATATACCCCCAGCCAACAACCAGACATCCTACTACTGTACATGTCCATCCCCACAACACCATACATCCCCAACACCTCAACCATACATTCCCACCCACACAAATCTAGATCCCTACCCCAACAACCATGCATCTCTCACCCTCAAGTGGTTGGGGGATTTGGGATTTGGGGTCCTTAGTGTGGAGATCTTTGGTTGTGGGGATGGGAATGTGCTGAAGTGGGATATATGGTTGTGGGGATATAGGTTGTGGGTGTGTGGATTTGTTGTTTTGGGGAAGGTGATGTTTGGTTGTTGGGATGGGAATGTGAGAAGGTTGGATGTTTTCTTGTTGGTGTGGGGATGTAGGGTTGCTGGGGTGGGGTGGGGTGGGGTGTGTGATAATAGGGGTGGGTTTGTATGGTTGTTTGGGCCGGGGTATGGTTGTGGGAGTGGGAATGAGCGGTGGGATGTATTGTTGTGGGTGTGCGGATGGGTGTTTGTTCTCACAGGACGCAAGCAATCAGTTATCATCGATGGGGTAAGGTCTGAGAGCAGAGAATTAAGGTATGAAGTGCCACAAGGCTCAGTCCTGGGCCCAATTCTGTTCACTGTATATACCATACCCGTTGGTGATATAGCCCGAGCCCACAATCTCAGTTATCATCTCTACGCTGATGACACTCACTTATATCTCGGATTCAAGCCACAAACTGCATCTTCTGTACAGAATACCCTGCAGACAATAACACATTGCATAGCTGAGATCAAATGTTGGATGAAGGGTAAGTTTCTTATACTGAACGATGACAAAACGGAGATTCTCATCATCAGCTCCAAACAGATAAAATAAAAGTTCAAGGTCCCTGGAGTTCAAATTGGAGACACGTTTGTTCAACCAGAAAGCCATGCTCTAAATCTAGGTGTCATCTTTGACTCAACATTAAGCACGGAAAATCACGTTAGTAACATCTGCAAATCTGCAAATTTCCACCTAAGGAACATCAGACAGATTAGCAGGTACATGGACACACCATCGGTAAAATGCCTAATCTATGCATTTGAGACATCACGCCTAGACTACTGCAACAGTGTACTCTATGGAACACAACAGCAGAGCATGGACACGTTACAGCGTGTTCAAAACACAGCTACCAGACTCGTAACACGCACGCATATGTATGTGCACATAACACCAGTCCTGAAGGATTTACACTGGCTCCCTGTATAAGACAGCGTTGTATTTAAACTTCTTGTGTTGGTTTACATGTCCATGAATGGGCTTGCTCCATTCTATCTCCCGGAACTAGTCAACCTTCACAACCTTCAGATCAGATAGTCAGCAAAGCTGAGATGTTCCATCTGTCCGAACCACAACAAACGGTGACAGAACATTTAGCAGAGCTGGGGCTGTACTCTGGAATGGACTACCTGAAAATGTTAGAAAATTGGAAAATATCAACAGTTTCCGATCTTGTCTCAAAACCATCCTCTTTAAACGAGCATTCGACTAAGCGCCCATGAGCAGGACTCTGGATATGTAGCGCTATACACAATCATATCTAATTTGATTTGATTATTTGTTTGCTGGGGATATATGGTTGTGGGGGTTGGAATGTGCAGGGTGGGATGTCTGGTTTGGGGTTGGGGATAAGTGGTTGTGGGGGTGAGGATGTATGATTGTTGGGGAGGGGTATGGGTGTGGGGATATGTATGATTGTTGGGAAGGGGTATGGTTGTGTGTGTGTGGGGGGGATATGCGGACGTGCGATGTAGGGTTGGGGGTTGATGCTCGTAGGGGTGTGGATGTCCAGGCGTTATGTGTCTTGTTGGGGTGGGGGATATATGGTTATAGGGGTGGGGTGGAATGTTGTGGGATGAGATGTCTGGTTGTGGTGAAAGAACAAAGTGAAGAGAGCTTTGTGAAAGAAAACAACATAATTGCTTAGAGATGATTATTTACGGCACACAAAAGCAATAAAATAAAATTATTGCAGTTTCATTAGGATAACACTGAATATTGAGAAATGTATGTTTTTATAGCCATGACAACACAAAAAACACTATGACCGTCAGTCACCTATAGGATATCGGATCAATACAGAACAATCTCATAGCAGAGAAGGAATGTAGCCATAGTTCTGTCAATGACGTATAAAATCCACGTTCATCAATCACGGCTTTTCACCTTTTTGGTAGTGCTAGTGTCGTTTAAGTTTTTGTTCTCGGTATAATTCAAAGGAAATTTGTGTTGTAGGAAAACTAACGTCGCTATCAGGTTTGATGTTCTATATACGCCTTGGTGGACAGGTAATAGCGGATTCATACATTTACTTCAACGCGTGAAAAGGTCAAATAAAATAAAACCGCAGCTACATTAGAATATCAGTAGGTTTTGCATTTAAAAAAGCTTGTATACTTACGTTTTATGTACACCAGGGTGTGCCCCCATTTCCTGATGGACGCTCTTCAGGCCCGATTTCTCGAAACAAACTTAAGTCTGAGTTTTGACTTAAGTTAGAGTTTTTACTCAAATTTGAGAAAATGTATTTCCCAGAATGAACTGAAATCGATATAAAACTCAAACATAGTAGAGAATTTGAGTTTGGTGGATAGATTACTTGTTGTTTGGGGTTTTTTATTTTAAAAATGCAGTTGAGTTAAAAATTCAGCTGTTTCAAATTGTCAAACTCAGTTTGAAATTTGAGTTAAAACTTAAGTTTGTTTCGAGAAATCGGGACACTGACACATCTGCCTTGTGAGGGACTCTTAGAGGTTCGGATTTGGATTTGAAAACAGGTTGTCGTTATCCAGATTGAATTTTTCACATTTTCGCCGAAAGTTTGAAAGTTTGATTTTTAGACGCCCACTTCGGGTAGTTCCTACTGCTTTTGAAATCTTAGATATCCTTGACTTCTTGTTCTTCCACGTTGATTAAAAGTGTTGAAATGCAATGACTATATCAGTGTTATATTCTTTTGAAATGTGTAACATTTTCATACGGACGTGCATCGGCAGGATATCAAAGATTTGGATGTTCCCGTCTGGATCTGCGGCGTCTATCAAAGACAGGCACACAGTCGTCCAACAAATGATTTATTTCGGTCTCACCGTATGTACAGCATTTTGAACAAAACATTTTGATAAAACCATAAATATGTGTACATGGGTAAAAAGCTAATCAACGGTGTTTCAATTGGCTACGTACGTTTACAGCGTTAGAAACAGCGAGGGTCATTATTCAACGAGGGTATCTTTTCAATACGAGATCCTAGTTCGAATCCGAGATATAAGTGAGTGTCATCAGCGTAGGGATGATAACTGAGATTGTGGGCTCGGGCTATATCACCAACGGGTATGGTATATACAGTGAACAGAATTGGGCCCAGGACTGAGCCTTGTGGCACTTCATACCTTAATTCTCTGCTCTCAGACCTTACCCCATCGATGATAACTGATTGCTTGCGTCCTGTGAGAACAAACACCCATCCGCACACCCACAACAATACATCCCACCGCTCATTCCCACTCCCGCAACCATACCCCGGCCCAAACAACCATACAAACCCACCCCTATTATCACACACACCCACCCCAGCAACCCTACATCCCCACACCAACAAGAAAACATCCCACCTTCTCACATTCCCATCCCAACAACCAAACATCACCTTCCCCAAAACAACAAATCCACACACCCACAACCTATATCCCCACAACCATATATCCCACTTCAGCACATTCCCATCCCCACAACCAAAGATCTCCACACTAAGGACCCCAAATCCCAAATCCCCCAACCACTTGAGGGTGAGAGATGCATGGTTGTTGGGGTAGGGATCTAGATTTGTGTGGGTGGGAATGTATGGTTGAGGTGTTGGGGATGTATGGTGTTGTGGGGATGGACATGTACAGTAGTAGGATGTCTGGTTGTTGGCTGGGGGTATATGTTTGTGGAGGAAGGGGGGGGGGGTAGTTATCTGAATGTTGTCACATTAAGTGTCTGAATCGGTTTGCAAAACAACATGACAAAGGTATACCAATATTATTCAGAAATGTTTATGATTGCAATAAACATGGAGAATCAAATTCTCTGTACACAAAAATACACACAGATATACTGCTCGATACAATGAATTTGACACATTATTTTACTAAACTGAATATATAAAAATACACAGTATGATCAGTATGTTAATAGATTACCCTAAAAATGCCTACCTTGCCATAAAGGTACATATATTTGTAGATAAACTTTTTAGACAGATACATTTCACTATTTGTGATTTTTACTTATGACACCTGTCCTGAGCACTGCAGTTTTTATAGCTTGAAGCCAGTATGAGAGTATACATTTGCTATATATTGATCATTTTGAGCATGATAACCATGGTGATATTAGAATAGATTTGATACATGTCAATAATCACATAATTTGATATCAACAATTATTCAGCCAGATAGCAGGTAGCACGTTTGATTAAATGCAGCAATGGACTCTTTTTGCTTTACTTTTTTATATTTTACAGCAGTGCATACATACCTATATTTCAACACACAATCAGTGATTTTGCTTTAAATTTTGGAGAATGTTCTCTGAAATTGTTGACCAGTTCACTATTGTGATTTGTTTTAAAAATTAAAATTGTATGGTGTGTCTCGAAATTGTGTCTTCTTATGATATTTGGATATTGTGTTACCACCTAGACGTATTTGGACTAAAGCACAAACTACTCATGGTACACAGAGTAAAGAGGCAAATATGACATTGTACAGGTATTAAAAGAAAGTTGGAAATATACAATGCCAAGTTATATTTAAGATAGTTGATGCTATTATTGTCTCTATAGTGTGTTATGGTGAAGATGTACAGCATAAAATGTGTAAAACAACAAACAATGCTATGGTTTGGGGAGACTGTGTCAGAGTCCCTCTCAGACTTGAGTACACCAAGGGTTAAATATTAAGTATTGGTGCAGGCTACTGTATTTAGATGAACACTGACTGCCTCGCCAATGCTATCCAATGGACGACACTGGCTGTACCATATGGGCTACTCATATAAAACATATTCTGTTTAGACTTGGATTTGAATATGTCTGGTTAAAACAAGATGTGAGAAATGTGAAGATAATTTTTCACCTGTTCAAACCATGATTATTTCACAACCTACTGCAATCATGGTGTAGTTCTGTGAACAGTTTATCGGATTCATTCTTTTAATATTTCATAATGTGTCCGTTTTCTGATGACATAAAAAACTGCAGCAGCCACTATTGTATCTGGGGCGGAGGGTTACATTCAGTTTTATATAATCATAGTGATGTGATTTTCCATATCCAGTAGATAACACGCCAGTGGTCCGATATGTAATCAACTTCTCGGTAGCATCACGCAGATGTTGCCATACCATGACTATTGTTATACTTTAAGATCAATGCCTATATTGTGTCACCATGATCAACCCCATGCAAAATGGAAAAACGATATGGATGTTATATTGAAATGATGTATGAAAAATAATAAATATATTCTTCTTTATTTTTATTTTTTTCACACTTACACTTTTGCATAAATAAATGTTCGAATTAATCAGTTATGTGTTTCAAATGTGTTAGATCTATTTATCATTAATAATATAATGTGGTAACAACCATTTTCTAGTTACTATTACTAGGCGTTCAGTTTATTTCCAGCATACAATAGGAGGAAATGGGACCAAATCATCGAATTATACCTAATCAAACTACATTAATACTAACTATATTCAATCAATTTGGTCGTTAAGATCCATGTTTTGTGTGTACTATTTCGAGACAACAGCGAGCTGACACGAAATATCAACGCACATGTCGGTGTTGGAAATGGCATATGTGTTATTGTTTACAAATGGCATATGTGTTATTGTCTCGAAACGGCTTAAATAGCAATCAAGATTTACGGAAACTATCGATGTTTACCGACGAGAGGCCAGACGTTTGTTCAAAGCAGAGGGTAGTGCTAATGCGAGGGTCAGTGGTCAAATATGAAATGCAGTTAGACAAATTGAATACGATGAGTAGAAAGGTAAAAGCATGACCTACAAGCTCAACACAATATTTTGTGTAGAATCGGGCTGTCCAGTTTCGATCAGGTTTCTAGCATTGCGAGTGTCACGCCATGTGTATTTTATGTAACGGATGTAACGGGTGTAGAGGTAGAATTTTCTAAAATATTCATTTCTTCACCGATTTTGTTCAAACTTGAAATATATGTTAATCATAACATATGAAAGCAATATATGACTGCGAAAGTCTAGATTAGTGTCTGTTCTGAAAGGTCCGTGAAGAACTGATGTTCTCGGACACAGTACTTGATAGCACAAATACATGCGCGGCAAGGACATTAGCTTTTCATGCTGCACGAGATTCTGTGCGAAGGTCGACCGCGTATGATACAGATGTTAAAACTTTCAGTATTAGGCGCTAGTGACGGTTGCTAATGGGTAAATCTCTCCACGTGCTAGATGTTGAACTAGCAAGAAAAGTATAGATTAAATAGAAATAGAAATACACATAGTCGAGAGAATTATCCATTAACATTTTGACAGTTGCTAGATGGACAGTTTCCTCATATTAAGTTTAAACTTCATGATTTATTAGTTTATTTCACATTTCTCATTGCGTTAAAAAGGGGATTTCACGTTTAGTTGATTATAAGGGGATTTCACGTTTAGTTGATTATAAGGGGATTTCACATTTAGTTGATTGAAAGGTAAGTCAAAATTTATGGAGTTTTAGTTTAATTTTCCACTGCGTAACAGTGTCCAAACAGTGATTTGAATCCATGTGATACAACATATGAAAAATGGTACATCTCCAGGTATTGATAACGTCCTTATAGAAATGATTAAAACAAGTGAATCTAAAATAATGCCCTTTTGAGCAGCAATGTTCAATAAAATATTTTAAAAAGTTGTTTCCCAAAAATGTGGAGTAGAGCAATTATAGTTCCTTTACTCAGCTCACACGGGGAAATATATACTTGTGTTTTAAATGAAAGACTAACAAAATGGGCAAATGTTATGGATAAAGCTTCTGAAACTCAAGCTTGTTTTCGGAAGGGCTATTCAGTTGTTTACATTATCTTCACATTGTATGCTATCATCGAGAAAAATCTGTGTAGAAGAAGGTTTTATAAAAGCTTTTGGTTTTGTAAATACAGATAAACTCTGGAAATTGCTTTCATGAGTATATATAAAACTGTGAAATCGTGTGTCAGAGTTCAATCCGAGTTAACGGTACATTTGGTTTACGGCAGGGCTGTATGTTGAGTCCAATGTTATCCTCATTGTTTATAAATGAACTTCCTTTAGAAATCACAAATTATGGTAAACATGGAGACCAATTGTTTCCAGATGTACTTGAAATTCTAATGTTGTTATTTGCGAATGATGTAATTCTTGTGTCAGATACTATTGGTGGTCTTCAGTGCCAGTTAGACACTTTAAAATCGTATGCAGATAACTGGTGATTCACTGTAAATTTAGATAAAACTAAAAATCTTGTTTTTAGGAGAGGTGGGGAATTAGCGGTTAAGGAAAACTCGCTTTATTATGAGAGAAACATTGAAGCGGTAAACTGCTACAAATATCTAGGTTTTGTTTTCGCTTGTAATTGTAGTCTTAGACAAGTTGTCTCAGAGCTTGCAGCTCGTAGTAAGAAGGCTTAAATGGAATTAGGTATAAACTTAAAGGTCACATGCAACCAAAAAAATAAACATAATTAAAACACAATTATCACTTATTCATTTCATATAATATACATTGCTGATTATAAAAAAAACATATAAACAAAATTATAAGCGTTCAAACGCAAATCAAAAGTGGAATATTTTGTATTTGGGTTTACTTCCCAAGAAACGAAGCAGCCGCGATACCGAACCCAGTCAGAGCGGGTGGGTGTGCACTCAAGTGTAACGGCTGGTTCAACATTTGCAGATGCACTCACGGCTCATTGTGTGTGTATATATAGAGATGTTTGGTTTTGTAAATACATGCTCATTTTTTGTGTATAAAATTTTGCAATCAACAGACATCATAACATGTCATGTGTACAAGTATCACACCTGCCTGTTTGTGAAATTACATAATGTGACAGCGACCGAAATCCGGCCATAAATCAATGCGTTTTGTTTATGGTGTATAGCCTGATAGGTGTTCAAATTGCATGTGGTCAGTGATCGAAGTTGTGTATTGAATATTGTCATTAGCAGACACATAGGTGTCAGTAAAACAGACATTGTGTTTTGTCTGTGACAACGACATATCTATATCACAGTTAGAAATTCTGTCAGGGCTAAATAATGACACTGCTTTTAAGTATCGAACTGAGAAAGTGACTCGGTAAGAAGAACGTGTGGTGAAATAGACAAACGAAATTATATAAACTTTTAAATCGGTAATCTACTGTCATAACATAAAAAGCTGAAATATCAACAAAACATTAGAAAATAGCTCACACCAAAGCCTTCACCGAGTATTCACCGGACAACCCGCTTCCAAGCTGTGCGATCCTATTTCACTGCGCATGTGACTATGACAGCAGCCCAGCGCAGCGCAGCCCAACTGTTGAAACCACTTTTTCCCCCAAGCGCTAGGGCAAAATTAGTGAATCGTTTGAATCGAGTTTTTTTTCATCGCGTTATTTTTCAACTTGATAAGTTGAATTTGCATTTTTGATGATTTGGTTCAGTAAGTCCATACCGAAAGGTATCAAAATCTGCAAAGATGTGTTTTACGTTGCATGTGACCTTTAAGGAAATTATGACCAATACCTATGAAAGTATTTTTATTAATATTTGACAGCCATATTCAGCCAATATGTTTGTACGTGTCAGAAGCTTGGGGGGTTAAAATATCCGATAGCATTGAAAACAATTCACTTACAAGGATGTAAAATGTCTTTAAATGTCGGTCCACAGACACCAAATGCAATAGTATATGGAGAATGTTGACGGTTTCCAGTTTATATTAATTCCTACGTTCGAACGATGAAATATTGGCTTAAGTTCATGACAATGCATGATGAACGAATTCCGAAAAAGCATGTATTATGTTGTATTACCTAGATACTGCTGGGTACCACACATGGACGTCTGAGATCCGTCATATACTTTGCTTACACGGTTTTGGATTTGCCCGGTTTTCACAATCTGTGATCCGTGCGCTTTTATTCACAGTTTAAAGAACGTGTTATCAACATGTTTTAACAAAATTGGACATCTACTCTTGAAAATAGGTCATGCTATAAGTTATAATTCTACTACAATCTACGAGATTTGACACGCACGGTATACAACATTCAAGGAACGCTGACAAAGTTACTTCAGTCATATGTTATAGACCATTCTTAATGAGGCCTCATGAATATTCATATCTGTACCAAAACGAGGATAAACGGGGCAAGGACACAATCGCATTATGGCGACAAAACTCAATGTATACTTCCTGGTTTCAAATTTCCCTTGAACGGTACATTACGAAACTGTCCAGTAGTTAAGGGAAATCGCAGAGAAATGGGAAAGGGCTACACAAATGTTTCTGTAGCATATCCACGGATTGAAGGGTGAATAATTACTGTACATCACGACACATCACGATAAGTCATATGACCTAGATATCTAGGTAACGTTTACCATGTTGCGCAGCATTTATGAAGGGAAGCTACTCTAAAGTCACAAAAGTTGATATATTACCAAGGGAAATCAATAACGTTTACTTTATCAACATATGAACAAAGTAAAAGACGTATTTCCTGACCTGGATTCAAATCATCCACTTCCACATGGGAGTAGTGTTGTTAATTCTTGAGCTAGATCATCGAGCTTATAAGTAGGATCAATTTAAGAAGATAGCTCTCCTCGAGTGGATCTGGACCAGACAAATGTTTTGTATTATTCATGTGATGAAATTATTTGTTTGGTATTTTTTTCTGTTTAAAATGTTTTGTCCTATCGACTATGTTTTATAGATATAGGGTATTTATTCACGCATTTATTTTCAGTTGTACAGGACTAGTGGTGATAGGGGATTTGTGGGTAGCTGCATGTTACAATCGCAGAGGAAAAAACGAATCGCCACATCATCATGTAGAAACTATTTATTTCAATCAACATGAGTGGGACCAGAGACCATATCTATTATATGGTCTCTGGTGGGACACAATGTGCAAGACAAAACTGGATGATTTCTTTGAAGTTCTTTCTTGACTGATTTGGAGGTGAATAATTAATTTACCTAAATGGACAAGTGGTACCTGCATGGGGAATATTTGAACTAATTTTCAATACTGTGTTACTATACCATAAAATTGATTTATTGTAGATCAGGTGTACTTATTTTGTACCACTGTAACTGAAGACATTTTTAAGGAGAACATATTATCAGATTAACATAACAGGATTCAGACTACAGCAAACAATTAACCCAAATAAATAACGAACATCTGGAGTGCAGTTAATAAAAAAATATTTTGAAATGGTGTCTTAAAGGTCCAATAACAATAAACACATTCACAATAGCTTCCAACTGTAATACTGATGAATAACAATAAAATTTTCAGAGGATGCAAATTGAAAATATATTGGGTGCAATATTTATGTTGATAGAAGTATCCTTTTAGATTAGTCTGACATGAATGGCAACAATTACAGCTGGATCAATGCATAATTTATCATAGTTTTCTCCCCTTACACATTATCATAATCTCTTACCTATGAATGATGGGTTTTTTCTGATTCCCAACTAACTCTTTTCAAACAGGATGAAATACATTCTTTTTCATCAATTATTAATTAAACAGCAGCAAATGAGTTACATCTACAACTATGCCATTATGAAAGACCTTTCTATTTTTCAGTTAAATCCATCAATGTGTATGTATTGCAGCTGTCCCTTTTTTCATCCATCATTTACACAACACAAAAGCACCAAACAATTTCATTTACATTCATGTCTGTCAAATTGTGCTGTTTGGGCAAGGTACTTCACAAAACCTGGGAAGATATTCAACAAATGAAAAAGTTCCAGCTAATCAGTGCCAATGTTTGAAATGATGGAATACTGTAAAATGTTAAATCAATTTTTATCATCATACATGAATTTACAAACTCCAAACTTTTCAAGTTCAAGTTTTCTGTTCAATTCTTCTATTTTGTCAACCTTTTCCTTGAGTTGCCTCCCCTGTTCATGTAAGTTTTGCTGGAGTTGTTCTATGTAGGACTGGGGTCAGTGGCTGCTGTATCACTCTCTGCTTCACTGTAATATAAGCATTGTAAAGCATCACTATTATCTCTTCGACCACACAAACAATAAATATATCTCTGGAATTACAAATATACATCAAGGAATAGTTGCTAACATCATTTCATATTTTAGACAGTATGGGCAATCAATATTTTTATATGTAAATAACATAGCATATAGGTCAAAGTTCAGTTGTATTAAATTCTTTAAAACCATGTCAGTTGGCAAAATTAACTTAATACGATCTGACATTCTTACTGTATCTGAGATGGTGACTGTGGTAGATTCCTTATGGGAGGTTCCTGAGCTGGTGACATGCTCTCTGACTCTTAATTAGCAGCATCTGAAATGGATATTTAAACACTAAATATATTTCAGTTGGTGTAATTAGATTGTCCAGTAATATGTCCTGTATCCCTGAAGTACTGGTCAGTATAGAGTAATTTTGAAAGTAGATACATATTTAAGATTTTTAACAGCATGTGTATGTCCTGCATATATATGTACTTGAAATGTTACTTTGATTTGCAGCCAATCTAATTTCACTGATACAGAGAACATTTGCAAAATAAAATTCCCTTGCCATCATGACAAGAGTGTCTGCACATGTCCATATGCTTAAATTTTTTAATATATTGGACCGTTCATAATTTATGACTAGGGGGGTGATGATGATTTTAGGTGCCGTGTTTGTGGGGGTTGGGGTGTCTCCCAGATTGTTTTGGGAGGCAGGGGGAGGGGCCAATTATGTACATGTGAACTAGGGGGTGTTCACTGATTTTGAACATGACAATGTGTGTGGGGGTGGGGTGGGGGGGGTGGGGTTTGAATGTGTCTCTGTGTGTGTGACATTCACATTGTACATGTGCCCCTAATATTAAAACCTTGCATAGTGAACAGTTTGTACATTACACGGCAGATCTAGACTATGCCATGTGCCGTAATTATTTTGTACTTACTATGAATCATTTTCGAGGATCTCTCCGTATTTTCGTCAACCACTGCCTTCTTCTGATCTTATTCTTTGGAATATGGTGAAAGGATACCGTAAAATCCTTACGGGCATCACTCCAACGCAAAGGCACAGCAGTAATCTCTCCTTTCCGAGGTCGCCATTTTCAAGTTTGGGTCAACCTATTTAAGCCTCGCTTTCGATTTGACCTCGAGGTCATGCATATTGGCTAAGAATGGTCTATAAAATCCGTAACATGATATGCATGCGTTACGCATTGCTATTTAACAAATTCCAGCTGAATCGGTGCGAAAATGAGCCACTAATGAGACAGTATGGCAATTTTATAATGAAGGTAAAATGCGATGCACAGCAAAACCCGCACTATATTTGTTGATTCTTACTATTCAGTACCTACATAGTAAATTGAAGCTGAATTGCTGCAGAAATGAGTCACAAATCAGTCAAAATGGCATTTTCAATATGGCCATATGCATATTGCAAGAAGATATATGAAAATGTTCAGCTTCATCACTCAAGTAGATAGCAGTTTCAGAGAACATGTTTTAAAGATATAACTGAAATTAAAGGCCATGCCGAATAACAGGTCAAACAGGTAAAATGGCGAAGTGTTGAGTTTGCTATCTGGCACAGATATATCAACTTTCAGCTGATTCACTGCAGAAATTGGGAACTAAAGAGCGAAAATGTCATTTTCAGTATATGGCGGCTGTAGTCGCCATATCTGAAATTGGATCGGAATGCCTCTAACAACCTTTGGTGTCCTCTTGGTTTGGATCATGTATGTCAAGTTTCAGTCTCATCGGCTAAGTAATGTCGGAAATGATGTTTACAGATGTCGCACGACGACGGACATACAGCACGCGACATAACCTCGTCTGAAGTTTGTCCAGGTGAGCTAAAATGTGTCTATGTTCACCATCCAACCAGTGTGCGAAATAGTTTCCAAATTGTACTTACCAGTCGGGCAAGCTATGCCTGAAAGTTCTAGCCCACAAAATATATCACTAGCCCGAAATTTGAATGTAGACACGGGTTTCATCATTAAGCTTCCAATATGATGAACATTTTTATCAGGCCATAATCTTGCATGATTTAAAAGTATATTATAAGTTAACATGTCGGAGAGAATTATATGTTTTCAAAATCACCCCATGAAAGTTCACTTGCCAGTCGGCCCAGCGACTGTGGAGATTTACTGGCCCGACTGGAATTTTACAAGCCACGGACTAGCGGACCAGTGACTATTTCGCACATTGCATCAAACCAAAGATGTCCGGTACGTTGCATACGCGTATATATCTTAACATATGTATCTTACTTGACAGTGTAGAAACAGCGAGAGTCATTATTCAACGAGGGTATCTTTTCAATACGTGATCCGGGTTTATTTTCAATAGCCGGGTATATATTCAATGTTGAAAAAAAGACCCCGGGCGTTGAATAGTGAGTCCGGGTAATAATTCAATGTTGAAAAAAGTACCCGCCGGGAACCTTTTCAACGCGTGTATGTTTCACCGGTTCTACAGGCGGAATGGCGTCAGATTAGTGATGACCTTGTCAGATGATTTGTGTACCTCGACGTCTTAGGGCGTGGATCTACGAGGTGACCACATCCGGTATGAAGGTACTTCTGCTCTGATTAATCATGTGCTAGTGTGATCGAATAGTCATCCCCCATGTCACAAACTTGCCTCCAGAACTGTAAATGTTTGTCAACACACAACTATTATTGAAAGAGAATTCTTAATTATATAACGTTACAAGATCCTCTTGTTTGTGTTTGTGTCGTTTGCGAGTTGACAAATACATATATTTTGCCCTTCAGTTTATCTACGGGAACTGCACTCACCAGTGCTAGTAAGATACTGTAATCTAGAGTTACTGACAGGTGCGTGGATTTGGCGACATAACGCTAATTATCTTAACTTAAGCGTGTCGGCTTCACACTTACGAAACACTACCTATGCACATGCGACCAACCCCGCCCCCTCCCATGAAAACTTAAAATGTGCACACTGTGCTGGGTAGACTTCTTTGTAAATGCACAGCATTGTATTCCGATAATAACCTAATATATTGAGAGTTAATGTTTGTCCCTGACCACGTTAGCCAGTTTTACCTTGTAGATGGAATGGTAATACCTTCTAAACAAACACTTCCCATTCTGGCCGTTAAAATAGCTAGTGGACAAATCACCTGTACTTCCCGTCGGAAACCCTTTTTCCTTTTAAGGTTAAACGTGGTGTCTCCGGTTGATCATGATCGATCCTTTGTACAAATACAATGACGTGACGTCATAGAGCATCAATATACTGCCCACCATCCCTTGCACGTGTTATAACAGATTTGTTTTAAGGGAGCATAACATTGCTGTATTACCCTGACCTCTACGCTGTAGAACCTGTCTGGGATGAGATGGAAGGCGACTCCTAAGGCAGGATCAGAACCAGCCGGTAACGCTAGCCTAGTTTTATTGACACTAGGCCCCCTCAACGAAACTGATTTAAACGCAAACAAAATACAGTACACTGTGGTTAACGAACTGAAAGTGACCACTAATTACATAGAGGATATTATATGAGTGCCCATGTCATACTATGTTTACGACACGAGTGCCTAAATGTTGATATTTCCCGAGCGAGTGCGAGGGATATACCGATATTTAGGCACGAGTGTCGTAAACATAGTATGATATGGGCACGAATATAATATTCTGTTTATTACCGAAGTCGTCAAATTGAGGAAAATAAACTCAAATCTACTTTCAAACATAGGCTGGCTACCCGCCGTCGCCGTATGCAGAACGTAACGTCATAGAAGAAACGTGACGTCATAGCCTTGTTCATGACGTCACGTCACCATGACAAAGTGATATTTTGCCCTAGGGCATCGTATGAAAATTATGAACCCCGATATGTTCGCCGTCGTAGGTAATAAAGTTCGTTATGACAGTAGTTCTTCATACGCAGTTCTACTATGATACACATCGAGTGGCATGGAATGAGTAAGTGAGTGAGTGAGCAAGTGAGTGAGTGAGGTTTTGCGTCGCTTTTAGCAATATTCCAGCAATATCACGGCGGGGGACACCAGAAATGGGCTTCACACATTGTACCCATGTGGGGAATCGAACCCGGTTCTTCAGCGTCACGAGCAAATGCTTTAACCACTCGGCTACCCCACCGCCCGCAAGTAGAATGGAGAGAGTGAGCGAGTGAGTGAGTGAGCATGGACCAAACAAACGGTTCTTTATACCCGTAATTTCGTTATAAGCGAAAAAGGTAATTTCCTGTACAAATAGCAGTCTCTACATTATCTAGTACGATCTGGTCTAGTCCTCATTTCACTGTATCTCATGAACTGCACTTCGTCCTTGAGTGAAGATAGGTCGAAAATAACCTCGAACTTGATCAGTCCTACCACCATGGGAATCGGCCACGTGGGTGGCTCTCAATGCCATATTTTCAACTTTATAGGGAACATTTTTCAAGTTGAGCTAGGAGTTCTATTTATAGCGATAAATGATAAAGTTTGTTCATTCCCTTACTGCACACTGACGTTACACAATCCGAACACTTGTGGTCTTCTGTTTAAGTGTGGTAAATATGACGTAATTATGTATTTAACGCCTCTGAATGTATTTATGTCTTTTTTACGACGTGTATTAAATGTTTTGACGTCTTGACTTCATCATTTACAAAAACTCCACTTCTCTTACAGTATTTCGGCTCCGTTACAATGTTCCTCGCTATAACGCTTCTCCTCGCCGTTGGCGTGTACGGGTGAGTGGTTCATATATGTGGTTTCTTTTGAACATGTTATGTGATTGCAGAAACTATTTCTTGGTTAGCTTGTTTGTTGCAACCTTTTACAACCCAAAGTGATATTCTGGTAGGCATGTATAATATGGCTTGGCATGCATGAAGCACTCTTCTGGTAGTCGTATGTAATATGGCAAGGTATGCATGAAGCACTAATCTAGTCGTCGTGTGTAATATCGCAAGGTATGCATGAAGCACCGTTCTAGTCGTGTGTAATGTAGCAGGGCATGCATGAAGCACTGTTCTAGTCGTGTGTAATATCGCAAGGTATGCATGAAGCACCGTTCTCGTCGTGTGTAATGTGGCAGGGCATGCATGAAGCACTGTTATAGTCGTGTGTAATATGGCAAGGTATGATTGAAGCACTCTTGTAGTAGTCGTGTGTGATATGGCAAGGCATGCATGAAGCACTCTTCTAGTTGTTGCCTGTAATATGGCAAGGCATGCATAGAGCACTCTTCTGGTAGTCGTGTATAATATGGCAAGGTGTGCATGAAGCACTGTTCTAGCTGACGCGTGTAATATAGCAAGGTGTGCATGAAGCACTGTTCTTGTAGTCGTGTGTAATTTGACAAGGCATGCATGAAGCACACTTCTAGTCGTGTATAATATGGTAAGGTATACCTTCCAGGCGTGTATAATATGGCAAGGCGTGCATGAAGCATATTTTCTAGTTGTGTATAATATGGCAAGCTATGCATGAAGCACTCTTTTAGTTGTTGCCTGTAATATGGCAAGGTATGCATAGAACACTCTTCTGGTAGTCGTGTATAATATGGTAAGATATGCATGAAGCACTCTTCCAGGCGTGTATAATATGGCAAGGCGTGCATGAAGCACATTTTCTAGTTGTGCATAATATGACAAGCTATGCATGAAGCACTGTTCTAGTGGTCGTATGTAATATGGCAAGGTATGCATGAAGCATTGTAATGTTAGGTGTTATACGGTGTATTTTGCCAATGCATGGATGAAGTATTGTTATTTTGGACGGTTGTTTAGTGTGTTATATCAGGTTATGTAGAAAGCATCATGGTGTAAGTCTGTCGTGAGCAATGTCCAGGTACATCGACAACAGCAGTATATTAATTGTTAATCTCTACAGCCAAGATCCACTACACTGCATACACAGCAACGTTGACAGTATAGCAGCTGACAAGGTCATCGAGACGATCGTTGCTGACGCCGACGTTAACGGCGACCATGAACTTTCTGCCCTTGAGGTTATCATTGAGTTCGTTGGAAAATTTGATTCAAACGGTAAATATATATATTGTCTGTATCAAATACAAGAACGAAACCTTTTGTTCGGAAATAGTGAAATCATATGTCGTTTTAACCAGGACACTTTCCACTCAGAATAAAGGCGCACGGGAATTTATTTGGAACCGACGGCGTCAGCCGGAGGTTTAAAATAAAATATTCCCGTGCTTCAAATACTCAATAACACCCGGAAATTGGCCAACACATGAAGTTTATCGACATTGTAAACACAAAAGTAAACCAAAAGGTCCACACACGTTTTTGTGTCTGCACTCATTGACATGGAGTACGGGTACAGCAGTGAAATGTCATCAGCCGGCCGTTTCGGCTGTCTCCCATCGTACCATCTGGAACTGCTCATTTGCGACGTCATTCTGACTTTACGTCACAATATGATTTGAATGACGTCATCACAGCTGACGACGTAACAATACAATGGTGTGAGCGATGTTTGAATGTATTAATACGCAGCGAATTTCCGGGACTCAAATACCATTTGATCATGTTTTTCAACCAATCAGATTAAAGCACACAGTGACTTTTGGTTTACAATTTTTGTTGACAATCTGGATATCAAATGAAACATTTTCAATATGCTGATTTTTGTTGACAATCTTCATAGCAAATGAAACCTTTTCAATATGCTGATTTTTGTTGACAATCTGGACATCAAAAGAACCTTTTCAATATGCTGATTTTTGTTGACAATCTGGATATCAAATGAAACCTTTAAATATGCTGAATTTTGTTTAAATATGCTGACTTCTCTTGACTAAGTGGATATCAAATAAAAAACTTCAATATGATGACTTGTGTTGACTTTGTTGACTAACTGGATAGCACATGAAACTTATCAATATTCGACAAGGAACCTACACCGAAGCATCGCGCAAGAAGTTATCCCTAAAGCCGTATGCTTCACTGCTTTTCAATGTATCTTCCAGGGGATACTATGATCACAAAGAATGAGTTTGTTACGAAATGGCACGAGATATACCGAGATGTTCCGGAATTTGCCAACTACATCTTCACGCATCTGGACCAGACGAACGATGGTTTCCTCGGGCTGTTTGACTTCGTTCCTCTCCAAGCCATCATGGACATCGACCGTGAGTTGATCTTCATTTGAAATTATTTTTTTGCTTTCGCTGGTAGAGTTGAAAACTGTTAAAGTGACTGTGGTAAAACAGTTCATTTTAGTAAAACCTTACCTGACGTCGGTGACGTCTTATCCCCTGTTGACTACCGTCATCATCAGGTTCTAGGTCTTTTCTATAACATTTGGATATTTGGGCTGCATCAACCAGGTCAGCGAGTCTGACCACCCGGTCCCACTGACGACAAGCATGGGCTGCTGAAGACCATTTCTAACCCGGATTAATCTTCACGTGTTTTGTTTCTATAACAACTATCTTCATCCAAGTTGTCTCTATGTCCCGGTAACCACTTTTGTGTATGTGATTTTGGGGGGGTTGCTGTTGTCGGTGGTGGTGGTTGTGCTGCTGCTGCTGTTTCTATTTTGTGATTCAACTCTTGTACCTTTTCAGATGACGGCAAAGTATCGGACATTGAGTTCACTATATATTTGACTCACGTAAGTATCAAAACACAGCCACAGCCCCGAGTGTGACTGATTTACATCCCTTTGGAAAACCAGCAACCTACGGTTCTGGGTTCATGTATTCTGAACAGCAAAAGAAACGCAAGTCTGGCTTTTTGTCAAGTTTTTAAATAGAAGACAACCAAAATTATGTCTAATCATTTATTCTATAGAAAATACTGTCAGTTTAACATCTGAAGGTTGTTGTTGACATTGAATATCAATAAGTTCAAATTGATCACAGTCCGTCAAATGGAAGGATACCCCATCTTTAGTACCGCATATAGCCACCTTGAGCTTGTACACAGGCCGTGCAACGTCGCTCATTGAGGTCACTAGAGTCTTAAAGAATGCCTGAGGCAAGTGGTTCCACTCAAACACCAATCTCTGTTCCAACTGTGCAAGTGTGAGTGGAAGTCTACCTGCAGCAATCCTACGTCCAATTTCGTCCCGGAATGTTCAATGGGAGCCATATCCGGGGATAGAGACGGCCATGGAAGAATGTTAGTGCTGCTCTGAGCCAAATACTCCATCGACACCCTTGCTGTGTGAGGGTCGTAAACGCCGCTGGCGTTGTTGACGTGTCAAAATTGGCCCCTCATATGGCCGTCGGCAGTGGATTCCAGCAGCCTGACTACGCCTAATCGTACCCCTTGACTCATGAACTAAGGCTGCTGTTACTGTTGCTGCTTGAGTTCGGTTCCTTACATGAGTGACCCGGATGAACCGATCTTGCGCATGAGTTGTCACTCGTGGCCGTCCGGTACGGGAACGATCAGCAGCAACCCCGGTTTGATGATGACGTTGAGCAAGTTGTGTAATGGTGGTAAGATGACAGGCCAATTGTCTAGCTACAGCGGTTGCAGAGCTACCTCCGTGCAACATTCCAATGACCATTCCCCTCTGCTCAGTCGTTAGTCTAGGCCTCGTTTGTGTGGCGTGTACACCTCCTAGCGTCAATACTGAACTGTCTTTTGGCACAAACTTTTATAAAGGATACCTCAGAGTGAAATGCATGCTTTCCATCCAGAACCGTCGATGCACGTGCTACATTTATGGGTTTGCTGCACTCTGGGTGTGTTTGTGCGAATGTTTCGTATGGACGTCAAACTGCATGCCAAAATCTCATCTGGGATCGTTACGTCACTTTACCATGAACGTTCCATAGACATGAACACTTACTTTTATGCGATTTCTTTTTTCAAACTTGCGTTTCTTTTGCTGTCCAGTATATTTATACGTTTTGTCTACAGTACCCTATGACAGATAAAAGAGGATAGAAAATTTGTGACAATAACGAAAGGCGTACGTGGGACTTGAACAGTCTATAACGCTTAATAGACAAAGTTCCAAAGGAATTCCATTGTGACGTAGAGGTCACGTTTTCATGAAGGTCTTCCCACCTTCGGGTATTGTTCGATGACTCAGTTTAACCGTTTAAAGATACAAACGATATGGCATACCCGGTCTTATTGGGTTCAATGTGTTTCTGACTACGGTAATCGGGGGATAATGTTGTAATGCCATATTGAGTGGGTGAATTTAGTTTTATGCCGCACTCAGAAATATTCTAGCTATATTCTAGGTCTGTAAATAATCGAGTCTGGGCCAGACAATCCTGTGATCAACAGCATAAGCATCGATCTACTCAATTGGGATACAATGACATGTGTCAACCAAGTCAGCGAGCCTGACCACCCAATCCCGTTAGTTGCCTCTTACAACAAGCATGGGTTACTGAAGATCAGTTCTAACCCGGATCTTCACGGGTTTGTAATGCCATAACCCAAAATATCCGACATTTTCAGGGTGTGTATTTGTCACGTGTTGTTTCAGCTCTATCAAGACTGTGTGCCATTCAAGATTCAAAATACTGCTTGAACATCATGTGACGTCACTTCCTGGGTAAACCACCGTTTCGTTATTCATGCCTTAGTATTTCTGACTGAATGTGAAAATAAAATTTCGGTCCTGAACCATGTGTGACTTTCTCATTTCTGTACCCGCCGTGATATTGCTGTAATATTGCTAAGATGCTAAGATTATATTGTTGTGCGGCGTCGGGCAACATACACTGACATTTTTATGTACATTGATTGGAGGGTGCTTCCGGTCAAGCTGCGCAAAAGTACTCTTTCTTCAAACACCTGGTGTCATCATAGATTTTCACGGATGCAATACTAAACAAAAAAAGAATCTTCACATTTGTTACTTGATGTCCCAAACACACAAAGCTTGTTACAAGTGGATAGAACTGGTTTATGGGCGTAATGAGCGTGAACTAAAATATGATTCAGGTGCGCTTGGTGCACCCTCCACAGTCAACAGTAGCACGATGGGGGCCATTTTTTTTATTTCACGGGGACTAGCAATCTGTATTGGAGCTTTGCTCAGTACCGCGCATGCCCCTCTCTTGCACTCTCAACAGCAAGGCAACGTTAACGTTGTCTCTTTTACTGCATAACACTCGTGAAAACAGCATTAGACAGTCTGCGCCATTGCTGTACCAACATGGCGACCAGCTCTTGAACATTCTTGGCTTGTCGTCTCAAGACACAAGACTTCTTCCGAGAGCACCCCATACGTGTTCGATGGGATTGAAGTCAGGTGATCTCGATGGCCTCTCCATGTCGTCAGTACCCGTATTTTTTCGTGTCGAAACAGACTGTTCATTACGGCTTACCTGTTCAAGAATAGGCCCAACATCTTCAGGCACGAAGATTGGCAGCGGAAGTGATTTCGTTTGTCTGGGCACTTACGCGGCCCCTAAACATTGCGTTACTGGTTGACGTTGTTGTCGTGATACAATTACGAAAATGACGTTGGAGAATTTGATTGTCCTCGGCATGTGACGTCACCTGTCACATGGTGACCTGAGGCTAGCAGATGTCGTACCCGTTTCATGCACACGTCCCCAGGTAGTAAATTGTCCGTCTGCTGCATCTCATGGCACGTGCACAGCCACAGTAGACCGGCCAGCCTGGAGCTTGTCAACTGCATGTTTACGTTCAACATTTGTAAAGACTGACATGAGAATTGTTTATCTCTCATGGATTGTTAACGTGTGTTTATTCTTCTAATCAGCAGCAAATTCTGCACACCTTTTGATAGGTACGTGCAATTGTGGTCACATGACGCAAAAGATCGTGCTGCATGCACCACACGTGGTTCACCACAGTAGAAATGGACGGATGTGCCAGGTTGGACCCATTCTCTTCCCACAGAGGTTACTCCTGTCATATCTTCCTACGTAACCTCTGTTCTAATACGGCCCCGCCGTGATGTTGCTGGAATATTGCTAAAAGCGGCGTAAAACCAAACTCAGTCAGTCAGTCAGTCTAATACGGCCCTTTCATGGTGTGAGCGTTCAAGACTCGTGATTGGAGGCAATCAGATTTAGTTGTGCAATCAGCGACGTTGTTTCAAAAGTGATCATTCGCAAGGCCTCGGTAATTTCCGTATTCTTCGAGAAACCTTCTTCCCCTGCGCGATAAACGTTTCCCTAGACAGAACTCAGCGATGGCGGATCAGTGGCGTCTCCATCGCCCTCGTTGACAACGGACAAGCTAGCCATTAAACGTCTTGTGTGTAACATCAACACAAGTCCCCGGCAGATGGGGGATATTTGTGGCCCCACATTTGCTTGTGTTAGTCAAGTTGAATCTAAGTCGATGTAACACGTGTTCTGATTGGATAGAAAGAAGGGAGATAATTCGTGTTGCGATCTTTTGCCGCTAGGGGATTTTACGAGAACCGGGAAATATGGCCGTATTAGAACAGAGGTTCGTAGGAAGATAAGACAAGTAACCTCTGTGGGAAGAGAATGGGTTGGACCTGGTCATGATGACATTCGCCCATATTCACAACCTTGTAATACATTTCATTTCACCAAAAGTGAAGTTTCTTTTTTGTTCAGTATAATTTGCACTGCTATTTGCCTTTCATGCCAAATGCTGATAATAGAATTATGGAATTCGATTATTCTCAAGCGGTCTCTAGCCGGTTTTTATATTGTAGTTATCTTTTTATCGTTTAATATTTTATATGCCCTCAAACTAATGATAATCTAATAATTATGTAATTGTCTGGTTGTTGTACTGCCCTCCTACGACAGGATTTGATACAGTTGAAATATATTTGTCATTGATGTTTATTTTTCTCCCGACACGATATGGCGGCGCGTGGTCCTGTGCTCACAGCTCAGGTCACAAATCGGTGAAGTTAAGCAGCGTCGAGCGCGGAGAGTCCTTGGATGGGTGACCGTGTTTGGCAGCTTGACTCCTGAGAGTTTCTAGGACTTGAGTCCTGCCCCACAACGAAGCACATGTGACATGTGGTCTCACCTCAGGCAAGTGAGTTTGTTCAAAATTGTCTCTGTTCACCCAGCAGGAAAATGGGTACCCGGTGGAAAAAGTCATATGACTATAACCTTCTAGCGCCTAACAGGCAGCTTGGGTTATCCGGGGTAATAATGTGCTGTGCCTTGATTGTTAGCGCTATGAGCATACCGAGTGTGGAGTTTGGCGCTATATAAATGGACACATTATTACTTATTATTAACTACTGCTGATGTGACGATAGTTTTCACTCACTCACTCTGGCTTTGACGTTGTTTAAACAGACTCAAATACTAAGCATGGAATCATTTGGAGTTGTTCAACCGAATATGCAGTTTGAGCACGACTGATTCTTCGCGGACTACCCGATCCGTTAGTCGCCTCTTACGACAAGCATGGGTTACTGAAGATCAATATTCTAACCCGGATCTTCACGGGTAATTTCTTGGAAACACAATAGTACAATGCTACATGTTTACTACTAAAGCGTCTAGGGGTGGTGGGGTAGCCTAGATGTTAAATCGTTCGCTCGTCACGCTGAAGACCTGGATTCTATTCCTCACATGGGTATGTGTGAAGCCCATTTCTGGTGTCCCCCGCCGGGATATTACTGGAATATTGCTAAAAGCAGCATACTACTAAAAGTCACTCACTCACTCACTCTGGACATGTCAAGTCAAATCTGTTTTGTACTTCAATGATATAACAACGGTGTAGGTTGAGAATAGCCGCAACGTTTAACTAGAGAAATCTTCGAACATCTATGTATACTACCTATCACTTAAAGCTCTCACTATATGTTATGTGTACACATGTGGTTACATTAAAGATGAATTTCTCCATAAACTTGTGAACCAACTGCAAACCGCATGCAGATGAATTGCACGAGGATCATGCATCAAATTGCTGAAAAGCATGTGCAAATATCGTACATGTGAACAGCTGCGTTTTGGTGTAAAGTTTTGTTAAGAATTCGTCAATTGTCACTGAGTTTGATCATATATTGAACTCATGACAGTAATCTTTTCAACATTACGAATTTGTTTTACAATACATCAGTTCATGTGTAAACAACACCTTTAATCAGTATGGAATATTTTGCAAAATCTAGTTTATAACAGTTGACTGAAGTAAGTGGCTACATTTACACTTGGGAGTCTAAACTTTTGATGGGTAGTATATGTATAAACCTCATATCAGACAGCCAATATTCAGTCACGATATATGATACAGTACAACCAGAAATTATTGAGCGTTTAAAGATTGTAACTTTCTTAATTTTTTTCACTCATTACTCACGTATTAAATGTGAATATTAGCAAAACATAACTCCAGATTCAAAGACAGGTGAACAGTTAGTATTTTGTCAAGTCACCATGGGCAGCAATGCAGGCTTCAATGCGGCGGGGCATACTACTGATCAAAGAAGTTAGAAAGTCGTGGTCCATGCTGTCTCAATATCGGACCACCTCTTCTTTCATTTCAGCAATATTTGTCAGATTTTTCTTATTGACACTTTCCTTCATAAGTCCCCAAATAGTTTCTATTGGATTTAGGTCAGGGCTATAGCTTGGCAAATCTAATAATGTCATATTTTGGGTCCGAAACCAGGCCTGTGAATGCTTTGAACGATGTTTTGGGTCGTTGTCCTGCTGGAAAATCCAAACATTTCCATAGAACATGTGTGCAGATGGAAGTAATTGTCCCTCGAGAATATCTGTGTACCGCTCACTGTTCATATTCCCTTCAAAGACACAGAGGGGCGTTGCCCCTAACACAGATATGCCACCCCACACGTTAAATTTCAGACTGTACTTTGGGCGCTGATACAAAGGTTTTTCAGGTTGTTTGGTCCAGAATTTCAGTGTATTAAGAAACAGCCACACAGAACTTTCATCTGAGAAAATCACATTGCCCCTGTTAAAATTTCTATGCTGTAAGCACCAGTTCAACCTTCGCTCCATTTGTTCAGGTTTCATGATCTGTGATGGAACTCCTCGACTTTTCTGCCAACCCATTGCATGAAGCTCAGTTCTAATTGTCTCCTTACAGACAGCCACCGTTCTTCCATCAATCATATCCAGCCTTAAGTTTTCTAAACTCCTTCGATTGTTTTTAGAAACAATAATACCAAGCCACCTCCTGTCACCGACAGTCAATTTTCTGGGCCAACCTGCGCCTCCCTAGTGCTCAATGCCATATCCATTTGCAATATTTTTCAAAACACGATAAACAGTGGACAAAGGGATGCCTGTTCTACTTGAAATCACTTTAGCTGATCTGATGTCCTTGTTATAATACTCTAAAATCAACTTCCTCTTCTTTAAATCATCCATACTGAGGATCACTGAAAATGTCGTCTGCTAGCAAGTAAACAAAGAGGGATAACTCTTCACAAACTAATGAAAAATGATTAACGGAGTTGTCTCTCTTGAATGAAACCAAGCACTTGATAGCTGGTCAAGGTTGGTTATACTAGAAATCCAATTAAACATATTCCTAAAATTCTCAATAATTTCTGGTCATACTATACAAGATGGATAGATTGCTATCAAGGAAAACTGAATGATTTCCTGAAAATAGCTGAAAGGATTTAGATAACACGTGTCACAAGACAGTGAGACCACACCTCTAACTGACACCTCCACAATCAAACTAGCAATCTGGCCTTATCATGTCCCACGCCTAAATATATATTTCACAAGAAAATAGATCCAGATTATATATACTCCTCACAAAAGTTAAGCAACACAAATTTTTAGTCTCATAACATATTCATTTATTGAAATTGCAAATCATGGAATGATGCAATAGAATGGTGAATCACACGTACACATGATTAACGAAATGGAATGGTATTGAGCAATAATAGACTTAAAAATCATCAAAAGAATGTACCCGTGAAACAGTCGTGCAAAATGTGCTGCATTAAGGTTCAAGTTTTGGATAGTGAAGCAGTGTTCAGTAACGCGTATGACCACCATGAACACAAATGCAAGCTTCTACACCCCTTTGCATTGACCAAATGAGCCTTTAAAGTTGCTGTTGTGGAATGTTCTGCCATTCTCTCTGTAACACCTGCTCAAGGTCATCCAGAGTCTTGGGGTGAACATGGAGACCGTAAACACGACTTCCAATAATGCCCCAAGCATGTGCAATGGGATTAAGAACAAGTGACCTTGCAGGCCAGTCTATATGTGTCATGTTGTTATTCTAAAGAACATAGTTAGCAACTCTTTCTCGGGCATTATCATCCATGGACGGGCATTATCATCCATGGACGGGCATTATCATCCATGGACGGGCATTATCATCCATAAAAAATGAAGTTAGGACCCGCTTGTTGTGCCAGAGGAATGATTACAGGTAGGTTTACACCGATCAAGGTGCATGCGTGAAGCGTGGAGCACATTCATGCCACACATTTTGCACGTTGTTTCTGTGGGTGGTTGTATTCGGGTGATGTTGTCAATTTTATCAGATAAATCAATTTGACGGTCACTAAAGATTATGTATTCTTTGAATATTTACCTTTCTGTAACATGTCGGCAAAAATCGCTATCGAAATTGATAAAGATATTACACTGAAAATACGCATTGCTTAATTTTTTGTGAGGAGTATATATGAAGCTCTGGTGATGGCCTTATTATGACAAGATAGCTGAGATTATTCACAAGACATGGGTCTTGTCTTTGACGCACCAGTGACAAAAAATATGTCCTGGGCAATCTCCTACTTTGACGTGTACTATTTTTGTGTGAACACTTGTTCACCTTTGGGTGTGTTTGTGAATGGGGCCACGGGTGGACTAGAATGCGCTCATATTATCTCTCTTATTACCTTTGCTGGATTTTATAAAGTTGATTTGAGTGTGTGGGTGAGTGAGTGAATAGTGTTTTATGTGGCACCTGACCTTTTGCATGGGAACATATCAGATGGTTTAAGACCCTGTTTATCAAGGTCAGATGTACTAAATAACAGCGATGCCACCACGTCACAACAAACAGGTTGGTCACGTGATTTACTTTCAAGCTGGTTATTTTGACTTTGCAAGTAAAACCAAAATGAAGAGAAAAACACAAGAAAGATTCGATTCTGATCATGTATAAATAATTTTCTTGCCTGTCATTACTTCTCACTTGAAGGTAGCATAACCTCTCATACACGTCGACGGGATATAATATACTCTACTAAAAAGTAGATGAACTTCCTTTTTAATTTACGATTGAAAAAAGTGGGAGATATATCGGAGTCAGTCAATGTTGATATAGCTATTTGTATAGTCATCGCTCTTGAAAGATGATTGTGTATGACATAATATTTGCATGTGTACGATTTTCATTTTCAAATGCAAGATGATTGTCAAAATTAATGGTGTACAGTGATTTATCGACCTTCTTGAAAATCACCAAAATTAAGAATGACACCCCATGCACGTCTATGGGGCTGCTGCTTTGTGCACGTGCATCCCATGCGTTTTGTTTAGGGGTGATGATTAAGAGAAATGGTGGTGTGTTCATAAGATGTCTGTCTTTGAAATGTTTGTTAACGTTTATACTTCCTATCCCCTACTTTTTTATGTTAAAATTCCTTAACTGAAATACAAAAGCAGGTTATCGCGGCCTGTGGAAACAATTTGGACCGTAGAACGAAAGTACTGTATTTAGCAGCAGCTAGTTTGGTTGGAATCTTATCATCAGGCATCCTGTTCCAGATCAGAAAGACTGATAGTCAGAAGACCTGGTAATATCCTAAGCAGTCTGTAAAGTAGATCAAATTTAATTGAAAAGTTTACATAAGAGCACGCGGTGTCCTCCCATTTGTGAGAATTCCCAATTGTGAGACACATTAATTAATGGTTCAGTGCACACAGGTGGTGCTTCCCCATCCCAACGATGAAAGTGGGAACAGCCCTGTTGCAGAAGAGTTCCCGCAGGAGGCATAGTTCATTAATGAGTTAATTAACACAGAAGACATTGTTCGTTGAAGAGCATTTATTGTTTTCATTAGATACTGAAATACTGAAAAAGATTATCGTGAACTGGTGATATATTCTACTTGTTGAAGGCCTGCCATAATGGTGATCGGAAAGAGCAGTCAAAGGTTAATAAATACATTTGGATTAATTATAGTTACAACAGTTATTGCTAGATTTTTCAAACACGTAAATCTGAGTAGGTAAATTAATTTCTCAATCAAATGATCACGAAGTTACCTACACAAAGTGTTTATTTTTTTAAAGCCATTTATCTGAGTAGGTTAATTACTTTATCTTCTAGAGTTTCATTAAGTTACCTCCACAAGATTCAGTTAAATAGTTAATCCATAATTAGCTGGGGTTAATCCATTCTATCAGATAGGGGAGTAAGGTGTGTTTTCTTTGCTAATTACCTACTCCACTGCCTCACAACTGGGAGTCTCACAACTGGGAGTCTCACAACTGGGAGTTCTCACAAATGGGGGTAGACAGAGCACGCCACTATTCCACTCCCGTGCCGAGAGCATATAAGATACATTTGTAAGAGCTACGAGTGGTTGAGTGAGTGAGTTTAGCTTTAGGCCGATTTTAGCAATATTCCAGCAATATCACGGCAGGGGACACCAGGAATGGGCTTCATACATTGTACCCATGTGGGGAATCGACCCCGGATCTTCAGCGTGACGAGTGAACGCTTTAACCACTGGACTACCCCGCCGCCCACGAACGTTTGAAATACAGTACCGGGCAAAAGAAAGTATACACCCATGTTTGCTGCTAAAAACGAAACAATATAAGACCTGTCTGTCCGAGGGTCATACGCTTGATACGGGTCTCACAGGTGTGTTCACCGACTGTTTTCAGCTGAGAAACAATAAATTAACGTACATTTTAGGTTTGTGTAATATTCATATTTCAAGAGTACAATTTCTTTTTGTTGTTTTTAGTTGTTTTGGTTTTTTTTTGGGTTGTTCTGTTTTTGTTCTTATTGCATTTTGTTTGGTTGGTTGTTTTTGGAGTGTTTTTTAGTTGTTTTGTTTGTGTGGGTTTTTTTTTTGTTGATTTTTCTGGGGGTGTTTGTTTTTGTTTGCTTTGTTTGTTTCCTCTTATTGTTAGTGTGTTTATGTTGTTGTTGAGCTTTTTCGGTTGGTTTTTTGTTTTGGTTTGTTTTGTTGTTTGGGTTGTTTTGTTGTTGTTATCGGGGTTTTTGTTGTGTGTTTTGGTTTGTTTTTGGGGGGGTTGTTTTGTTTTTTGCTTTGTTTGTTTGTTTTGTTAGGTGTTTTTGGTGGGGGAGGGGTTCTGACTGTGCACCTCCACTAAAACTACACACGCCACTGTTTGACAGTATTTGTAGTTCTATTTTCTCCTACACATAAAATATCCAGGTCGGATAAGTAGGTCTAAAACACAATATGTTTATGCCATCAACGGTATAACACAACATTGGTAAAAAGGTACACGTGACTTCCGCTTTGCATCTTCGGCAATCCCAACCCAACATTTGTTTTGTATTAGAAATAATGTATACGATTGTTTTGGTACAAAAATACAAAAAGTAACGCTCCGTATATAGTGTAGATATGACATATGATTTTCTAAACAAAAAATCGAAATATTTTCAGAGAAACAGTTTTTCCTGCTCACCAAGGCATGTTTTCTGTTCTGCCCGTTTGTTGTTTGAAGCTCCGTCCTAACGGTATAAGCCCTTTGTTCCATATATTACATTGTTTAGATTGTTTGAGCCGAATGTTTGTTAAAGCCGCATGTTCGATAAAGAACTATGTTCGCAATAGCCGAATGATCGTTATATCTGACTGTTCCCCTTTAAAGTTGTGTCTTATAAACGGAGAACAATGAACAGGCGGTTTTAACGTATATATAAGTATGTTGGTTGTGTTCGAGTGGATATTGTTTAGTAAACCACATTGTTCGTGATAACCGTATGTGCGTTATAACCGTATGCTTGTTATTGTCGACAGTTCGTTTTATCCGATCGTTCGCTATAAATGGGTGTTTGTTATTGCCAGTGGTTTCTGACATCGCTACAGGTCACCGTCCCTGAAACCAACAACACGGTTCATAATAATAGTTGCTTTCTGATTTGTTCTTCTCGAAGATATGGTAGATTACTGTTCGAGTGACACGCACCATCCCATCCCTGACGCCGCGAGACCACGACAGGTGCGCGGATATTTCAACAATAAGATAAACTTTCCCAGCCCACATTTGACGTCTTGGGCAAATCCAGGTAGGTTGCTGTTCCACGTCGATTACTGAAGTAACCTTCAAAACATTTTCATTTCCTCGATAGATACAATTATTTTACATTGCAACAACATACTTTAGCCGCGATTCTGTGTGAAAAAAAGAGCCGTGTGCGAAATGGACCAAGGACCACTATTTAGGATTACTATTTCTTGAACAGTTGTATAAATGGCGCTTTCAACAAAATTTCAATTCTATCAGAGCGAAAATTCTAAATGGGCATGTCATTGACATGATATGATATTTACGATCACCTGATGGATGGTAAACGTGAAGCTCCGGTTTGAATTGTTCTTTAACAACCGTAAGAAGCGACGAACGGGATCGGGTGGTCAGGCTCGTGACTTGGTTGACGCATGTCATCGTATCCCAATTGTGCAGATCGATGCTCATGATGTTGATCACTGGATTGTCGGGTCGGGACTCGATTATTTATATACCGCCGTATAGCTGGAATATTGTTCTTAAACAACAAACAAACAAACCTCGCGATTTGCTGTGGTTATATTGTTTTATTTACCTCACGTTCAACAAGTTCCCCCTAAACCCCGTCGGGCAGAAAGTATACACACGTTAGACTTCGGCTAAAGTGTTTTTTTCGATGTTACGCAATTGGGCACCAAGTACTGACGGACCATCATTGATGTTTGACAAGACTGTATCTTACATGAGGAGCGCCTGTGTATGTCAGAAAAGGTTTCAAAGGCACAATGTGTTTACTGTGCTGTTGTCAACATTGTTTCATTCATCTGGGCAAGTTGCGTGAGTAACGACAACGGGACTTCGTACTGACTCGCTCGTTAATACTAGTTCCGGTGACCCGTGAAGATCCGGGGTAGAATAGGTCTTCAGCAACCCATGCTTGCCACAAAAGGCGACTATGCTTGTCGTAAGAGGCGACTAACGGGATCAGGTGGTCACGCTCGCTGACTTGGTGGACACATGTCATCGGTTCCCAATTGCGCAGATCGATGCTCATGATGTTGATCACTGGATTGTCTGGTCCAGACTTGATTGTTTACAGACCGCCGCCATATAGCTGGAATATTGCTGAGTGCGGCGTAAAACTAAATTCACTCACTCACTAGTTCCGGTAAGCTATTTGAGAAAGGGGGTGGGGGTGCACACACTATTGAGAAGGGGTGGTGGGGGTTTGCACACTTCAATTTCACGAGAGTTTCAATGGTCATTTAATAAACTTTCAGGACAAAAGGGGGGTGCGCACCCCTGCTAACACACACACACTCTACCACCACACACCACACACCACCCCTGGATCCGCCTATGTAAGGTACAAAGGAATGCCGGGGAGCCGCTAGACCATATGGGCACTTGGGGCATCCGGTGCTAAACAGAACCGCACATCAACATATCTTCCTTTTTTCAAGGGGCGGTGGGGTAGCCTAATGGTTAAAGCGTTGGCTCGTCACGCCGAAGACCCGGGTTCGAATCCCCACATGGGTACAATTTGTGAAGCCCTTTTCTGGTGTCCCCCGCCGTGATGTTGCTGGAATATTGCTAAAAGCGGCGTAAAACCAAACTCAGTCAGTCCTTTTTGTCAAGCTTGAACTTTGTTGAAGAAATTACTGTTAATCCCGGAGTGTTAATACTGATGTGTAATAATGACCGTACAGTACACAAGACCACGTCTTGTAAACTTCAAAACTTCATAATATCCATAAATAAACTAATAACCTTATTGGAAAGTCTCTATATTTTAGATGGAGGGCTGTTTTAAAGTCCTCTTCTCTCCGATATATTGACACATCTTTCTCACTGAATAGATCTGATCAGATCTGATAGCACATAAGACCTTCTCAAAGTTCTTCTTAAAGCTCGGACGGGGAAACGAAAGTGTACACCAATGTTTGGGGTGGCTGAAACAAGAAATGGTTAATCCAAGAAGTATTGGATGCAGGTAGCATAGTTGTATTGGAACTGAAGTTGGCACTGTCCCGGGCACTGTTTTCTGCCTGACAATGTTTTGATAACCGTCGTAAGTTTTCAAATCCAATTTTAATGTACATACTTTCCTTAGACCGACAGTTTAAGCTACATTTTCAACCAAAGTCATCAGAATATAAAATAATCGTAATCGCTAACGACCTTCACCTTGATGTTCCAGAATCATGTTCCTCTTCGGTGTCCTACTCCTCGCAGCATCAGCCTACGGGTGAGTGACCTTGACCTGTTGTCTTATTGGACGTAACACTGGAAGAAGTTGCACACCGTAACGATTAACAAAATATTCTATCAGGATAACTTTCAGCTTTCAAAACACCGACAAATATAGGTTAGTATCTACAAGTTCTTTGGCACGAGGGCACATAATCCCCATGGGATTCCGGGTTCGAATTGGTGCCTGTTACGTGCTCTGGTTTGAGGTTTCAGGCCAACAAGAAGACACGTTGACTTCCAAAGACACGATGTTTAATCGACGACCTTCAAAAACACAATCAAGGGAGATTACTCCCAACTCATCATGTGGTAGAGCATACCACTAGGAAATCAAGATCACGTAACAGTGCCCAGCAACCCATGCTTGTTGTAAGAGGCGACTAAATGTGTCGTGATACATATATATCGAGTTCGGCGTTAAAAAACAAACAAAACGTGGCCCGCTAACAACGTGGTAATATTGCTGTTACGGCCGGGACCTAGACTTGACATTTCTTCCTTCTATATCAACAGGCAAGGCTCAATCCAGCACTGCATCCACACCAACGCCGAGCAGCTGTCGGCAGACGTCGTCATCGGGAAAGTGATGAATGATATGGACACCAACAAAGACCAGTACATCTCCGACCTGGAGCTGCTCATCGAGTTTGTCGGACGGTTTGACAGCAACGGTAACGTGAGATGGTGTAGTGGTTCTTGTTGTAGCAAGCGGTGATGTGTGAAGCTTACATGATCAATTAAAAGGTGTTGTAGCACCAACTGTATGACTGAAAATGTGTGAAGCTCACCTGATCAATCAGAATATGATACGTGGGTCGTCGGTAACTGAAAATGATGTATGGAGCGTGCACCATCAATCTGAATGTGTATTGGCGCGAAGGTAGTTGATAAAAGATGTGTGGAGCTTACACGATCAATCATGATGTGTGTAGTCGTACGACATATGTTGATGGAATGGTGTGATGGTGTGTGGAGTTTATACGATCAGTCTCAGTACGACATATGTTGATGGAATGGTGTGTGGAGTTTATACGATCAGTCTCAGTACGACATATGTTGATGGAATGGTGTGTGGAGTTTATACGGTCAGTCTCAGTACGACATATGTTGATGGAATGGTGTGTGGAGTTTATACGATCAGTCTCAGTACGACATATGTTGATGGAATGGTGTGTGGAGTTTATACGATCAGTCTCAGTACGACATATGTTGATGGAATGGTGTGTGGAGTTTATACGGTCTCAGTACGACATATGTTGATGGAATGGTGTGTGGAGTTTATACGATCAGTCTCAGTACGACATATGTTGATGGAATGGTGTGTGGAGTTTATACGATCAGTCTCAGTACGACATATGTTGATGGAATGGTGTGTGGAGTTTATACGATCAGTCTCAGTACGAAAAGCAAGTGCCATTCCTCATCCAAGTTTATTCGGATTGCCATGGTAACGCTCTTCCTCATCCATGTATATCCTTCCCCCAAAATATGACAATCGTATCTCTATGGTAACGCTCTCCCTCAAACAGCCGACAGTATGATCACACGCGAGGAGTTCATCCCCAAGTGGCACGAATATTACAAGGACGTCCCAGAATTCGCCGAATACCTCTTCGACCACTTCGACCGCACCAACGACGGTTTCTTGGGCCTGTACGACGTTCCCGGTCTCAAGGCGCTGGTGGATCTGGACAGTAAGTCGCCATATTGATACCACTGGGAGTTGTGGAGGAATGTGTGGATGGGTGTTTGCAGGCGTCCCCACAGAGATATTACTTCAATACTACTGAAAGCGGCTTCATAGACTCATTCACTCATGAAATAAACTGTCCATAATGTCACTTTTCCCCCGTTTCTTAGAAAAAAGGATGACGTGCACTTACCCGTATTTGTTAAATATCTCGTAGTGCGGGATCTATACAATATAAAATCATGATGCTTATCTCGTGTGCGGGTTAAGGGCGGCGAGGTAGCCTAGTGGTTAAAGTGTTCGCTCGTCACACCGCAGACATTGGTTCGATTCCCCACATGGGTACAATGAGTGAAGCCCATTTCTGGTGTCCTCTGATATGATATTGCAGTAATACTGCTAAAAGCGGACCTGATCTCACTCACTCATTCTTGTGCAGGTGAGTAAATGATTTTTTCAAGAAGTGTTTCCAAGACTCACACGTGTGTTTTTTTTGCTTCAGCCGATGGCAGAGTATCTGAAGTGGAATTCACCATCTACATGACACATGTGAGTCAACTCGACACAAAGTCTTCCCTATTTGTTCTGCTGTGACGCACTGGTGTTGTCTTAATGCATTGTCGTGTAATGCACTCGACGTCTGTGACGCTCTGAGGTTGTCTTTTACACGAGTGAGTGAGTGAGTGAGTGAGTGAGTGAGTTTAGTCTTACGCCGCACTCAGCAATATTCCAGCTATATGGCGGCGGTCTGTAAATAATCGAGTATGGACCAGACAATCCAGTGATCAGCAGCATGAGCATCGATCTGCGCAATTGGGAACCAATGACATATGTCAACCAAGTCAGCGAACCTGACCACCCGATCCCGTTAGTCGCCTCTTACGATAAGCAAGGGTTACTGAAGGCACATTCTAACCCGGACCTTCATGGGTTCTTTTACACGAGGGTTGGTGGGGTAGCCCAGTGGTTAAAGCGTCCGCTCGTCACCCGAAGACGTCCATCTGTCATTCTAGTTTAAAGAACATAAAACATATGTAATATACTGACTGTGCAGCAATTTTTTGCCTTGTTTCGTAAAATATATAGAGAGACATCAGCATTAATAAAACACCACCTTAATAAAAGTGGAATTTTCCTTGCACACTGCATTGCACATGAACAGCACATGCTTTATACAATATCTACAAAGTTGTGGGGCGGTAGTTAAAGCGTTTGCTGAAGACCGGGTTGGATCACCCACATGGGTACAATGTGTGAAACCCATTTCTAGTGTTCCCCGCCGTGATATTGCTGGAATATTGCTAAAAGCGGCGTAAAACCATACTCACTCACTCACTGTAACACAACATATGACCAACTAGCATTACCTGGCTGTTGTCATGGTGTTGTTCAGCTCCATGGGGATGTTGTTAATACCTTCTTGTTGTTCTTTCAGCTGTACCAAGACTGTGTCCCTCACTCACACAAGGACCCAACCGCCTAATTCTACCACGGACAACACAACTGAAGCAAATAAATCAAACTAGAATTGTTCACTTGTTACTCGTTAATCTTGTGTTTGGGTAGCCTCGTGGTGAATGGGTTCACTCGTTACGCAAAAGGTCTGGGTTCATTTCTCCAGATGTTGTTTGTTCCCTACATCATATTTACAGAGTATTGTTAAAACAGTCCCTCTCACTCCCTCAAATCCCATCCACCCACCCGCTCACTCACTCACTCAAATCCTATCCACCATCTCGCTCACTCACTCACTCAAATCCCATCCACCCGCTCACTCACTCACTCAAATCCCACCCACCCGCTCACTCAAATCCCATCCACCCACCCACCCACTCACTTAAATCCCACCCGCTCACTCAAATCAAATACCATCCACCCACCCGCTCACTCAAATCCCACCCACCCGCTCACTCACTCACTCAAATCCAACCCAACCACTCACTTAACTTACTCAAATCCCACCCGCTCACTCACTCACTCAAATATTACCCACCCGCTCACTCACTCACTCAAATCCTACCCACTCACTCACTCCGCTAGTAGTAGAGGGTACGATCGCGTTGACTTTAATGTCATCGTGCCCCAGTAACATTGATCCCTGCTCGTGATATCAATCACTGGTTTGTCAGGTCCAAACTTGATTAATTACAGCGGCGAAGAAAAATAGGGAACAAAAGTGACTGCGCATCTCACAAAGTTGATTCACATATGTATATTTCCGTACAGTGATACGCATAAAGTTAATCCTATATATGTGATTCCTACTTGATATTGTGTTACATCTGCAGCGGGTGAGTTTCGTATATTTCCGTTTAGTCAATTTACCAGTTACAGCATGTCTGTTTAAAGTGGGAGTAAAACCCGGAATGAAGCAGATCTTAGACCACATTGCTGAAACCAACAGGCGTAGGTATGGCGCGGGATAGGAACGGTCAGTAAGAACATGGGATTCGAACCCATGATCAGATGATTCTTGGACGCCTTAGATGACTAGGCCATACTTGACCCCTTAAAATATTTTGAAGGCTTAGTGATACACGGCCATTCCATGAGCAACCAAATTGAGCCTTCAAGCATAGGGACTGGCCACGTATGGTTTAAACATATTTTTATTCCGTCAATACAGAAACCTGGATAGGCGAACAAGCCAAGTGGCTTATATAAACGCCGCTCCAGTTCACGGTTCCAATATAGCTGGATACATATTTGAAATAGTCCGACAAGAAAAGAATACTACTGAAACAAAATTACACTCAGAAAAAAGATTGAATAATAAATATTTGGTTATGGTGTTGGTTGTGCCTAGCAACGAAAAGAGCTGCCGCAGAAAATCAAGTTATATAAATCTTGTCTTGCATTGAATATACATGTATATGTAGAGGTGATAATCACTGGAAGCGCTTACTTTTAGAAATGAACTGGTGTAATGAGTTTAGAATGTCACAATTTGTTGAGTTATCCAATGCGCCGTTACCGTATAAGGTAGTTTTCACATCGTATCCTTGAATATAAAAATACACCGTTGTTCTTAAATTTTGATAGTTCCGACATGTAATGGGTACTGAATGACGTCTTCATTATAATGACCACATGAACACTTAGCTGTTTCTGATATATGTCGATTATATCTGTCTGCGTTCAGATCACTACAGCCGAGCTTGAGGCGACAATGGATGATTTGACAAAATCTAGTCCCAAAATTTAAATCAAAGTAGTTGTCAGTTTCTGTTGGATTTATCATGGTTTTAAACGGCCACCTATCAAAGGGTAGGGGTAGAATTTAGGGCTGGGTGGGGTCTGGGGAGTCAGGGGTCATGAAAAAAGTGTATGCCTTTTCTTGAAATGAAGTATAGTCTGTTTGCAGCGAAAACGTACAGATGAATTTCACTTTAAACAAAAAAGTAAATCAAATAAAGTGAAATTAAGATTGCGAACCCCTTATAATTTTACCTTTCCAACTGAACATTTAAATCTCAGAACATTATTCAACTAAGGATAAAAGTTGTTTAACAAACGATCATAGTTTCAAATCGCTATTATCGGTTTGTATTACAAGGGGGTATGCACATTAAAAACACCGAGAACATGTAGGGTTGGTCTAAGTTAATGCTCATCGTGATTCGCACGTGCATTTGTTTCACTGTTCCAACTACTGTATCCTAATTCGGTAAAACGATGCTCATGCTATTGATCACTGGATTGTCTCGTCCAGACTCGATTATGTACAGACCGCCGCCAAATAGCTGGAATACTGCTGAGTGCAGCTTTAAGCAACAAAATAAAGTCACGTCTTCTAATGGGGGTATGAATCCTCTACATTGGCCGCCATATCACCGGGCCTTTGACATTATCCATATTCACTTAGCAGTTTCAATAAACAGTACAACCCTACGATTTTCATACATTTGTTTCCCTTTTTTCGCTGAGTATATTAAAAATTTCTGGAATTAGAACGGCTTCTGTGAAGTGTAAATATTGTTAATAAGTTGACAGTAGTTCAGCTATGAACAATTTTACAAAAATGACATTGTTATACACATCATTATTGTAGGAATGAATGGGTGCTAATAAAATATGAAATCTGTTTCACTTAGGAAATGATATATTGCAGTGTATTTGCAAAAAGAACATTATAGTTTACTGAACAGAACAGGTCCATCTATCATTCTAGTTTAATGAACATAAAATATGTAATATTCTGACTGTGCAGCAAATGTTTCCCTTGTTTGTAATATATATATATAGAGAGGTGAGGTGAAATTGGGTTTAACATCGTGCTTGAGAATATTTCGCTCATATGACAAGGTGCATGCGGGTGTATGTGTATGTGCGGCTGCTTGTACTAGCCCAGACTTAAGCTGGTTTTATAGTGCTAGCCCACTGAGATACCATGCAGCAGTGAAGCATGAATACCCCACTCAGACACATTATACTGACTGAGCCGACCAGTCCTTGTTGTACCCATTAATGCCGAGCGCCAGGCAGGGACCAACAAGTACCATATTTTAACGTCTTTTTTGTATGACGCAGTCGGAGATCGAACCCGCGACCTTCCGCTCTCCAGGCGGACGCTCTAACCACTACACCACGGAAGCAGTCTATATATATATATAGAGAGAGAGAGAGAGAGAGAGAGAGACATCAGCATTAATTAAACACCACCTTAATCAAAGTGCAATTTTTTCAATTTCCAAACAGGCAATCACCTCCTAGGACACTTCAATGCACATGAACAGCACACGCTTTATACAATATCTCCAAAGTTATAGGGGCGGTTGTGTAGCCTAGTGGTTAAAGCGTTCGCTGAAGACTTGGTTCAATTCTCACATGGGTACAATGTGTGCAGCCCATTTCTGGTGTCTCCTGCTGTGATATTCTCCTATGATGAGGCTGGTGATGGAACAATGGACACTTCATCAGCTAATCCATGGAGGCAGCCTAACAGAGATGTCAACCACTCCGATTTTCACACCCAAATCTGCTCTCTGATTTCTCTTTAAAAAACTCCGATTTTTGGAAAAAAATTCTGAATTTATTTTTTACGGTATACAATTTCGTAAGTCACCGGTGACTTATTTGAGTGAACACTGGTAACAGCATTCAGAATCTTAGCGTGTGATTCTTTGGGTGTCGATTGTGTTTACTGCGTGTTAATGACACTGAAGTTTTACAAAGTTTTTGTGAATGCATGTCATAGTCCGTATGAAAGTGAAACCCCCACGCGCTCATCCCAAACTCGGGGCGGTGGGGTAGCCTAGTGGTTAAACCGTTGGCTCGTCACGCCGAAGACCCGGGTTCGATTCCCCACATGGGCACAATGTGTTAAGCCCATTTCTGGTGGCCCCCGCCGTGATATTGCTGGAATATTGCTAAAAGCGGCGTAAAACAAAACTCAGTCAGTCAGTCAGTCATCCCAAACTCGAACCTTTGGTGCTCAGGCCTGGCTTTCAGCCAGTCATGACTCTGTTTTCCTTAGATTCAGGGATGGTATCTCTGGCCTAACAACAAACTTCAATGAAACTGTTTAAAGGACTTTACTGTTCGGGATATATAAAACATAGACAGTGTATAGGTGGTGCGACTGACTCCGTACAAGCTGCAGTCAAAATATTGTTTGTATCATAAGTTGCAGCCCAGCCCTGACTCTGGACCGAGTTCCTTGATGAGGGACTGGATCTCCTTGAAGTTAGGATGTTCCTTGTCTCCGACCAGCTGCAGAAGTACAGCTTCGCTTGTTGTTACTATGGCGCCACTTTGTCGGAATCGCTGCTCAAACAAACATGTCACATTAACAATAAGTTTTTTGTAATAGATTTTTTTAAACAGTGTTAATATACTGTAAACCATAAAATTAATGTGTCACGAATTTAATGCAAGGAGTGCGATGGTCTAGTCTAAAATGCATCAAGAAAATAATGCGAGCTCAGGAATCTAATGAATCTTTCATGTTGTTCATTTTCTTTTACACTTGTTATTTACCAAATAACTTGAATTGATCTTGTTAAGCAATGAATGGAAATGAGTTGGCAATGTTTTGATTACCCTGCCATGTTTGATCACCTGATTGCTTGCTACTACTTGTCTTATGACAACATTTATAAACGTATTCCAACTTGAAACAGTTCTGTTGAAAGGATTTACGTTTTCTGTCTTTTATTAAGGTCTCAAAAGTAGACATGGTCAGACTGAAATGCATCATCATAATAATGCGATCAGAGTACAGACGCATTTTTCTCATTAATATAATGCTCGCATTAATTTCATGATTAACAGCATTGATCGCTTCAGTGAGTAGTTCAGACAGTGGTTCAGAGTGGTATAAGTTTTACGCCACTTTTAGCAATATTCCAGCAATATCACGGAAAACAGAAATGGGCTTCACATATTGTACCCATTTGGGGAATTGAACCTGGGTCTTTGGCGTGAATGACTGGGTTTAGTTTTACGCCACTTTTAGCAATATTCAAGCAATATCACAGCAGGGGACACCTGAAATGGGTTTCACACATTGTACCCATGTGGGGTATCGAACCCGGGTTGTTGACGTGACAAGCGAATGCTTAACCACTTGGCTACCCCATCGCCCCTCCATTCTTAGAGAGCTGGGAGACTGAGGTAAGCCAATCCTAAACTTTTCCCTCTTAGGCGTGATGAATGAACACTTTCACCACTGGGCTACCCCACAAACCCTGAGTGAGTGAGTAAAACCATATCCCACAAATTCCTTCACATTTACCATGTTAATTATCATTCAAAGAAATGAATCAAATATTGTATTATCAGGTTATTAAATTTCTCCATTATTGATGAAATTAACTGACAAGAAGATAACCCTACCCAATGGGTGGCTAAATCTCAGACCACAACGAGTGAGTCGGGTTTTACGCTGCTTTTAGCAATATTCCAGCAATATCACGGCAGGGGACACCAGAAATAAGCTTCAAACATTGTACCCATGTTTGGAATCGAACCCGGGTCTTTGGTGAGACGAGCGAATTTCAGACCATCAGTGAATTCCTAGACAAAGCTCATTGGGTCATTTTGACAATTTTTGCAAATTATGACATAACATTCTTTTACATCACTATCAAATTCCTAAAAGTCTATGAACATTTTAGAAGACACATAGACACATAGTAAATGTCTGATGAATGCAAAATGAGCCAATGAAACCCTGTTGCACAGACGATGTGAAGGGAAAACCTATTTGATAGGGGTGTCACGATACACCAATCTCACGATACGATACGTATCACGATTTAAGGTCATGATAATTTTACTATCAAGACTTTGACGGAGATGGATATAGCATAAAATTTTGAATCTATAAAGTTTTACAATAGGAATCGATACACGCAAGCATGTATCGCGTATCGTATCGTCAGTAAAAATGTATCGATACATTCGCGTATCGCGACACCCCTACTATTTGACAATTTCCAAAACATGTAAAGACAGTCCAGGAAGGCTTAGAAGTCTACTACTCACCTCCAATGCGAAGAGTCGGTTCATCTGAGAGCGAGACGAACATGCATCAGCGATAACGTGAACCTCGTAGTCCTTTTTGAGAAGGTCAATCACTGTCTGCTGAATGCACACATGAGTCTGAAAGGCCATTATAAAATATTTACTCATCAATTGTCACATGTTTATTTCAAGGTGATCAAACAATATCCAGGAAAATCATCTGTTACAGTTATCATACCACCTCTAAAGGCCCTCCATTAGCTGCCCGTGAAACACAGAATCTCCTTCAAACTACTCTGTCTTGTATACCAGTGCATGACTAACACAGCTCCAGTCTACCTCTCAGATCTTCTTCAGGCTTATGTACCATCTAGATCTCTGAGATCAGAGAAACAACACCTACCCATTATCCCCAAATTCAAACAAGCTAAATATGGACATCGTGCCTTCTCCTATGCTGCTCCCAAGGAATGGAATGACCACCCTCAATTCATCCAATCCAGTCCCGACTATCAAACATTCAAATGTCTCCTGAAAACTCACTTCTTTAAACAAGCCTACTGTTAGTTCTCAGCTATTTACTCAACTCCTGCCCTTAAAGCAGGATATCAAGCCTGGAAAGGCATGTTATAAATATTCATATTCTCATACATTGTACACATGTGGGGAATCAAGCCTGAAGTCCTTAAGGTTTGTTCTAAAGTGAGTGAGTGAGTTTAGTTTTACGCCGCACTCAGCAATATTCCAGCTATATGGCGGCGGTCTGTAAGTAATCGAGTCTGGACCAGACAATTCAGTGATCAACAGCATGAGCATCAATATGCGCAATTGGGAACCATGACATGTGTCAACCAAGTCAGCGAGCCTGACCACCCGATCCCGTTAGTCGCCTCTGACGACAAGCATGGGTAACTGAAGGCTCATTCTAACCCGAATCTTCACGGGTAGGTGGATGAGAGAATCCTTTAACCACTAGGCTACCCCAACACTCCTCAAAGGAACACCTACCTCAATGCCAAAGAGGAGGACATGTTTGACGTTTTATAGGGGTGGGTATTGCAGAGAACTTTCATATTGCGATATACTGCAATGCGAAAGCATATATTGCGATATGTATTGCAATATATTGCAAGAAGGTTTTTTCAACAAAAAATACATATAATCGAGTTAATGCTTGATCTATAAAGCAAAAACACAACAGAATCACTATGCTTGATTAAACTTTAATAAAAACTTTTAATTTACTTTACCATTGCATATTTTACATACTGCGTTACTCTTATCAATAGTTCCATCTACCGTGAACTTTTTCAACCCAAAATGCTGCCATTCTAAAGCCTTTGCCCTAGCAGTTGGCACCACAATAAGTTGTACATTGTTGGGGGTCGCCATTTTACAACCAACGCATGACTTCTGGTGTGAAAACCGGAAATATCTAACAAACGATCATAGTTTCAAATCGCTATTATTGGTTTGTATTACAAGGGGGTATACACTTTAAATGAAACATAGAGAACAAGTAGTGTTGGTTTAAGTTAACGCTCATCACGTACCGCACGTGCATTTGTTCCACTGTTCCATTTACTGCGCTCACCCCCTTGTAATACAAACCAATAATAGCGATTTGAATCTATGATCGTTTGTTAAACAACTTTTATCATACGTTGAAAAAATTTCTGAGATTTAAATGTTCATTTGGCAAGGTAAAATTATGAGGATTCGCAATCTTAATTTCACTTAACTTGATTTACTTTTTTGTTTAAAGTGAAATTCATCGGTACGTTTTCACTGCAAACAGACTATAGATAGATTACTCCTTGCTCAAAGTAAAGAGGACAAGATGTTTGACATTTGAGAGCGACCTACCTCGACACACCAGTGGGACATGTTTGATGTTTGAGTTAGCCTCAACCTCAGCATCAAACAGGACAACTTGTTTGATGTTTCAGACTCCACCTACCTCAATGCCAAACAGGACGACATGTTTGATGTTTGGGAGAGACAGCAGCTTCTGTTCCACCTCTGGCAGCAACATGGTGAATCTGGTCTTGGGGAAAACCTCGACGGCATGGGCAACATCCAGTTCAGGGACTGTAGAGCCTAGGCCTTTAGGGTACTGCAGAGAAAGAGTCAATTACAAAAGCTGAGGCACTGAAAATCATAAACTTTAACTTAACACAATTTTAGTTTGGACTATTATTTAATATCAAAAGTGGACTTATTTTGGTGAGTGAGTGAGTTTGGTTTTACGCGGGGACACCAGAAATGGGCTTCACACATGTGGGGAATCGAACCAGTGTCTTTGGCATGACGAGTAAACGCTTTAACCACTAGGCTACCCCAACACTCCTCAAAGGAACACCTACCTCAGTGCCAAAGAGGAGGACATGTTTGATGTTTTATAGGGGTGGGTATTGCAGAGAACTTTCATATTGCGATATATTGCAATGTGAAAGCATATATTGCGATATGTATTGCAATATATTGCAAGAAGGTTTTTTTAACAAAAAACTACATATAATCGAGGTAATGCTTGATTTATAAAGCAAAAACACAACAGAATCACTATGCTTGATTAAACTTTAATAAAAACTTTTAATTTACTTTACCATTGCATGTTTTACATACCACGTTCCCCCTATCAATAGTTCCATCTACCGTGAACTTTTTCAACCCAAAATGCTGCCATAATAAAGCCTTTGCCCTAGCAGTTGGCACCACAATAAGTTGTTCATTGTTGGGGGTAGCCATTTTACAACAAACACATGACTTCCGGTGTGAAAAACGGAAATATCTAACAACGATCATAGTTTCAAATTGCTATTATTGGTTTGTATTACAAGGGGGTATACACTTTAAATGAAACATCGAGAACAAGTAGTGTTGGTTTAAGTTAAAGCTCATCACGTACCGCACGTGCATTTGTTTCACTGTTCCATCTACTGCGCTCACCCCCTTGTAATACAAACCAATAATAGCGATTTGAATCTATGATCGTTTGTTAAACAACTTTTATCATACGTTGAAAAAATTTCTGAGATTTAAATGTTCATTTGGCAAGGTAAAATTATGAGGATTCGCAATCTTAATTTCACTTAACTTGATTTACTTTTTTGTTTCAAGTGAAATTCATCGGTACGTTTTCACTGCAAACAGACTATAGATGGATTACTCCTTCCTCAAAGTAAAGAGGACAAGATGTTTGACATTTGAGAGCGACCTACCTCAACACACCAGTGGGACATGTTTGATGTTTGAGTTAGCCTCAACCTCAGCATCAAACAGGACAACGTGTTTGATGTTTCAGACTTCACCTACCTCAATGCCAAACAGGACGACATGTTTGATGTTTGGGAGAGACTGCAGCTTCTGTTCCACCTCTGGCAGCAACATGGTGAACCTGGTCTTGGGGAAAACCTCGACGGCATGGGCAACATCCAGTTCGGAGACTGTCGCGCCTAGGCCTTTAGGGTACTGCAGAGAAAGAGTCAATTACAAAAGCTGGGGCACTGAAAATCATAAACTTTAACTTAACACAATTTTGGTTTGGACTATTATTTAATTTCAAAAGTGGACTTGTTTTGGTGAGTGAGTGAGTTTGGTTTTATGTGGGGACACCAGAAATGGGCTTCACACATGTGGGGAATCGAACCAGTGTCTTTGGCATGACGAGTAAACGCTTTAACCACTAGGCTACTCTACCACCTCTGGACTTGTTTTGGAGTGGTACATATACATCAATGGAAATACAATAAAGGATGTCTTTTTGACATTTGGGGATATTATCTCAATGCAAGTTAAAATATATGTAACATGTTGAATGGACAGTGTACGATGTGGCAGATTTGTATGTTATTTAATGTTGCACTCAGTAATATTTCAGTTGTATGGTGGCAGTTTGTAAATAACCAAGTCAGTGAGTCTGAGCATCCATTTGTCGCCTGTTATGACAAGCTTGGGTTGATGAACACCATTATTAACCTGGATCTTCACAAGGAACTCATGGCAGGATAATATTCTGAAATGTTTTTCACTTCAATCGACTGAAGGGGCAGTGGGGTAGCCTAGTGGTTAAAGCGTTGTCTCGTCACGCCGAAGACCAGGGTTCGAATGCCCACATGGGCACATTGTGTGAAGCCCATTTCTGGTGTCCCCCGCCGTGATATTGCTGGAATATTGCTAAAAGCGGCGTAAAACCATACTCACTCACTCCCTCAATCGACTGAAGCATGTATATTGTAATATAGGCTTTGATAGTCTAGCCTGCAATTAGTTTTTTAAAACTCATTCTTATGTAAAACAGACAAACTTTTTCCTCTACTTGTCTCTAATCAAAAAATGATCTCAGCCAGTAATACTGTGTAGCACTTGAGTTGTCAGATTTGTTGGGCAGAGCTCTGTTGTTTTGGTTCGAGAATTGCATCATGCATGAACAACAGGTGTGACGTCAAACGTGGACGTTTTTTCAAGGTTGATTTAAAAACACCCCGAGCTGTAGACATACTGACACTTTAAACATTGAGCATGTGATAGAGTTACAAACACACTAGCATCAGTGTCTGAGGCTGTTTTGGGTCATATTTCATATCAGTGTTATGAACACCGGGAAACTTTTCTGGTACACAATTGTACACCTGTTGCCATTCTACACAAAAAATGGCTGAACTTTGTCTCAATCTATATCATGTCTGTATTTACAAGATGGTTTACCTGTTCAGTCACAATCAGAGGAATGTTGAGAATCTTTGATGCCTTCACCTGTGAAAGAACAGTGAAACTATAATGTCTAAATGGCATTAAAAGTGAAATGAATGCTCGGTACCATATTTCCCTCTATCAAGTGCCAAGGCCCTTATTCTTGAAACGTTCGTAGCCCTGGGCTTAGGAAGTTTGTAGTGCTACGAACGTTCGAGAATAGCTACCCAGGTCTCTAACAGTAACAAGCGTCTGCCTCCAATAAGCGTCAGGGGTAAAGTAACTGTTCAATAAATAAGCATCGGGTGTGCCACATGTTTACAATGGAGTTTTCAGTTAAAATACCAATGGAGAATCTATATTTATTTCCGTTGAAACTTTAAGCGCGGGGTCTCCAATAAGTGTCGGACCCTACTAGTACAATTAGCACCTGGTCTGAGTTTGCTGAATTAATAAGGGGTGCCAGTCAAATCGCCCCAGCTACAAAACGCCCCAGCCAATTTGGTCAAAATGCCCCAGATTTTTGGTCAAATTGCCCCAGGTTTGGTCAAATTGCCCCAGGGGGGGGTAGTCAAAATGCCCCAGTGTATTTAAAATGATTAAATATATGCTATAAATGCATAGTTTTTGTCAACTTCCATATTATATACTTCGTATAATATTATATAGTAATATTTCTGATAGATTTTCTATTAGTAAACTGATAAGAGCAAAAGTAATATTCATGTATAGACAACACTATAATACATGTTATTAATGCTTTTGTAAAGAATTACATGACTAAAATGAAATGTTTGTATAAAATGTTTATTGGCCATAAATGCATAGTTTTTGTCAGCAAGTATGGTATAATACTTATCAAAACAATTTACAGCTTTTGTTAATTAATCTTGTCAAAAGGTGCGGCCGTAAATGCATAGGTTTTCTCAACAAGTATGGTATAATGCTTATCAAAACGTTCTAGAGCTTTTGTTAATTATTTTTGTCAAAAAGTGTGGATAAAAACAGGCTATTAAAACATGTTCACTAATTGACATTCAATGCTGTGTTTAGTTAAAGGAAATGTTGAGGCTCGAATGTATGAGCATTTCAGGCTATAAAAACATATTCACTAATTGACCATCACCTATCGAGATTCAAAATGTAATTTTGAACGATTCTAATATCTACAGTCATTTTTACTTAAATTTCAGTAGCAGATTTTGTCTAATCATACATTCTCGTCTCCAACTTGAATGTAGTGACCTTAATGCGCACAAATATGAAAGATTTATATCTCTGACATCATCTTGCTCTTGTGGCCATAACTATGAAGACTCTGCTCACTATTACTTTTCATGTACTCTTTACAACGATATACGTCAAATTATGTATTTTTATACTAAAGGATTTGACCTAAAATCAGTTTTGTTTGGAAACCAACGCTGCTCCTCAATAGTAAACAAAGAGCTTTTAATTTCAGTGCACTCTTTTATAAATTTAACAGGCAGATTTGATCCAAAATATTTTGTTTATATGACATATAGGGTTTAACCATGATTGGCGTTATTTCTCGTTTTTGCAACATTTATGTATCATTCACACTGTACATTCATCATGACGAGTTTATTCTTCCTTCCATTGTATCCCAGAGCGGTATTCATATAAGCTTATGCTTGTTTACCAATCCGGTTCCTTTCTTTGGAAATAAACATGTTTAAATAATAAATATTATACCATACTTGTTATGATTACATAATGACATTTGTTGACCAAAAACTATTTACAGCCAATAAACATATTATACAAACCTTTCATTTTACTCTTGTAATTCTTTACCAAATAATTGGTATTACAGTGTTGTCTATACATGAATCTTACTTTTGGTCTTATCAGTTTACTAATAGAAAATTTATCAGAAATATCACTATATAATATTATATATAGAATATAATATGGAAGTTGACAAAAAACTATGCATTTGTGGCATATAGTTAACCAATTTAAATACACTGGGGCATTTTGACTACCCCCCTGGGGCAATTTGACCAAACCTGGGGCGATTTGACCAAAAATCTGGGGCATTTTGACCAAATTGGCTGGGGCGTTTTGTAGCTGAGGCGATTTGACTGGCACCCTTAATAAGTGCCCTGGCACTTTCTACAGGCAATATGGTACATGTGAACCACCAAAAGCCCTCCCTATGCCTATTAAATATCTGTATTAATTACTCGTCACTGGATATGCTGCTGTTTTCCAATCGTCCATTGCCATTCCCAGTCACTGGCAATCAGCACCAATTAAATACTGGCTTCCTTTGTTAAGTGTCCGACCTTTGTTATGTTAGTAAATGTGTTTCACATGCACACATATAGTTATCTGATACCTAACTTTCATTCACCTGATAAAAGAGTAAGAATATACTTAAAAACGTCGTAATATTCTCACATTACAGCACTTGACATCCATAAACTTCGCTGAAGGGGTCGTTGTCGGCACAGGTACTACAGATATGTACCCCCCGGTATGTTTCTGTATACAGACATGTACCCTTAACAAAGTCAAACTACAGAAACATATTTAAATAACTGAGGACTAAATTATGCTGTTTCCAATACAGAAACTCATACTACGGAAGTCGTGTTAACTGTTAACTCTGTTAAACATACCAATCTCTGTGCGATCTGCAATATATCGGAAAAATGTTTGATCGCTGGGCGAAACTTTTCTTGCATGTCACAGCAGAAGAATACTGTCTGGTCCAGCCGGAGATCCCCCAGCCTCCTTTCGCTCATCTTGAAAACCTGTCGCTAAAATGAATTCACGTTTGCACTAACTTCATCAGCGTGATGATGAGGTTGGACTTCGGCAGGTGCGTGAAACTAATATTGTGAGAAATCATTGTTGTTAGTTGTAGTTCTGCTAAAAATAATTCCTTTTTAATCGTAAGAACAAAATACTAACATTTATAATTATGGCTATAGATGTTTTAATTTAATCAATATTCCAATGTACGTCATTGCCTTACAAATATCTTATATGGGCATATTAATGCATAAAAAAAAATGAATAATGATACCTCTTATGCTGCTCTTCAGTAAAAGAGGATGCATTGTCTTGTCAGTTGTAAACTTCCGGATTGCATGATTGCGTGATTGTTTGTTTACAATCCTGTTGCTATGTCGTCTGTTGTATGAATCTCCACCAAAAATGGCTGAAATTGATGTAGTTTCGGATGCTAATGACGAAACGAAGGAAAAAAGAAGCGTGATTAAAATCTTTGATAATCGAGACGAGTGCACATACACAAGATGTTACTGGTGAGTGATGCCTGTTGCTTGTGAGTCTGTCGATTGTGCGGGTGTGTCCGATGCCTTTATAATTTAATGATATACATTGTCCAGCTTTATTCAGTAAACCAAACGAGATAGGGGTAGACTGCCCTTTACGGGTCCCCGGAAGTTTACGCTAAGACATGCGCAGAAGCATGTCCCCAGAAGAAGACGAGGTCCCCGAGATATAGATTGGGACCAATGAGCTCACACATGTTTACACTGATTGCAGTGTATTGTAAACCTGTTGCCATCCAAGTCACACAAGTTCGATCGACATGTAACTTCGATCGGCCATTTTGAATGGTAATTCTCGCGATACGTAACGATAACTTACGGTATCTGCAGTTTTGATCTTCTGGCGACACTGCTTTCGTTTGTTTGGACAGGAAAATGCTTCGTGTCAAGTTACAAAACGTAAGTTTAAGCTCATATTCAGCAAACAACTACTTTTCAACCCTAGATCAATAATGTAACTTTAACAGCTCAAATAAAATGTAAACAGTATTCATTTCACACGTTGTAAATTGACGGCAAACCTGTCCTCCACTTGTTTAGATTGCTGGTCTAAATGTCACATGACCAGATACGTGGTAGCCAAGTCAAAATTTAAAACTATGGAAACAAATTTGGGCCATTTCTTATAGAAAACTTAATGCTTTTTGAGAACTTCCGTCTCTGTAGGTTAGATGTTATGGCTCGAATGCACTTTACCGGGCGCAGCCCTCGCTGCTCTCTGCGGGGCAATTATCGCGCCATATGGCACTACGGCACTGTCTCCAGTGCTGTCTTGCTATATCGCGGTAATTGCTCTGTCTCCCTTCACTTGCATCTTTTGAGTCAAACAACCCTTTACAATCCTTAGGGTTTAGGGTTAGGGTATGGCACCCTTTACGATCCTTAGGGTTAGGGTATGGCACCCTTTACGATCCTTAGGGTTTAGGGTTAGGCACCTTTTACAATCCTTAGAGTTAGGGAACCTTCACGATCCTTAGGGTTAGGGTATGGCACCCTTTTCGATCCTTAGGGTTAGGGTTGGGAGAGGGTTAGTGTTAGGGAACCTTTACGAAGTTAGGGTTTAGGGTTAGGCACCCTTTACGATCCTTAGGGTTAGGGTTAGCACCCTTTCCGATCCTTAGGGTTAGGGTTGGGAGAGGGTTAGGGTTAGGGACCCTTTCCGATTCTTATTTATGGTTTGACTTTACCTTAGGGCAGGATAATCCTATTATATCCAATTGGAAACCCATATCGAACCATCCGGTACTCGTCAGTACAAACCAAGAAATAATGGCGCGAAAAAAATGAATGGGAAGGGCGTGGCACAGTGGAGCGGAAGCGCGAGAAATGTAAACAAACCATTGCACGTGCGCAGTGGTTTGTTTTCATTTCTCACGCTTCCGCCTCATTTCTTCGCAAATGACCCGTTTAACGAGCACTCATTAACTGTGATGGTGCTTGTGGTCCCAAGGTAGAGCGTCCACCAATTACATCACTAATTAACGAAGTCAGTAATCCGGCGCGTTCGAGCCCCAGCAGAGCTAGTTAATCTGAAAAAGTGCGCCCGGTAAAGTGCAGTACTCCCGATGTTATAAAAGAGAAAGCTTTATTTTTATAGGTTTTGACCAATGATGAAGAACCCAGAAGAGGCCAGTATAGGCAATATTTGTCTGCAGCCCTAGACCAGGCATACAAAGCTGTTTTGGATGGGATGGCAATTAGGAAAGCTGCCACTACCTTTGCTGTTCCATTTGCTACACTTCATGACAGGTTCAGTGGGAAAATTTCTATTGAATGCACGACTACTGGTAGAGAACCCCTATTGTCCATAGAAGAAGAGCAGGGACTTGTTTCACATATTGAGGCCATGGCAAATTTCGGGTACGGCTATACTAGGGCTGAGGTTACCACCCTTGCCACAGACCTAGCAATTCATCTTGGAAAAAAGTCAAAGGATGAAAACCCTCTATCACTTCAGTGGTTTTATGGATTCCTGAAAAGATGGCCTGATCTATCATTGAAGAAAGCACGATCCCTTGAGAAACAGAGAGCGAAAGCTACCTCAGAGGAGACCGTCACTCATTATTTTCACAAGCTTGGACACATCATGGAGAAATACAACCTGAAGACATGCCCTCATCGAATTTATAATGTTCATGAAGAGGAACTTGTGGAGAATCACACCCCGAGATCAGTAGTTACATCAAGTCAGAGTACTCCAGCTGCAGTCACAGCATCAACATCAAGTATTACAACTGTTATCGGTTGCGGGGAATGCGTGTGGTAGTGCTATACCACCGTATTTCGTATTCAAGGGCAAGAGGATGCGGGAAGAACTACTTTCAGGAAGTACACCTGGAGCAGCAGGCACTGTAAGCGACTCGGGCCGGTCGAACATGGAGATATTTCAACACTATCTGACAGAGCATTTCCTAAAGCATGCTGTCGCCATGACTGCAGATAGTCCACTTCTTATTGTGTACGATGGTCATGGATCCCACGTATCTATTCCACTGATCGAATGGGCACGTCAGCATCACATTTTTTTGTTTGTACTGCCTCCACACACGTCCCAAGTTTTAGATCCAATGGATGTTGGTTGCTTTGGAACATTTGCTGAAATTTACAACAACCTCCGTCATAAGTATATGCAAGAAAATGCCACCAGTTCAGTTGATAAACATTCGGTTTGTGAACTTAGCTGTAGAGCGTATAACCTGTCGCTGACACCAACAAATTTGCAAAACTCTTTCAGGAAATGTGGAGTCTATCCATTTAACGAGTCTACCACTGCCAATATCAATTTTTTGCCATCAACAGTTTTGAAGACGGCTGAACTTCCTGATACTGGTGTTATTGATTCAAGTGTGCCGGTTGTAGACACAGATGTCACTTCACGTACCGAGGCCAATGATGTAGCAGCATTCTTTAAAGACAAGGCGACTGTACTTTTCAAGCAAGCTGTGCCTACTAAAAAGAGAAATGTTCTGAGCGCTGTTGTCGGGGGCAAGGCTATCATTATGAACAAAAATATTTCCCACCAGACTGTGAAATCAGCACCCCAGAAAAGAAAGCAAACACCTTTACCTTGTAAATCTTTGAAAAAAACTACGGCCATTGTGACGAATGCTAGTACTTCTGGAATTTCACGGACCAACGCGCATCAGGGCAATAGTTTTGATTCGTATGATTGTGATGGGACAAGTGATGACGAACTCTGCTGCAAATGTAAACAATTTGTACCTGATGAGGTTCGAGCTAGTGCCTCATTGATAATTACAAACTGGGCACAATGTACCCACCCTACATGTCAGCACTGGACACATTTACGTTTCTGTACGCCAGTTCGTGTTGTGCGTCGACATTCTGAGTTTTGGTGCCCCTGTCATGATAAGCAGGAAGTATAACTCCCTGCATAATACTTGTAAATAAGCTGAATATTTTCATCGTTTCTTAAAGTATTAAAGCATAAAATGAACGTTTCATTGACAAAAATACCATGAAATTACTTGGGACTGCTCTAACTCAAGAGATTTGACACAAGAGATCATCCATACAAGTCATCCTGTTTACAAGCCAGCCAATCATATGATCGAACTTGTGTGACATAGCTTTCTGGGTCAGTTGTGTTGACAGTGAGAGGGTGGCCATGCCGCGATTGTGAAAAGCAGCAAAAATACCTGGATTTCGGAAAAGTTTGACATAAATAAACAAATTTAGAGGTAAGAGATTTGAAAATTAGATTATATGAATATTACTTTGAAAAGTCAGCGACAGTTCCTAAGTGATCGAACTCCCATGACACGAGGATATAAGTTAGTTAGATGTTTCACAGTTGTTGCATAGGCGGTTCCGGAGGGAGGGGGTGCTCATCCCCCCCCACCCCCATCCTTTTGTCCTGAAAGTTTATTAAATGACCACTGAAACTCTCTTGAAAATGAAGCAGATCACCACAGTGACATAAGAATGTTACTTTTGATTATGGTGAGGAGACAAGTGTTTCACTTCTACTCCTACTATAGTCTGTTTGACTCAAAAGCGGACCGATGAATTGCAGTCTAACTCGAAAACTAATAAACATAAAATGCTCAATGAAACACTGATCATAATCAAAACCTCAGACCAACTCTGTGAGGTTTTTTGCAGAATTTATGTCCTAAAAATAAAAAAGTTGTTTAACAAACTATCATTGAAATATCGACACAGTTCACTATTTGCTACGAGGGAGGAGTGCAGAGAAAGGGACAGCCAGGTGTGCGAGAAAGGATGGAGACGGCACAGCACAGGTTAATGAATCAATAACGTTGTCGGCACTTGCTTCTCTAACACCTGGCTGTCCCATGTAATCCGACTTGAAAGACTTCTTGGTTGGAGAATGTCCGGTCTGACTGGTGTGCTTGAGTGACCTTAAACAATGACCAGTGATTGTAACCAGTGATAATTACATGTGGTTTGAGATACCTGTAATGAGGAAGTGACTAGTATTGGTGTAATGTGTGGTGTCAACAGATTTACGTTTTCTGTCTTTTATTAAGTTCTCAAAAGTAGACATGGTCAGACTGAAATGCGTCATTATAATAATGCGAGAAGAGGACAGACGCATTTTTCGAATTAATAAAATGCTCGCATTAATTTAATGATTTACAGTAATTCATTAAGTGTCTTCTTATGACCAGCGTTTGTTGCTAAGGACCAATTCTAATGTAGACACACTGCAGTCATAGTGAGTGAGTTTTAGCAATATGCCAGCAGCATCACAAAAAGGGACACCAGCAATGAGCTTCAAACATTGTATCCATGTGGAGAATCAAACCCAGACCATCAGCATGATATGCGAATACTTTAACCACTAGGCTACCCCACTGACCTATTATCGCCATAGAGCAAGGAAATACGCTTCAAATCGCTTTGAGAGGTAACTTGGCAACAATATACATGTAGTACCTCCAAATATAAGTGTGCCAAAATTCAATTTATGGTTAGTACTGCAGCTATAGTTAATATGTTAGGTTTCAAATTATATTTACAGGTAAAATTTACAATATGTCCAAATACACAACAGCTGTTTATCGTCTGCATAAATGTCTGCATGTATGTCTAGCATACACTCCGAAATGTCGTGTTATTCACAATAAAGAAGTTGATGTCCAAAAATCTTGCTTTTCTTATAAATGTCATTGTAATGCATCTGTGTCTTGTTCTTTAGTGAAGAAAACATCTGGAAGCTCTGTGAATCTGTGCAAGACAAACACCCTGACCAACTCCCCAAGTGCTTTGCTGTCTTCATTTCCAACTCAAATAAACAGGCAAGTACTGAAGCTGTGTGTACAAAAGTATTTGTGTTTGGCTGTATTGCATGTAGGACGATGTTAGAACATTCTTGTAATAGTAATATCATCAGTGTAATAGTGTAAAGATTTAGATTGCAACAACCTGTTCACATCCATACCAGTGTTTCCATTCTCTGGTATATACCTGAAAATAGCCGGGTAAAATTCGTTAGGGATCGGTAAATTGAAACCCAGCCGGACACCGTGTCCGGTAAATAATCATGTATTAAAATATAAAAAATCATGGGTAAGCGAAATGATAGTCTTGGTTGTGCTTTCATGGTAACAAAAATTGTTATGTTTTGGAAATACCCAGGCTAAATAACTTTAAAATGAATACGTACAGTATGGTAATAGGATATGACCAGCAAATTTCATTCATGACCGGTATAATATTAGGTCGTCAGACAACAGTGTCCGATAAATAATTAAGTCAGCGGAAACACTGCATACTGTGGTTGTCGGAGATAAGACACCTGTACATGTTCTGTGGGTTGTTAATTGGCCAATTTCACCAGTATACAGCCCCATATGTTTAGAAAGTAAAATTAAAGATTGCTTTATTTATGGTATATTATACTGGGTCTTTTGCAAAATATTACAGTTATCTTTGCAAGTGACCTGGTTATAGCACCAGGACATGGACTGTACTGAAACATTGTTTGCAAACAGAAGCCCAAACTGTACGCTGCTCTGCTCAGCCTATTCCGGAGAGAGAATTTCTGCTCCAGTGACTACACCTTCATATAGTGACTGTTTTCATATGACCAACACTTTAATATTGGAATCGGGGCTTTGATAAGCACTGGCTACTAATCTGAAGAAGCTGGCAATAATAAGTATTTCTTAACTTATTCGGAAAAACACACAAGCTTTCTCTCTAATATATACATGTCAGAAGCCAGTTGATTCTGTGGTGGGCTTGAGTTGTAGACTTGCAGTGTAATGATAAAGATATCATCTTGACATTGTTTTGGCAGACTCAGATATTTATATATATGTACATAGCTTTTTAATTAAGATTAGGTGGTTATTAGGTAGATTATATTAAGTAGTAAGGTGTATGAACTTGTTGCCTAATCCTAATTAAAAAGCTATGTACATATATACTGGACAAAATAAGTTAGGGAATTGGTATTTTTATGATTGATATTTTATCAGTGTGTCAATGAATAAATAGATCATTATTCATAATTTCAAAATTTACATATATCCCTAACTATTTTTGTCCAGTAAATATTTGAGTCTGCCACATTGTATCATTCATAAGACAGAACATGTTTAAGTCAGTGAGTAAATATTGCTTAACACCACAGTAGCCATTTTGCATCTATTTTCACCCTTTGTACAATGTAACTTTATAGTTCATGAATCAAACATGTAAAATGTCGAAGTAAAGTGTCAAGTTTATTTATTGTATTGCCAACTTATGCCAACATATTTGTGATCATGTTTGTTGACTGAGCTATGTAACACACACGCATCAGAAAGACCCAATCCTGAACCTCCTGGAATACATAAGCTATTGTTTAATGAGTGAGCTGGCATATATTACATGCTCTTGCTATTACCTGACCTCAGGTTACTGGTGGTTTTACCACATCAGGCCCCGATTTCTTAGTTTCAACTTAAGTTAGAGTTTTTACTCAAATTTGAGAAAATGCATTTCCCAGAATGAACTAAAATCGATATTAAACTCAAACATAGTAGACGATTTGAGTTTGGTGGATAGATTACTTAAGTTGTTTGGGCCTTTTTATTTAAAAAAGGCAGTTGAGTTAAAAATTCAGCTGTTTCAAATTGTCCAACTCAGTTTGAAATTTGAGTAAAAAGGTTTTTAACTAGGATTAGGCAACAACTCTATCATCTATATCATGATACAATATATTCACTGGTGCTGTGTTTTGTGTGAGCAGATTCCGCTATGGATGCAGGCGAGCAGCAAGAGAGAAGACAGACTCGTCATTTGGGTGAGCAAACATACTGATTGTATGTGAGATTGTGGTGGCCAATTATATTAATTTTCATTTTCTGAGTCAGGTGGTATGGCTTTTATGACACTTTTAGCTAGTGATGTTCCAATGATTGAAAATTGATCGAAAGAAGGATTAAAAATGATTATCGATTGTAAAAAAACATATTTTCGATTAATAGGAATTTTGTTGTTTTTGTATAACACCCTTGAATGAAGTAAACTAACCATAAATTTGACGAATATTCTCGAACAAACGTGCTCAACAGCGTAAAGCTATCCACATTGTAAAATTTTAACCACTTTTATTGTTTAATTACAATTCCAGTGTCTTTCTTGCATGCGTGCATTTCATTGCATGACAGCATTAGTTATAAAAAAACAACATTAATTAGAAAAAAAAATTGTATTTCGATTATAATCGATAATCGTTCACAATCCTCCAATAATCGATAGTGGATTTGGTTTCCGATTCCCAACAATACGTTTAGTAATATCTCATCAACATCATGACAGGGGACACCAGGATTAGGCGTCACATGTTGTACCCCTGTGGGAATCAAACTGGGTCTTCAGTGTGACGAGTGAGCGTTTTTACCACAATGCTACTCCACCGCCAATTTTATTTTTGTGGAAAATCCTTATCAGTAAGAGAGGAAAATATTGTAAATATTGAAAATATCATATTCTGTCATTCACCTGATGAAGAGGCAAGAAGTAGCCCAGAAACATTGTTTGTAAATATAAAGAAGTTGTAAATCCATACCATACATTGTTATGTTACCTTCAGTTCCAACTTCTAATTGCCCATCAAGCACAGGAAAATATTACCTACATACATCACATGTTTACGTTTCTTCCAAACAATGGTGTTTGCAGTGTAGTGCTTAGGTTGTTGAACAGAAACGTTATATACGAACACTTCATGACAATATATGTGGAGGTATTTTGGATGAAACTCAAAGTGAGTGAGTTTAGTTTTACGCCGCACTTAGCATTATGTCCGCTATTTGGCGCTGGTCTTTAAATAATCGAGTCTGGACCAGACAATCCAGTGATCAACAGCATGAGCATTGATCTACGGAATTGGGAACCGATGACATGTGTCAGCCAAGTCAGCGAGCCTGACCACCCGATCCCGTTAGTCGCCTCTTACGACAAGCATGGGTTACTGAAGGTTCATTCTAACCCGAATCTTCACGGGTTGAAAATCATAACAATATGTAGGATTATGTATAATATTGTATACACCAAATACAAATATATGTATATATATCTATGCTAGTGTATGTATATAAGCCTTAATACATGGCAGGATTACCACGTGATATTCCTACACGTGGGAGAAGACTCCACCCTTGTGTATGACCTTGACACTGAGCTGCCCTTCCCATGTGACTTTGTGGAGTATGCCGTTAAAGGCCTGCGGGATGATCGGCGGATGAAGGAAGACTTCAGAAGGTCAGTTGGGTTGACAAACACACAAACGTGCAACATCTGTACACACACTAACACCACATACAAAGTAAAACACAACTTTGCAGATTCTGTTTCACCACACGTTCTTCATACCTAGTCACTTTCTCAGTTCGATACTTAAAAGCAATGTCATTATTTAGAGTTGACACGATTTCTAACTGTGATATAGATATGTCGCTGTCACAGACAAAACTCAATGTCTTGTTTTATTGACACCAGTGTGTCTGCCTGCCTGTCTGCTAATGACAATATTCAATACACAACTGCGATCACTGACCACATGCAATTTGAACTTAACACCAATCAGGCTATACACCATAAACAAAACGCATTGATTTATGGCCCGAGTTCGGTCTCTGTCGTTTTATGTAATTACACAGACAGGCAGGTGTGATACTTGAACACATGACATGTTATGATGTCTGTTGATTGCAAAATGTTATACACAAAAAATGAGCATGTATTTACAAAACCCAACTTTCTATATATACACACAATGACCCGTGAAGGCGGCATCTGCTAATGAACCAGCCGTTACACTTGAGTGCACACCCACCCGCTCTGACTGGGTTTGCATCCCGGGCTGCTTCGTTTCGAGGGAGGTAAACCCGAAGTACAAAATATTGCACTTTTGATTTTGCGATTATACGCTTATAATTTTGTTTATTTGTTTTTTCATAATCAGCAATGCATATTATATGTCATGAAGAAGTGATAATTGTGTTTTAATTATGTTTGATTTTTTGGTTGCATGTGACCTTTAAATACTCATAGTTTGAACTGATACCTATTAAAAAAATAAACCTATGTGCACCATTTTTCTTTACTTTTACCTCCATAACAAACTGAAGTCATGAATGCACAATACCATTTAGAAAGTGGTCAAATATAAGATGTCATATTCGGGATTATACTTTCCCTGTAAAGTACCGATTCTAGTACTTTTGTTTGGTTAGAAGCCGTGGTGGCTGTGTGGGTTAGATGGCTGATTTGGTGCCTGACTCTGAGAGTGTGGGTTTGAATCCCGGATGGGACTCACCCTAACAATAGTACTAGAATCTGTACTTTACTGAAATCCATTTAAGTGTAATCCCTTAGTGTTATTTCATTAGTTCTTAGTGAGTGCATGTACTTATCTGACTCAGGAGTTTTCGAGTGACCCGTGCGGACGAGTTCCTCCAGACATTTGCGTCAGACCGGAATCACATGTTGTCGGAGGAGGGGGAGTGGCTGATGCCTCCACCGACGTATCCCTGCATAGCTACCACAGGTAACTGTCACTGTTGCTGCCAAATTGCTATTATACAGTTTAGAAGATATTTTTAGATTTTAACAAGATTTTAAGTAAATTGTGGGACTCCAAAAGTGTTCCATATTTTACAATATTTTATTTTTTTATCCCGTTATTACCTTGCTCTTGTATTCTATCAAAAGTCAAATAGCAATGGTATGGTGTATATTTTATGACAAAAATGGAACGTATTGAGATTCTAGGAGTATTTTCCTTGATGAGGTCAGATGTAAGAGAAACTTTTTAAACCTATGCTTCCTACACATTTCTCTCCTGATTATGTCTCTAAATGCCCATGCTCGTAGGTTCCGCAATATCGGTAATTAGGGGTGGGCGATAAAACCAGTTAACCAGTATATTGCAATTTGAACTTCACAATACGATATATTGTGGTACACTTTTTGCGAACCGGTTCCCCGATATGATCAGCAGTTTCAATGACCATGATTGGTAATTTTCATGATGAAGTCAAAAATACTAATAACATTTGTATTTCCTTCATATTATTATACATTAATAGATTGATAAGTTTATTGGTCATATAATTGCATTTGCGTGACTCTTAAACCATATAAGTATAAAAATAGAATTGGTACCGGTGCTCGTTGTAGGGATAAACAAACCAAAATGGCGGACGCCGCAGCAGACACTTTTTCTCGAGTTCCAAACTTTAGAGCGAAGTCTTCAATTTGGAAACATTTTCAATTGATCTTTTGTCCTGACAGTGGCCAGTGGCATTGTTTCAAAAGAAAGGAAACAGTAATTTCATTACCTTAAACCATGTGTTACACTTTCAAAATATATTGCAATACGCCAACACATATCACAATATATCGCAATACGAAAATTTTGGCAATACCCAACCCTGATGGCAAACATCTAAACCCTGCATCACTTTGCTCCAACACTGAGCTAACATGCAGTGTTGAGTTGAAATACTGTTAACATCTTGGGTTATTCAAACTCATTTACGAGTCGTCTGTTTCAGCTTCCAAAAATAATATCCAGTTTTTCATCTCTATGGATCCAGACGACGGATTTGGCACCGTCATGGACAGCGTCACCTTCATAAAAACTTTCTCCAACCCTAATGCTTCAGACACCTAACACAGGAAGGTGTTCATCATGTACGGACATTGCTCCATATTTTTCCATTGTTCAACATTGTAGTTTATTAATGAAATAAGAGGCTTTTTGAGAAAGTCACTGTGCATGTCCTTTTGACTTCGTTGTCACAGGGCAGCATGATCTGTTTTCAAGGAACATTGTCTGTCCAAAAGGCATCTCTAAGTTTTTAATGTATCAAAGTCATCCAGTGCAACAGCATGTTTTTTAAGATGAAATTTGGTATCAATATTCTTAAACCTAAATTGGCAGTTTCTCCCAAGAAATTACATGTAATATTTAGTTTTGTACTAAAAATGGGAAATAAATCATCTAGTCAGAAGCAAAATGCTCATAAATCTGAAATGTGAAAAGGATTCAGTCTGTTTCAGATGACTGTCACTTAGATATTGCCATAGATAGAAAAAGAATCAAATAAGCACCTGAGTTAAGCTTTTGCGAAAGCATCACAGTAGTATAGCGAGTTATTTCAATTCTTGGGATTCACAATAATATTTAATCACATATACACCTGAGTGAAATTAAAAAGGAAAAACTATCCTTATAACCAAAAGCGTGTAGATCCTCGTCAGATTTTGTAGTGGGGTTTGAGACAGGTAAGCTATGGAACCCTTGGCTCAGTTTTTGTCAGGTGAGTCGAGAGTTTTAGCAATTTAGTGTGTTGTTTCTTAAATATATAGACAGGGATGGCAATTTTCCGCTGACCTGCGGATTTCCGCTGATATTATTTCAAATTGTTCAATTGTGAATCGTCTAAATCCATTGAGAAACCCTCAACTCGATGACACAATATTACGTTTTCAGCTGAAAATACATTTTCCTGTTGCCGTCCCTGTATAGAACACGTTTGAACTGTGATATCGAAAAACGACCTTCTGCTGTGATAGCAATCCTCAGTGCTCCTTGATAAACATCATCTTCCTTACCATCCTCGATTATCTAGGGGATTTTATCTCCATTCCAGACTGATAAATACCTTGGACCTATTCACTTCCTTGGGTTTTTGATGGAGTGAGTGAGTGAGTCAGGTTTTATGTCACTTTTAGCAATATCCCAGCAAATCATAATGGACACCAGAAATGGGCTTCACAAATTGAACCCTTGTGGGGAATTGAACCCGGGTCTTCAAATGATGAGCAATCACTTAAACCATTAGGCTACCCCACCTATTGGGAGGAAATGAGATGTCTGACAAATCAGCCTTTAGATATTACTTCGATGCATTTTGAGTCATGCTTTTTGGTATTACAACTTACTGACATGTCAATATGGCTGCAATAACGCTGTTGCTATATTAATATTAAACTATTTTTTTTAATTGATGTCCCCATTTGTGTGTGTGGGTTCCAATGTGATTGGACAGATGTTAGTGTTTAGTGTTTAACATTTGTCTGAACACCATCAGATACTGCTAAAATTGCTCTCCTACAAGACCGCAGTCTCAGTGGATCATAAAAGGTGATTGAGAGATCGGACTTGGTGAGTCTGTTACTTGCATGTCATTGAACCGACCAGCGCAAATCAATTCTCAGATAATCAATTACTGGATTGTGTGGTCCAGACTTGATTATCTACAGGTTAACATAATACATGTATACAGCAGCTGGAATATTGTTGAGTATGTCAGTAAACAATAAATACACATCGTATTGAAGAATGAGGATAATTTTTGTGGATTTGCAACTTCTTTATTCTGTATAGGCGTCATTTCAACATTGATTCTAATGTCATATTATGTTGAAACGTCACCTTTGCAGAATAAAGAAGTTGTGTATCCATGAAAATTGTCCTCATTCTTCATCTCCTTATCTTTAGATGGTTAAAGCGTTGGCTCGTCACGCCGAAGACCCGGGTTCGAATCCCCACATTTCTGGTGTCCCTCGCCGTGATGTTGCTGGAATATTGCTAAAAGCGGCATAAAACCAAACTCAGTCGGTCAGTCAGTCAGTCAGTCAGTCTAGAATGTCAATCAAAGAACACATCATTTTGGTCTGTAAACAAAGCTTGTTAGCGAATAAGTCGTTGGTGTTTACTACTTTAGAATGGAGGTAAAATATCCTGGATAACAGATGTCCTTCCAATCATGGCGTTGTATGAAGACCTAGCAATGATGTTGTCTAACAGTGTACCCAGTGTAATCTTGTGGTTTAATGTTAACACAGACTAGTGTTCATGGGCAAGTCAGTCACATTAGATGCCAAATCTATCAGGGAAAATAGTGATAAAATCAGGGCATTGCAGTGTCACATGTTCAACAATCATGTTCTCTACTTGGTTGTGTATTTAATGTACAGTGAAGCCTCGTTAATCCGGACGGTTGCGTTTCTCAGTAAATTCGTCCGGATTGCGAATAGTCCGGACTACTGAATCAAGACCCAATAATTTTACCGAGTGACATCCGCATGTTGATCCGACGTGTCTGATCGCGTCCTTCTTCAGCACAGGTGAGGTAATGTCTAACAAGCGATCTATTGTAGTATGCCTTGAATGTCTCCTGCATTCATCAGTTGAATATGAGACGTGGTATTTGGTCACATTTCGCAAAGTTAGCGAAGCACATTTGTGACTTGCAGCATTGTCGTAAAGCAAAATCACTTTAAGTCCACTTGACCGCATCTGTCTGTCAAAGTACATTAACCATTCACAAAACAGCTCACTTGTATTGTGGTGTCAATCAAAGTGTAAATGTACAGCATCTTCAGTCGGGAGCTTTTAATGTCTAATTAAAACAACAACCCAGTTGGCCAGTTAATTAAGTAAACATCGGCGGGAGGTGTTACGGTTCGTGAACACGACTTACAGCGTCTGGACTGTGAAGCAATTTACTGTTTATTTTACTGATTGGTGACAGCTACTTACCGTCCGGTTCCGGAAACCGAATTTCCGGATTATCGAGGCAAATTATATTGGCATAGATTGGTAACAAGCTGAAATCGTCTGGGAGGCGAGACATCTGGATTATTGGAGTCCGGACTAACGGGGCTTCACTGTACTTACTTTTCACTAGATGGAACATCACTTACACAAAAGTATTTTGTGATCTTGCAGTGTTTTGGTTTTTTTTACATTGATATTTTGCAGTGTTTTTCAGCTAGCTGATTCTCTGCACATAACACTAGTTCTCTCCCTTGTTCTTAATGCACAGGCTTTTAAAGAATGGTGACAATTTTTATGGAAATACAACTTCTTTTATTCTGTGAAAATTGTCATCATTCTTCATCAACTCAACTTTTAAAATGCCCATCAAAGAAGTTAGGCTTTTAAAGGATTAGACCGAATTAATTCAGTAGGTTTTCTGAACAAAGTTACTGAGTATGGTACATGCTCATACTATGTAACATCACAATGGCTGAGTGTTTGCTTAGAAAGGATACGAGAAAATGACCCCTGTGACTGAAACATCACTTTCTTATGAATATCATCCAGTAAATGCCAACTTTCTTTTATGCTAGGTTGTTTAAAGCAGCGGCCCAGATAAGCTGCGTATCCGGGTAAAATACGCATAGAATTACGCATTGAAAAATAATTGTTGCGTACCAATTGCGCATTTAAAATGTTAGATACACAGAAAGTTTAAAACAAATGCGTAGGGAATATATTTATAAAAATCGCTTGCGTAATGAAAAAGACATCGATTGCTATCAAGTTGTACTGTTAGTATAGGACAAGTGTTGTACTGTCAGTATAGGATGAGTGATTTTTTATGAAATCATTTCCATTATATTTAAGTTGGTTTTGATTAGGTATGACATAAGGCAGAACATACCTGCTTAGTAAACTTACTCAATGGCATATACTTAGGTGAGTAAAATGACTGAAATACGCACATATTTGAAAGCAGTGGGTAACGGAAAATGAAATACCCACTCAACATTCATAATACCCACTCCAAAAAAATACAGTGGGTACAGTACCCACATGAGCTAAATCTTATCTGGAGCTCTGTTAAAGGGTGTGTGTAGCACTGTGATAATGTTTTCATGTTTATTGTTTTATCATAACAGGATAACATCATTTTGTAAATCCTCTGGCATTTTGTTATTCCTCTGGCATTTTGTTCCTCTGGCATTTTGTTATTCCTCTGGCATTTTGTAAATCCTCTGGCATTTTGTAAATCCTCTGGCATTTTGTTATTCCTCTGGCATTTTGTAAATCCTCTGGCATTTTGTAAATCCTCTGGCATTTTGTTATTCCTCTGGCATTTTGTAAATCCTCTGGCATTTTGTTATTCATGCACCATTTTGTGCTGTTTGTTTTTATTCCCATGCATTTTGTTAAACCTGTGCCATTTTGTTGTTCTTGGCCAGATTAATAACTGTTTAATACGTTTGCCACAAATTATGTAATTTTCCATTACAATGATGAAGTGTTTCCTTCAATGAAGACTGGATTACGATATGAGTTTGCAATGAACAATATTTTGGTGGTTGTGTGTGGTCTTGAGTCACAAAGCAGATGAAATTCACAGAGTGTCCTTGGATGGGTGACCGTGTGTGGCAGCTTGACTCCTGTGGTTTCTAGGACTTTTGTCCTGCCCCACAATGAAGCATCTATGTGGTCACACCCTAGGCAAGTGGGTTTGTTCAAAATTTCCTCTGTTCACCCAGCAGAATATGGGTACCCGGTGGTATAAGTCATATGACTACTAACCTTCTAGCACCTCACAGCTTGGGTTATCCAGGAAATAATATCATCATGTTGTATGCGCTTGGAGCATGTCCCTGTGGAGTTCAGCGCTACATAAGTGGCCCATTATTATCATAAAGATAGGCAGAACAAAACCTTGACCTGAGTGGTATGAACAAAGGCTTACGTATAACCCTCAAGGCTACTCACAGGTGCCGTTTGGGAAGATCTCAGTTGTGTTTCATTTATAATTCTCACATGTTTTTCATTCAAGTGGGTACTGTTGATGTGTTTTATGGATATTTTTCACGTTTTATGTATAACATTCATAAATGTTATGTGCTGCAAGGCTCCTGTCTCAAGGGTTTCAGAGGTGTTTGGTTGAATCAGTAACAGCACAAACTTCATCACTATCATATATCTCACATATATCTCATGGGTGAAATTACAATATTTTTTCAGAAAATAAACTTTGAGATTGAAATGTGTTATATCTTAATCTATCACGAGTTGTTAACAGACTCAAATTACCCACTAACCAATAATGCGCTTTGAGCATACCTTCATGGTGTGGATATAGCGCAATATAAGTGCCATTATTATTATTATTATTATTAATAATAATGCCTACTGACCTCATGGATGTTGACCTTCATGTCTTGCCCTTGTTTGTCATTAGAGGCGACTAACAGGATCTGGTGATCAGGCTCGCTGACTTGGTTGACATTTTATTTATCGTATCCCAATTGTGTAGATGGAAGCTCATGGTGTTGATCACTGGATTGTCTGGTGCAGACTCTATTATTTACGGACTACTGCCGTATAGCTGGAATATTGCTGAGTGCTGGAATATTGCAAACCAAACCACAAAAAAACTGTTATTTACTGCAATTACTAATATTAGCCACAGGCCTTTATAACAAAGTGAAAAAAAATGCCCTGTCACACATGTATATCCACCAGCAATACAACAGGAGGGATCTTTACAAACATCATGCATGGACAAGAGAGGCCATAGCAACATTACAGTCATATGGCAGCTGTCTGTAAACAGTCCAGTGATCAACAGCATGAGCATCAATCTCAGCAATTAGGAGACAATGACATATCAAATAAGTCAGCGAGCCTGACCTGATCATGTGAGGGACATAGCACGATGAGCATGTGAGACGCTTCCAATCATGGGTTGCTGAAGACCAATTCTAACTCAGATCTTCACAGGTTGCCATAGCATTTAATCCAGTATCTATTTCCCCAGTGGAGGGACATAGTTGAAAGGATCTATGGAGTGAGTGAGTTTGGATTTACGCCGCTTTTGGCAATATTCCAGCAATATCAGGGCGAGGGACACCAGAAATGGGCTTCACACATTGTACCCATGTGGGGAATCGAACCTGGGTCTTCGGCGTGACGAGCCAACGCTATAAGCACTAGGCTACCCCACCGCCCCAAAGGAGCTATGGAAGAACCAGCAGGTACAGCATGAAGGAAAGGATGTATGTCGGTGAAAAACAACCCGTTTCTACAACTGACAAACAACACAAAACTGAGCATTGAAAATATATTTATTTTTCTCATGTAAAATAAAACCAACAACAAATACCCTGGAGAGTGTGAGTGGGTGGTTACACAACAGCAATATCACAGGATCCAAGAATAATCTCAGAGAACCCAGTTTTTTTTAATTACAGCTTTAACCACATTCCATCTGTTTTCAACAGGAACAGAATACATGTTTGGGACCCACAACACATCCCTTCACTGCAGTGAAACCAGAGTCAGAATTATTCTCCAGTATTTTCTGGAACAAAATATTTAAAAACTTAAAATTTATTTACTATTTGTTAACATGATGCATTCTACTTTTTAATATATTTTGGCAAACTAGCTGAGAAATCAATTAAACATGAAATATTTTCTGGCTTGAAGATGTCTAAACTCATGGTGGCAAAATGTTGAAGTTTTTCCTAAATATAACTAACTGTACACACGTCAAACCCTTAAAAGAAATTAGTTTTGATTTTGTTGATCATAATTGGTCTTAACCATATGTCTACATTAACACTGTCACCAAGGCAAATGCACATATTTTTCTACCATATTGTCTTAGTATAGTGCAATCCTGAGAACAGAGGACTCAGTATTTCTGGTAAAAATATTTTGAGAATTATGCACAACGAACTACATTATATCCCTTTAGCAAACGCATATAAACGAACTTGGTCAATAACAATTTGAGATTAAACATGACTAAACATACCCCAACGCGGGGGATCGACTTATGCACGAATCATACCGTTCTGACACTGATTTTAAGGGTCAAGTTTGGGGGTCTTCTTATCCATGGGGTCGTCTTATAGACGGTAATATACGGTAATTGAAATTATACCTCCTGTTCAGCTTGGCATTGCCTATAGGCAGAGATTCAGATCACATTGTCTCTTGTTTTGTAAACTAACCCGGAAATACTGTACTTGTGGCATAGTGAGTGAGTATTATGCTGCTTTTAGAAACATCATGGCAGGTGACACCAGAAATGGGCTTCGCACATTCGACCAATGTGGGGAATAGAACATAGTTCTTCAGCATGATGAGCAGACGTCTTAACCACCATCTGGTTACCCCGCCACCATTATTGTAGCAATAAGATAACAGACGCAAGGGATGATAAGGTCTATCATCTCTAACTTTCAAACCGCTGAGAATTATGAATTATTATTTGGTCCATGTTATCAAGCATTGCATACCATGCAGGTTCTTGTCATCTGCTAGAGGTCTCTCTGGTTCAAAAAGGGAATGTTCTGTCAACAGACATATAGGACTGACTGACTGAGTATAGTTTTACACTGCTTTTAGCAATATTCCAGCAATATCACGTAGGGGGACACCAGAAATGGGCTTCACAAATTGTACCAATGTGGGGAATCGAACCCGGGTCTTCGGTGTGACGAGCGAACATATAGGAAGTTATCATAGACCTGCATTTGAAAGGCAAATCCTGAAATACGTCGTCTGCTGGATCTACCCAAGAGCACAGCATGATGTGGCCTAAAATCTGCACCAAATTTGGGAATGAGTTCAAAGGTCAGCAGATGTTTCACAATGAATTTCAGGGATCCAATATCAAGTCAATATATAGCAGCTTTTGTCATCAAAGTTTTACCAGAAATGAGCATGACACAGTCTTTGGTGAAACAAGGTGAAATACAAGAATTTAGGTGTATTGGTTCATCTTCCTAGGTGAACTGGTTTACTCAACAATTTGCTCTGCTATACATTGATACCATTTACGACATAACTTGTATTTTTCTGTCTGTTTTTATGTTTTAGGAAAGATATGGTATTTTCTGTTGGACTGACTGACTGACTGAGTTTTGGTTTTATGCCACTTTTAGCAATATTCCAGCAACATCACGGCGGGGGACACCAGAAATGGGCTTCACACATTGTACCCATGTGGGGATTTGAACCCGGTTTCTCGGCGTGATGGGCCAACGCTTTAACCACTAGGCTACCCCACCACCCCTTTTCTGTTGGAGGTGATTCAGAATTGGCTGGAAGAGGACTGCAGGTAAAATCATAGCTGTCCCACAACCTAAACTCATAAGCATAACGAGGTTTCTCAAAGATGTGAGGTACCAACCATTTCACATTCTGGGAGGCAGCTGTGGGATTATGCCAGGGATTTATTTTGTACACACACTCAACACATTTGTCAGATACAGCTGTCAAAATATACTTTAAAAAAAATTAAAATACACTTTGCAACAATGTAATATTTGTAACAGTACATATTTTACAACAGTTTGAAGCATAATGCTGTACAGCATCTTAGTAATAATTTTCTTCACATTTTGGACAAAATATTATATGGTCTGCCTCAATATTGGATAGTTCTGACATTTAATACTAAAATTAAAAACAAACATACTGCTACATGGAGATTCGTGAACAACACACATTGCCACATCGTCACAATCAATGAAAGCCCAGTAAATTAAAATCCACGACAACAAGAGTGTGAGTTAGCGAGTTTAGTTTTACGCCGCACTCAGCAATATTCCAGCTATATAACGGCAGTCTGTAAATAATCGAGTCTGGACCAGACAATCCAGTAATCAACATCATGAGCATCGATCTGCGCAAATGGGAACCGATGACATTTGTCAACCAAGTCAGCGAGCCTGACCACCCAATCCCGTTAGTCGCCTCTTACGACAAGCATGGGTTAATGAAGGCCAATTCTAACCCAGACCTTCACGGGTCCACGACAACAACATAAAATGCCACAAGGAAGTTGTTGACTCAAATCAATTCTCCATACATCAGGAATGCTTAGTACGAGTATTTCACCAAGGGCAGATCTGGGAATGGTCATCAAAATACTGCAAAACTGAAGTTAAAAGAACAGCCAGTTCTTTCAACATGTGATGGGCTGACGGATTTACTCCGCTCAGATGAGATGAAATAATCACGTTTTCCTTAACTTCTTTTGAGCAGTAGGCATCACTTCACCAGGAGTGAGTTTAGATTTACGCCGCTTTTTAGCAATATTTTTAGTAATTTCACGGCAGGGGACACCAGAAATGGGCTTCACACATTCTACCCTAGTCTGTCTCACAGTCCCTGAACCACATTAATTTCCCTACCGCCAAGCCCTCTCTGCAGTGCTAAAGCCCTAAATAAAGCAAGTCTAGATTTCCTCAGGTTCTGAATCTCTGGTCTCCCTAGGGCTCCTTTTCAATATAAATGGGCTTGTTTGTTACTATCAAAATTATATATATTCAGAGACTAAGCCTCAGTCTAATTGTACCCATGTGGGGAATCAAACCGGGTCTTTGGCATGACGAGTGGATGCTTCAACCACTAGGATACCGCACCACCCCAGCTGGGTCTGGAACTTAGAATTATGGTTTTGGTAACCGTTGGTGAAGTAATAAAAGCAAGAGACTTTATTTGAATGAGATCGGTTGGTTAAGATGTTGGTTAGGGTTAGATGATCAGGGTTTAAGTTTGATGGTTTTGGGTTAAGGTTGGGTTATCTGGATGGAAGACTCTGTACATGTGTAACAGTTTATACAATGTTGGCTGTAAGTACTGATGTTACCTGCCTCCAGTGACATATATCTGAACCAACTACCACATGTGAAACACATACATATACACACACACAGCATTTCATAATGAATTTATGATAAAATCAACATTTTAGCCATCTCTCCTTTCACAATGTATATCTTAGTACAGTGAAGACTTGAGTTAGTGAGTGAGTTTTAGTTTTACGCCACTTTTGGCAATATTTCAAAATTATGGTGGGTGATGCCAGAAATGGGCTTCACACATTGTACCCTTTGAGGAATCGAACCCAGGTCATCAGTGTGATGAGTGAGCGCTTTATCTGCTCGACTACCCCACCACCCCCTTGTTTTAGTGAAATCATTCCATCATTATTAAATTACATAATTAGCAAATGTATATATATGTAGGAAAGATTTACTTCTAAGAACCAGTCCAAGCTAATAACGATTCACTGTAGCTATGGTAACAATGCCTTGACAATACTTTGAACAAAACAATCACTCAACAGTTATACCCAGACCCTCACATTGACATAAGAGTCTGCTAAAAGAGGATTGGTTCGTCAGTTCCTGTAACTTTAAAATTAAAAAATACCTGTCACAGGGTCATTTGACCGTTATGAATGTACAGATAATATTTAATTTCTGAGCCATGCTTTAAGATAATACTGTGCAGCCTGTGACCAGCCACACTACATCAAAGTCTCCAGCTTCAGACACACCTTGGCAAAGACTTTGGAACCTGGTTAGAAAGAAATTCCACATCATACACAGCACCAGGATGTGTTTACGCAACCTTAACAGACAAGGATGCCATCTTTGTTGTTGAAACATCGATACCAACATTCATAATCAACCACACACATAGTTCCAAGGGTTTTCATAGTTTATCACAAATACTTTCACATGTTGCTCTCAGTCGACATACTCCAAGATCTTCCAGTAGAAAACTTCCAGGTCAAGGTCATGTCACTGACCATTCTCAAGGAAGGTCAAGGTCATAATGAATGTGTTCAGTAACGACTGTCTGAAGATCACAGTTTGTTTTCCATTTGGAAATGTGACGTAGTCAGCAAACCACTGCTGTTCTCCAAGAGAACGGGCGATCATCTCACATCATTTCATCCTTTTGTATGCAACGGTTTGCTGGATAAAAAGAAAAGAAGACAATAAATTTAAATGGTATTTTAAAAATGTTTGTAAATGTTACCAGCCTATTAATATATTCATAATTATGTGTAGACTGACCGAAATATAGCATGTTAGAATGGTTTTGCTCTGCTTTAACCAATATTTCAGAAATATCACTAATGGAGGACACCAACATGGGCACCACAGTTACCCATATGGAGAATCACATCAGACTCCTTGGTGCGATGAGAAAACGCTTTAACCACTAGACTAACCACCCATGACAATATAAACTTAGAGGGGTACAGAAAGTACGTGACCTACACTACCAGTGGTTGAGTGGGTTGGATTGCTGACTTTGTATCCTACCATTCAATAACTTTAAGAAGATCAAGGTCCTTAGTCTCGAAAGGCATGACACATGTTCATCTCCACAGCTCGGTCATCTATCACTCACCGGCATTATTCGATCCTTGGTTTCAATGGGTAGAAGAAACGCTGTGACCGCACAAGCAAAGGCAGAGCAAGCCATACAGCCATGTTGCTGCAATGATGGATGCTTCCAGAAGGACTTGTGCTACAAACGGGGTGATCATCGCCCCGAACTCTCGCGCCAGGAGGAAGCCGTGCCGATACCCAGCGTACGTATAGACGTCGGGTACACCTGCAACATGTCACAGCTCTTGAAAACTCGTAGACAGAAACCGCAAATATACACCTCACATCTGAGTGTAAATTTCTGACCCCTCACCTCACATCTGGGTATATATTTTCACCTCACATCTGAGTGTAAATTTCTGACCCACATCACCTCACATCTGGGTATATTTTTCTGACCCCTCACATCTGACCCCTCACATATGGGTATATATTTGTGACCTCTGACCTCACATCTGAATATATATTTCTGACATCAGAGTAAATATTTCTGACCCTCACCTCAGAGTAAATATTTCTGACCCCTCACCTCACATCTGATGAGAATATATTTCATCCCCTACCCTCACATATGAATTCATATTTCTGACCCTTGACCTCACCTCTGATGAGTATATATATATCCAGTTGAAGGTGGCAGCCGAGAATCCTCGGACAGCAAACATGAAGCCGGTGAGGACCCCCCTGGATACAGGGATCTGGAGGAGGATGAAGAACAGTCCACACCCAGATAGGTTAACTGTTCCTGTGATCCTCCGACCGACCCGGTCAATCAGCAGCCAGTTGACTGGTAAACCTTTAACAAATAAATGGTCATTCAATGAATGGTTGCCCTCAAGGGCAAGGCCAATCAGCAGCCAGTCCAACAGTCATTCAATGACTAGTTGACTGGTAGACCTAAAGGGCAAGTTAATTTTACAGCCAATTGACTGGTAGACCTACATTGCAAGAATAATGTATAGTCTCTGAAACTAATTAATTTAGAGAGAAACAAGGTACCACACAAATAAATCTGAAAAGATCCCCAGTGAACTCATTTAGAGCTTTTACATTGCAGAAAGGGTTTGGCATTATTGAAAATATTGTGGTTCAGGGACTGAGCAGACAAAGCAAGTTGAATTAGCCAGTTGACTGGCAAATTAACACCAAATTTGTTGCCAGCTGCTTAAAATTTATATGACATGGTCACTCAACACTCAGCTACATTACATAACATACTATCTCACACAGAGGATTCCATACATACACCCATTTGGAAGTAATATTCCCATTTCCATTTTTTTTAAATCCCACTTTTACAAATCATGACTGACTGACTTAGGTTTTATGCCGCTTTTAGCAATATTGCAGCAATATCACGGCGGGGGACACCAGAAATGGGCTTCACAAATTGTACCCATGTGGGGATTCGAACCCGGGTCTTCGGCGTGACGAGCCAACGCTTTAACCACTAGGCTACCCCACCGCCCCTTTAAAAATCATGATTTTCCTGACATTTAATTGCCAACATAAAAGAACAGGGTCTGAATCCCTGATACATGAACTCTGGTGGGTGTTTACTTACATATGAATTCTCCTAGTGTTGATATAATCATGGTTCTGTAATCATCCGCTGTCAGGTAATTGCACTTACACGCATCATTATCTGAAACAGGCAACAACATTCAATGTTATGGATACAGATCTTGATGTAACTACATCTACAAATCTGTCAATACCAACATGTGAGTGAGTATTGTTTTATGTCAGTCTCATCACTTCCGAGCACACCATTAATAGGCTTCAGTCAGTGAAACCATTTGGAAGTTTGAACAGTGAGTGTGACGACTGAGTATGGTTTTACGCTGCGTTAAGCAATATTCCAGCAATATTACGGCGGGAAACACCAGAAATGGGCTTCACACATTGTACCCATGTCGGGAATCGAACCCGGGTCTTCAGTGTGACGAGCGAATGCTTTAACCACTAGGCTACACCACCACCCTGAACAATAAACCACATTAAAACTCAAGACTTGCTAAAACACTGAAGGTTATATAGTGTATTGAGTTTCGTAGTGATACAAGTGGCCCAGTCATGTAAGATGCACAATTTGCTATGCAGAGTTGCATCCCTTTGGCCCTGAATCTGATGGGTGTGGGTTTGAATCCCAGTTTGACCAGATGGTTTCCTGATCTGTCAGCACCATACCCCTGTTCATGGCTTTCAACAAAGCAATTAACATCAAAGACCTGCAGAACTTGGGTCTTTCCTCCCATGTTGAGTTGACTAGCTGTGATATAACATGACTAGCACCTGTAAGCCTTGCGAGGCACTACTTCCGGTACTAAGCAGGGGTTCAAAATTCCCCTCGCCCGAAGCCGGGACAAGTCAGTTTTCATTTCGGGCAATCAAATAATGGTATCTTACTTGTCCGTGGGCTACTAGATAATTTCCACTTATGGTTTCAAACCGCAAATAAACTTGGATTTAATTTCATATCTGCCCAAAATGTAGCTATTACATTTCGCAATGATAATAAAGTAGAGTTATATTTCTTTGCTATTTATCACTTTTCAATAAATAGTCCAGTAAACATTAACATCAAATACCATGTTGATTTCTTCTTTCATAATTACATCATCATGATTATGTCATAAAATCAGGGCAAGTGGAAAATTAGTCAGGACAAGTTACTTTCTTAAAGTCACTTGCCCTGTGGCAAGTGGCTTTTTTAAAAAAAATTTGAACCCCTGTACTAAGCTGGTTCGTGGCTCCCTCTGTGTGTGTCAACTTGCGATATGTGAGAAGGGGCCCAGCTTACTTCTGGTACCAGACTTCCGGTAACAAGCGTATATTCAAGAACCAGTTCTGGTTCCAAATTAAGCTACCGCCAAATATGACTGTACTAGACCGGATCAAGTCTACAACCATGCTTGGCTGTCACAGCTGTTGACAGCCGCAAACGTTGGCTAATTTGGGGATGGTTAGATTGGATATTTTTTATTCCTGCAAGGATTATCGGTTCCTTACTGTCAACTGACAACCATGAGGCCATTCGAAAAGGTATGAAACATTGTTTGCCACTGGAAGTACGAAACAATGTAAGGTCTCATGAAGTGCTGAGACCTACTTACGGGCCCTATACTGTTCAAAGTGGAGTCAAACCCAATTCACTCTAAAGTATAGTTACATTTTTCACTCTCTACTCGCAGGATCTCAGCACTGGCCAGCACCATGCCGTAGTACGAGAAAGCTGTCCCGAACCAGAGAAACCAAAGCTGCAAGGTTGAGCGGAGGTAGTTCTTGTTGAACAGGTCGGACACCTTCCCTCGTTCTACCTGAAACATGACGATATCATATGCTTATTGATCATGCCCAGTGTGGAATCTGTCTGTGATGTCAAAATCTGTTGTAAACTTTCTCAATAAAGTAAAGATTCTAGAACTTCAGGGCCTAGATTTTCGAAGCTCTCTTAGCGCTAAGATCGTCGTAAGTTAATGTTAATGTATCGCACTTACAACTATCTTAGTGCTAAGAGAGCTTCGAAAATCTAGGCCCAGAAATGGGCTTCACACATTGTACCAATGTGGGGAATGAAACCCAGGTCTTCGGCGTGACGAGCGAACGCTTTTACCGGTAGGCTACCCCACTGCCCCAGAGTCCTATCTGTGATTCGAACCCACACTCTCAAAGTCAGCAATCTAACCCGCTCAGCCACAGTTTACTGTAAATCACGTAATTTTTGCGAGCATGATATTTTTGCGAAAATTACGAATGACTTGAGCTCGCAAAAATATGACGCAATTTGCAATCAACAAATAAAGTGTCTCATTATCTCTTTATTATTCACCAGTTCATAAAATCAACAACAGATCTAGACAATACATCAATAAAGCAACGAGAACAACGTGGGGGGAGACTAATTACTAGCATTACTAGTCCTTACACATCACATGTCAAACAGGGGCGGTGGGGTAGCCTAGTGGTTAAAGCGTTAAAAGACGTAAAAATATGGTACTCCCTGCCTGGCTGCGGTTAATGGGTACAACAAGGACTGGTCGGCTTTGGAGTCACATGGGTACAATGTGTGGGCTAGCTCATTTCTGGTGTCCCCGCGACATACACATACACACACGTATTGCTGGAATATTCAATCTAAAAAATGTGTGAGCTCATTTCTGTGTCCCCCGCCGTGATATTGCTGGAATATTGCTAAAAAGCGGCGTAAAACCATAATCACTCACTCACTCACATGTCAAACAAGGGATACTCAAACAAAAGTTTGTATGGACTATGATAGTCTAGACACCATCCAACGGGCGTGGATATGTTTCATCATACTTATCCAGAGATCAACAGCTTTGGTGATGTCATTGTCTTGCAAGTTTTAAGCTTATCTGCAGCGTGTATTGTTTTTAGAAAACATCACTGATTGCACACACACGGAAGTACTCCACTGAGCTCAGTTCAAGATCAGCTGCAACCTTCAATATGTGATTGGATTTACTTTACGTAGAACTTTCAGTCGCAATTTATTTTTGAGAATTATGCAAGACGCAAAAAAGGTCTGTTTGTTGCCACTCACAAAAATATCGTGACCCAAAAAATTACGTTATTTACAGTATATCAAATATAACATATGTTACATTTGACCACTTTCTAAATGCCATTGTGTATTCATAGCTTCAGCTGTACTTCATGTTGAATTGGTCCCCTTAACATGAGTAGAGACTTGTACATACCTCTACAGCTTCTGTTTGTACTAATCTCCCCTTTGGTAGAGAACTATTGTTTATTTTTGCAGCTCTTTGTAGGGCTGCCAGTGCCTCCTCATGTCGACCTGCGGCAACCAGAAACCTGGCCGACTCAGGAATAAACTAAAACAGAAGAAAACCTACAGAACAATACTTCATAATATAACTGTCTCTAACAGAACAACGCTCATTATGTAAGAGAACAATAGGTCAATATGAGACAACAATACTACCTATGTACATAGAACAATTGTCCATATCAGATAGAACAATACTCCATATGTAACAGAACAATAGGTCAATATCTGATAGAACAATACTCCAAATGTAACAGAACAATTGTCCATATCTGATAGAACAATACTACCTATGTACATAGAACAATTGTCCATATCAGATAGAACAATACTCCATTATACAGATCAATAGGTCAATATCTGATAGAACAATACTACCTATGTAACAGAACAATAGGTCAATATCTGATAGAACAATACTCTCTATGTAATACAACAATGTTTCATATCTGATAGAACAATGCCTCCTTAAGACATGGAACAATACTTCCAAGTATCACAAAATACCTAAATATGAAAGAGAACTCAAAGTGGTAATCATGTAAGATCAGTTGTGATTATCACCAAATTAGCTTGACGCGGAGTTATATAACTGAACATATCTATCATACACTCACTCAGTCACTGTTTGAGCTCTCTACTTACACAGAGCAAGAACAATGCTACAACAATGGGTATAGCAGACAGAACCAGCAACCATCTCCAGCCCAGCGTCGGGATCACCATGGCGGCTAGGAACATCTCGAACATGCTGCCAGATGCCCAGAATATCTGCCGGCACGGAACACTCAGGTCAGTTGGGCATACAGAAAACTCTCAATGGTCATTATAAACACAGGGAAATAACACACATTTTTTGTTTTCTTTGTTGCTTAATTCAACACTCTCCAATTAATATTCACTCTACCAGCATACACCAGTGGTCTGTGAATCATTGAGGTGAGGTGAAATTGGGTTTAACATCGTGCTTGAGAATATTTCGCTCATATGACGACGTGCATGCGTGTGTATGTGTATGTGCGGCTGCTTGTACTAGCCCAGACTGAAGCTGGTTTTTATAGTGATAGCCCACTGAGATACCATGCCGCAGTGAAGCATGAATACCCCACTCAGACACATTATACTGACTCCGAGCCGACCAGTCCTTGTTGTACCCATTAATGCCGAACGCCAGGCAGGGACCAACAAGTACCAATTTTAACGTCTTTTGGTATGACACGGTCGGGGATTGAACCCGCGACCTTCCGCTCTCTGGGCGGACGCTCTAACCACTACACTACGGAGACGGTCGTAAATCATTGAGACTGGATCGGACAATCCAGTGATTGACATCAAGAGCATTGAACTATGCAATTAGGATATAAGGCATGCATCACCAAAGTAGGTGAGCCTGACCAACCGGTCCCTTTTATGACAAGCATGGGTGACTGCAGACCAATTCTAACCCAGATCTTCACAGGTGTACATATAACCCTGGTACAGGTAGAAAGACTAAATGTATAATTTTCTAACATTTGCACGTGAGCACTTCACAGATTGCTGATTGGACAGTGTGAAATATTTAATCTGCTTCTGTCTCTTTGCAAAATACTAAAAGAGGTCAATACCTGTCTTTATGGACCCCAAAACAGCAATATCATTAAAGTCTATATTGCAGTCTACAGATGTCTGTGTAATATTGGACACAGTATGGATATGGTATGGGCACAGTATGGACACACTATGGACATGGTATGGACACAGACAGATCAGGGCCGACACATTGCTGCTTACCTGGCCTGATATCAGTAGTCTGGCTCGATACTTGGACGGGACGTACTCCGCCAGCAAGGCAAACCTGTAACATGGTGGATAACATCAAACTCAGGGCTGAGTGATGATGAATTTCTCACAGTTCTTAGCAATATCCTGAAGTAGAGCCACTTTGTTAAAAGTCTAACCCTTGTAGTAGGTATGTTAGTGGCCCCACTCAGGAGCCAGTAAGTAAACGCCAACTTCTTGGAGCCAAACAATAAACACCTACAACTTGGAGCCTAACACTAAACATCTACCCCTTGGAGCCATATGTTATACACCTACCCATGAAGCCAGCTGCCATATACTAAATACCTAACCCTTGGAGCCATATACTAAATACCTACCCCTTGGAGCCATACACTAAATACCTACCCCTTGGAGCCATACACTTATACCTAACCCTTGGAGCCATACGCTAAATACCTAACCCTTGGAGCCATACAAAATACCTTGGAGCCATACACTTGGAATACACTACCCCCTTGGAGCCATATAGTAAATACCTACCCCTTGGAGCCATACACTAAATACCTACCCCTAATACACTTATACTAACCCTTGGAGCCATAAATACCTAACCCTTGGATACCTAACCCTTTGGAGCCATACACTAAATACCTACCCCTACCACTAATACCTAACCCTTGGAGCCATACACTAATACCTAACCCTTGGAGCCATACACTAAATACCTAACCCTTGGAGCCATACACTAATACCTAACCTTGGACCCCCTTTGGAGCCATACACTAAATACCTACCCCTTGGAGCCATACACTAAATACCTATACCTTGGAGCCATACACTAAATACCTACCCCTTGGAGCCATACACTAAATACCTATGCCTTAGAGCCATATGTTAAAAACCTACCCGTTTTCGAACTGTATGTTAAACATGTACCCATTTCTTTGAGTAAGGGGTGTTAAACGCATCCCTCTTACAGCAAGAATGTAAAACTCTCGCAGGCAGTACATTAAGTACTCAGACTTGGAGCCAGTAGGTTGAAGACATTCCTTTAATGGAGCCACCAAGTACGTACTGGATTCCCTAAGTATGTAACTTCCCCTGATGGAGCCACTCAGCATGTTGACCTAACTTTACCACCCAGTATGATCAATACTTTCCCCTCACTGAGCTACCCTCGTATATAAGTAACTCACCCCTGTGGTGATCCCCCCATTCCAGCGCCGACCAAACTTCTAAGAATGAGGATCCAAGTGTAGTTAGGACTGGCAGAAGTCAACATTCCAAAGTATCCAATCCACACAACTACTATTAACAGAGTCTGTGGAAACAAGCACATGTCTGTTATATCATGTGTCAGTAATGTCATATGTCAGTTATACCATATGTCGATTATATCATATGTCAGTAATATCATGTGTCAGTTAGAATATGTGTCAGTTACATCATGTGTCGGTTATACCATGTGTTGGTTATATATCATGTGTCAGTTATGTATCATGTGTTGGTTATATATCACATGTCAGTTATACCATGTGTTGGTTATATATTATATGTCAGTCATACCATGTGTTGGTTATATATCATATGTCAGTTATACCATGTGTTGGTTATATATCATGTGTCAGTTATATCATGTGTTGGTTATATATATCATATGTCAGTTATACCATGTGTTGGTTATATATCATGTGTCAGTTATACCATGTGTTGGCTATATATCATTTGTCAGTTATACCATGTGTTTGGTTATATATCACATGTCAGTTACGCCATGTGTTGGTTATATATCATGTGTCAGTTATATCATGTGTTGGTTATATATCATGTGTCGGTTATACCACATGTGGTTATATATCACATGTCAGTTATACCATGTGTTGGTTATATATCATATGTCAGTCATACCATGTGTTGGTTATATAACAGTTATACCACGTGTTGGTTATACTATGTGTCAGTTATATCATTGTCAGTTTTACCATGTGTCAGTTGTATTAAGTGTCGGTTATAAAATGTTTGTTATACCATTTGTCCATTATATCATGTGTCGGTTATATAATGTGTTACATAACATAATATCATTTAGCATTCCAATATCTTACCATTTTCCTGCCAATCTTGTCCCCAGACATTCCAAACACCGGTGCCATTATCCCCATACCAAGAAACACCACCTGCAATAAATGAACATTGATTCACAATTCCATACAAAGAATGACCCTACACATAACATATTTTACATGACGTCATATCCCCAAAGGGGCAAAATCTTACATAAGCCAATATTTAATAAATCTATGAGCTTATTAGACAGACAAAAAACGTCACCAGCTTTTGACTGGTTGCCCTATACTTTATTCCCAATATCTAGCTTTTTCATGACAGATATAGTAGTAGAAGAATGAGAATATATTCACAACAAAAAATGTGAAAAATAACTGCAAAGTAGGGATCTGTTATGGCAAAGTAGATCCCAGATTTTTCATAGAACACACATTCAATAGCCTAAAAATAGTAATCTTTATGATAAGGTAATTACAGAACAGTCAGTCATCCCCAAATCATAATTAAACCTCACAACAAGGACAAACTCATTAATGTCACACATAACAGTAACTATGTGTGAATAAAGATTTGAACTGATTTAAAAAATCCCTAACTATTAAAAGGCACCAGTCCACTACTAGACAAACTAAGGTGATAAGCTTGGTGATGAAATACTGTATGGTTTTCAAGATCTGCTCTGGAAGGAGGATTACTGCTGTTTCCAATGTAAGTCAAAGTTGCTGTCATTGAAACTCGAAAAATTATATTTTGAAATATCTCCAACTGGCAAATGGCATCAGCTCACTACTAGACCTATAAAGGTGAAAAGTTTGAAGAAATACTGCACAGGTTTCAACATAAACATGAGATCTTGGACAAAACATGTTGCGGCGGATAAAAACGATGTCTGAATTACCGTTGTGAGCAGTGCCACCTGGTAGTGTTCCAGACTCCATTCACATCTCAAGGCAGGGGACAGAACTGCAAGGAGCAACATTTCCAAGGCATCTGCAGCCTGAAAATAAAACACAAACATATAACAAGATGTGTCTTAGAGTAAATGAAAGGGAGATAACCGATGTACAAAAGGGAGACAACTGATGTACAAAAGGGAGACAACTCATCTACAAAAGGGAGATAGCTCATTTACAACAAGGAGATAACTGATCTACAAAAGGGAGACAACTCATCTACAAAAGGGAGATAACTCATCTACAAAAGGGAGACAGCTCATTTACAACAAGGAGATAACTGATCTACAAAAGGGAGACAACTCACTGTGATGATGCCGCAGACAACAAAGAGTCGTAACTGGAACCAGCCGATGCCAATCGACTCGACGGCCTCTTCCACTGTGAATGTGTCCTTGACTTTGTCTTTCTTCCCATCATCGTCCTGTTCTTCTGTGTACTGCATCTCAAACAGCACCTCGTCATCTGAGTCGGTAAGTCCGTCCTCACACAGAAAGGCCGTTGTCTCCGGGGAAACTGGAGAATAATAATTATAACAATAACAATCATGTGCTGAATCAGGAAGTATTTACGTGCTTTGTCTTGGTTGTTCACTGTGAGAACAAGTGGCCAGGTCTTCTGAAGCTCTGAAATTTATTGTGGAGACTTATCTCTATCATGCAACCCAGGAGTTTTGGTTTGTCAGTACAATTCATCACTGATTTTACCAAACTGGTAAATGTTTAAGACCTGCATCTCTTGGATTTACATTATTCATAAAACTCTGTAAAACTGAAATATAATTCAAACAGTACTTCCAAATGCTGTTCAAAGACTTTATTCAAAATGTTGTTTAAACCCACAATCACTATCAGTTGATCACAACTGGTGATGCTATGTCTGCCAAATCACTTCTATCCATACGGAGTAGGGTCAAGCAGCCTCCTCAGGGCTTGTGGATTTATTTCTCATGCCTACATATTCCATGTCACCATTACAAATAGTGTTGTCATGTGCTCATTTTGTTGAAACTCATTAGCATATTTGAAGTCTAGATGATTAAACAGACTTTGACATTTTATGCCAGGCAGTTAGACAATCAACTCTGATTTACTGACATCATTCTTCAGTTTTGTTTCGCTATGTACTCATTATGTGACATGTATTCATGGCAACTTGTCCACAAGTCCTAATTATCTAATTGTGCATTGACATATGACCTACAATTACATGTAATACATACTGATCAGAATAGTTCAGTCACTTAATATGTCAGTATTGGCAGGGGTTTACCTAGAATTCTATTATGATATGGGTCTTTGGTCCAAGTGATGGTTCCGGTGAAACCCCTTATCTAACTGGCATTCTGGTCTGCTTGGGGGAATTAGCTCAGCAAAGAGTCTGAAATCACATGACCTGTTTACTTTATCAAAGCAGTTCATTAAATCGTCAAGACAATACTTTGTCTTACTGAAAGGTTTGAGTCCTTGAAACCTTAGGCTAGGATTTATCTTGAACATCTGTGAAATTGTGCAGCCATAACTTATACCTTTTTCAATAGTATGTCTGTGAGATGAGTTTTACTACTTTTGACTGCAGTCTTTCTCTAAGCTATTACTGATACATGATGAAACTAATATTCTACATTTATATTTTACTAATATCTGAATCCTAATTTATCGCTTGTAGTGGTTATAATTAATAATTAATTTTCGTAGGAATTATTATTCCATGATAATTCCATCATCTGCGGATCCAGAGGGGGGGTTCAGCCCCCCCCCTTGAAAATGACTTAAGACCACATTGAAGATTTTTTTTGCTTTGGCGGAGCCAATGGGGGGTTTGAACCCCCTGAACCCCTCCCTTTCAAATTTTCCTGGATCCGCCCATGTCCATGTTGATAAATTCATGATATTTCTCGTCCCAAATAGCCACAGACTTTCTGATGTAGCATTAAGCACTCACTCACTCATCTGGGATACTATATAGATATATTCTTGACACTTCTCACAATGGTTACTTACTCACGCACATAACCACTCCCTCACTCACCCAACCACTCACTCACTCACTCACCAACCCACTCAACCACCAAAGCGCGCCCGCTCAACCACCCACTCAACCACACAACCATCCACTCCTCTAGGATGACATACCAAGAGCCCTTGACAGACAAAATTGGAAACAATTGAGTCCTTCATGAAGTCAGGACGTATTGGGTGTATTGATATTTCCTTGATAAGTATATTGATTGTGTGTGCGGCCCTATACAAGTATAAACATTTACAACATATATTCAATTGACAGATGCAAAAAACATCTCAGTAATCATATGTACAAACACCTGCTTCACACTCAATACGTGCCACATTAAAATAATTTGTTTGTTACAGATAAACTGTATGTCCCTTTGTCTTTCTGCATGAGGGTTGGTTGGTTGGTTGGTTGGTTGGTTGGTTGGTTGGTTAATGGTACACTCAACAATATATGGGGGACACCAGAAACAGGCTTCACACCTTGCAGCCATGAGGGGAATCAACCTGGCCTTCGTCATAACGCTTGAACATTGCAGCCACTTAACTATTAAATGGTCCCACAGACAAGAGAAGTAAAAAAGAATCAAATATCATCATCACTTTACTCACTGTCACGCTTAACTACACGTTACAATTTAAAGAGTAATACTTTGTTCCCGCAAAACATAATAAAAAACATTCATTTATCTGTCTGTATATTTCTCTACTTCACTGCAGTTTAAAAATTGCGCTACTCAAGGATGTCAAGAACACATCCTACACTCTGACAACGAAGTTCAGATGAGTTCTTGCCAGACATTAGTTGGTGGATCAGCAAGTAAACTACTGATGTATTCATACACACAGTTGTTGTACAGTTTACTCTTGAAACATCAAATGGATAATGGGTACCCCTAGCCTTCTTCAGTTTCATGGTAGAAATATTTACATTTATCTGACTGTTCCATTTTTAATTGATCAGGAAAATAAAAAACAAACAACATACCAAATAAACAATAACACAAAAAATAACTTACCAAATACTTTCTAAAGATATTCGACGACAAGCCTAAGAGATGAGAGCTGTCTAAGTACACATACATACAGCTAAAGTGTTAAACAGTCTGCAGTGGGCACAGTACCAGGTGCAATTTCAGGTTATTCCACAGCAATGAGTGCAGGCAGCTACAATTACCAACTGATTGCACAACTGATAAACTGCATGCACTACATGCTTATCATCGATGTTAAGTGCTGAGGGAGACAGAGAGAACAGGTGGAAGGGCGTTATTATAGAACTGATGTTAGAGTTTAAGGGCAAAAAGACTATCAAGAAACTGGCTTAACCACATACTCCTCGGGGCGGTGGGGTAGCCTAGTGGTTAAAGAGTTGGCTTGTCAAGACCGAGGTTCGATTCCCCACATCGCTATAATGTGTGAAGCCCATTTCTGGTGTTCCCTGCCGTGATATTGTTGGAATATTGCTAGAAGCGGCATAAAACCATACTCACTCACATACTTGTCATTGTGAGAGAGACACAGAGAACAGGAGGAAGGGTGTTACATTACCACCAGATGTCCCAGTTTGAGGACAAAAAGACTACAGACAAACTGGCTCCACCACATACTCGTACTTTGCTGGAAAATTAAATGTATAAAAAACTATGGACACTAATTTTATTTCAGTTAACAACCATAGTTTGTTACACACATTTCTACTTTTTGTTTGATGTTTAACACTGTACTGAGCAATATTCCAGATATATGGCAGCGGTCTGTAAATAATCAAATCTGGACCAGACAATCCCTGTAATCAACAGCATGAGCATCAATCAATGCAATTGGGATACGATGACATGTGTCAACCAAGTCAGCAAGCATGAGCACCCGATCCAGTTAGTTGCCTCTTAATGACATGCATGAGTTACTGAAGACCTGGATCTTGATGGGTTCAGCATGTTAAGATCCCCTATGCATGGTACAAATTTGAAGTGAGTGGTATCATTTAAGCCTGCTTTGGGATATTATACAAACAGCACTTTTAACCTTTAGCCTTTTCAAAGGAAAGTGTCTATTTCTACTCAATTGAACAAAACTTCTCATCCAGCACAGCACATTAAAGGACATCATTGTACACCAGAACATAAAACAAGGTCAAGGTCAAGGTCAAGGTTATGCCAAAATTTACTCTGTTTGGCATTAGCATTATGGGGATAAAACATAGAATGGCGGCCGGCTCAGAGTCAGTATACTGTGGGTAGCCAGGTTAAAGTTTAATATGACATTTTTCAAAACATTTGAAAAGATGTAAATGAACGTTTATGTAACTTTGATTTCCATGGCTAAAAACAGGACAAATGAACAAAAAAAACATATTCATTTCTTATATGCTTTAAGTCACAGACTCAAGGAATATTAAACGGTGGTCACATTTTCTTCCTAAAGTATGAAAACAAAGCTGACATTGAAAACAAGTTGGACCTCAATTTATTAACAGTAATACTAATGAAATAGTCCCCCCATGAAACGGATGTTTAAAACTGTGAATATTAAACCATGTTGGGATTTGAGGATGAAGCACCCACCCAAACCTGCAACAGTTGTCATAGCCACTTACAAGTTTCAAAATGCTGATATGTTATGATGCTTGAAACAGCCATATTATTATCACTAATCTAAAACTAACAGTTCCAAGTTTCACTTGCCAATTTACATAACCTTGTTTATTGTACTAACATAAATATACTTTATGCATATAACATTCCTGCATATTGATAAGAGACCAATATGTACCACAATTCAGAGCAGCAAAAGGGGTAGCCTAGCAGTTAAAGCGTTCACTCATCACACCGAAGGCTTGAGTTCGATCCCGAACATGGGTACAATGTGTGAAACCTATTTTGTGGTGTAAAACCATACTCACTCACTCACTCGCTCGAATTACTTTAATATCTAAAGCTTGTGTTGCTGGATCTTTATACAAGGCAAGATGACTGTATCTTGCAATTACTTCAGTCATGTGTCCATCATCAGATAACATTTTTCAAAATGTGATAAACCTCCCTCCTTTTTCCAGCGTACATACCCATGAAGGCCCGGTTTAGAATGAACCTTCAGTAACCCACGCTTGTCGTTACAAGAGGCGACTACGGGATCAGGTGGTCTGGCTTGTTGGCTTGGTTGACACATGTCATCGGTTCCCATTTGCGCAGGTCGATGCTCATGCTGTTTATCACTGGATTGTCTGCTCCAGATTTGATTATTTACAGACCGAATATTTTCTCACTCCACTAATTAAGACTGCTCCATTATCAATGTGGCGAGCGCTTTGTCCACCCCTACTCTACTGTCTACCTAGTGGGATGTCTGACTTTTGGGGTGTCTGACTATTGATGTATCACCCATCAGACGAATGATCATCTTATAAAGCCGTCATTCACCTGATGAAGGAGTTATATTACAAATATATTATATATACAGACTCTTTATAAACATTGTAACAACATGTTTCTCCTCTGATCTTAACATATGTGGTACACGTTTCTGCCAAATTATCCACTCAAGATCCGACTTGGGTGCAGTGATTTGAATGCGCACATGTTTGAACGGGACATTTCAGTTGATCCATTCTGCTCCTCACAGTGTTCACCCCTATGAGGATACTTTACATTACTTCTGAATTTGTCCTAATTATTCCAACATCAGATATCACATGTATTTATATGTACATGGATATAATTTAAGTTCTGTCTTAAATGGAATCCAAACAAAAATAAGCTTATAAATTCTTTTATGCCATAATCTGTCCATACTTTTATAATAAATTCACATAGGTTTGATGACTGATTAATAATGTTCAATATGCAGGTTGCTTGTTTTCCTATCAATTTTATCATGTTGCATATTATTTAATATTTGTTGTATTCATGTATTAATGTAATGGAGAGGTATTCCAATAAGCCATTATGGCTTGTTTACCGATCCTTGTTCAATTTATTTTGAATAAAATATGTTTACACTATATGTCTGTATATTACAGCTGTTTCTGGCTACTGATGCTCAAAAGAAACTTTTTTCGAGTCATGCATTGGAAATATGAAAAGAAAAATGTGGAATATATCTAAACATATAAAATATGTTTACACTATATGTCTGTATATTACTGCTGTTTCTGGTTACTGATGCTCAAAAGAAACTTTTTTCGAGTCATGCATTGGAAATATGAAAAGAAAAATGTGGAATATATCTACACATATTTTGTTCTTGTAAATTGATCCAAAATGGGAATGCTCTTTGAGCACTAACTGCCTGTATATGAACACTTGTTGACACAAGAAACATGTGGTGCGAGGAAATACAGACTTAGCAGCAATCCATTTCTGTACAGAAAAGGGGACCAATAGTTGTTATTTTCATCAATATTTGATTGGTATTACAGTTTATAACATTTTGTGAGTGTCTAAGCTCGATAGAACACTTCACACTTATTCTTGTTATGAAAACATACTAGATCTTGTATATAACATTCTGTGAGTGTCTAAGCTCGATAGAACACTTCACACTTATTCTTGTTATTTACAACATACTAGATCTTGTATCTTGTATCTTATGCTTGGTAATATCAGTGTATGAAATAAGCCAAAACCCCAGCCAGACATCAGGGCTGGTAACTTCAAAATGTTACCAGGCCAAAATGGATTAAACCAGACCAGACACCAAGATATGACTCAGATGTATATAACATCTTAATTTTTACCAGATCATTGGGCTGGCTAGCTGTAAATCTAGACCATCTGTCTGAAATCTAACGTCTGAAATCTAACGGTCGGACAGGCCTTATTTCACACACTGTTGGTATTGTAAACTGTCAAGACATGAAAGCCTCAAGCCAGGCCAAACATCACTCTTTTCCTTTGAGTCTTACTTCCCATTCTTAACTTGAGATTTACAACCCTAGAACCATGTTTTATACAACACATAAAAACTGTTTCAACTTTCCTTTAATTCTTAAAATTATTCTTTTAAGAATTTTTTTTATATCAAAACTGATTACACTTCCAATGAAATTTATTACGGTGACTAATATCTATTCAGCAGGTTCACGTGAAAGGACAACCCTTTTTTTCCCAACAGCCCAAGTTGACAGCAAATCAGAATACCAAGACCAAAGCTGAAATAAGACACGTACTGCCAAACAGAATTTCAGCCATGAATTTCAGCTTTTTTAACTTCCAGGACAACTTAATCAGACCTCAGAGGCCATTTTGAAAAATATCATAAAAAAGTTAACCGATTTTCAAAGCATGTAAGTATACAAGATATTGGAGGAAGGGAAATTGAAATGATTTTAGATTGTGGGACAAATTAATTACTTCATGATTGTAGAACGTGTCTTTGTACGTGTAATCCAGACGAGGCACATTTGTGCATGATTCACTTCCAAACACACTGACAATTGACCAGTCAGCAGCTGGGCAAACTAATACGACCATTTGAAAGGCGGCAATTAAGTTACTCAGTGGAGCCATACTGTTGGGTTATAGAAATTTTAATGTATATTTGTATGTACGCAACTGAAAATAGGTCGAATTACCATATTTTAACAAATACACAGTTTATATGAGGCTCTGGTTTGTGAATACGCTTATGGCTTTTTCTTGTTCACAGATTGGTTAGACCTGTACTAGACTTATAACTAGTCTCTGAAATGACATATCTTACAGAAAAAACAGTTCATAGTGAAAAAATATATATAATGAAAAGGAGTCCTTAGACTTTCTTCATTTTCCTGAAACTGTGGACATCTAGACTTGCCACATTTTCTAGACTTGCGTGGGCTTTCTTGGAAATATTTGTTTCAGGGTCTGTATGACAAACTACAGATGCCTCAAGCAACATGTTTTATCATAATAGTGACAGACACTAGACTCTGGAACATAGTTTCCTTCTACAAAAATCTAATGTAAAAGTCCATGCTAGGTAATGGAGTCCCAGTAATGTATAGAAACAATTTTTTTACAAACAAATATAAACTAACCTGGTGACTACTCTTGTCAGACCTCACATGACCAGCTCTCAAACTACAATGGAAACCGCAAGACACCACGGAGTATAAGCTTATTGAAGCAGTGGATCCAATCGGCTCAGACAGCCAATCAAAATCCTCAATATTATAACAAATGATTCCCACTAACATAAAATGCATGTGATATGCATATTCATTAACCTGGTCTACGACCGCCTCCGTGGTGTAGTGGTTAGAGCGTCCGCCCGGAGAGCGGAAGGTCGCGGGTTCGACCCCCGACCGCGTCATACCAAAAGACGTTAAAATATGGTACTTGTTGGTCCCTGCCTAGCGTTCGGCATTAATGGGTACAACAAGGACTGGTCGGCTCGGAGTCAGTATAATGTGTCTGAGTGGGGTATTCATGCCTCACTGCGGTATGGTATCTCAGTGGGCTAGCACTATAAAACCAGCTTAAGTCTGGGCTAGTACAAGCAGCCGCACTTACACATGCATGCACGTCGTCATATGAGCGAAATATTCTCAAGCACGACGTTAAACCCAATTTCACCTCACCTAACCTGGTCTACACAAACAACTGGCAAAGAGAATACCATGAATAATACTATTTACCACAAAACTGTGTAACATATGCAGCGGCCATAAAAGTTTTGAGTCCCGTGCTGGGATTTGAACCATGGACCTTCTGATTCATTAAGTCGGACGCCTTGTCCACATGACCAAATAGGATAACCCAGTCAGCAAGCTGACAAGGTAAGGATATCATCTGATACAATTGTTTTATCGTAATTCTATTGTTTATCATCTCCTGACAATTAGAACTGAAGGTAAGAATCATGACAACAGTTCTTGTGATCATTTGACAGAATGACAGTGTTACACAATGGAGAGTTAACAGACAATGAAACACACACACAAAATCAACTTCAATTCAATATTACACCCCATTCCGCACGCCCTCCATTCAGCATGACAGTTTCCACAAGTTTTTAGATCCGTTGTTTCTGTCAGCTTCAAACGCCCAGTACTCTATCACCTCCAAGAATCTGAGGAGCATTCATCCATGGACTGTTTCATTTCAATGTGAAGCAAATGGGACAGTAGAATGACGGCGCCACGTTGTTGCCGATAGAGATAGATTTTCAGCACAGTTGGAACTCGGAACTCCGCAGCATAGCTATACAGTACAGCGAACTAAATGGGCTTGCCGCAAAGACATAGCTAATTATCACACATTTATGACAATTACTCTCATACATTAATATTTATCATGTTCAAATAACGACAAATATTTATCATAAATTAGCTTTGTTTTGATGTCATTCCATGGGTGGGATTGGGAATGATCATTCTAATTTGGATCAAACCAACAATGTTAACAGAATAAACAAGAACAGTTACTCCTGACTGACCTATTCAACTATGAGTTAAGCAATGAAGACACAAACATTATAATGATATTGAACATTGATATTCTATGATACTTCAATTTTTGCAAAAAAATCTCTGCACTTGAACACAGCAGACATAATTCAGAATTAATGTGTCATTTTAGAATTTATAGAAGAAAACTAATGAAAATGTGGTTGGCAAAATATGACACAAGTCAGTGTGATGATAGAGTCTTTGATTTTGTTCACTGATGGACGAATCCTATGAAAGCCATGACAATATAGAAGAAGGCGAAAAGCTAAAAATAACACAAATGTTCTAGTTTTACAATACAATATAAATGGCCAGAATCAAGAAGAAATCATTTAAACTGAGGAGCAAAAACATTACATAACTCAGACAAAATTATGTTGTTCATTTAACATTATAAAGTAACAACACATACATTTGCTCAATTAATTAATACAAGATTGAAAACATCAAACACTTGTACAATTAATATATTAAATAAAAGAAATCCAATGTCATTACACCTTATATTTAATAATATACAAACTACTATATATGAGGTAGTAATACTAGTAATATTATCAAAATGATTATTAAATGAAACACAAAACAACTATAGAACTCTCTAACACAAGGGATTTCTAGCCACACACTGACACCCCCAGGAGACAACTACAGGGAGACAATGTTAACTCTTCTGATTCATCTTCCAGCGATACAGATCTAGTAAATGATAGAAATAACAATGAAAATACCAACTCACACTGATTGGCACAACTTAATAATATTATGCAATTAAAACAAACAAGGGTCGGTGGGGTAGCCTAATGGTTAAAGCGTTGGCTTGTCACGACGAAGACCCGGGTTCGAATCCCCACATGGGTACAATCTGTGAAGCTCATTTCTGGTGTCCCCCGCCGTGATGTTGCTGGAATATTGCTAAAAGCGGCGTAAAACCAAACTCAGTCAGTCAGTAAAACAAACAAATTATTAAAAAATGTTAGCACCTTTGTCCACCTAAAAACATTCTGGATACTTGAATGTCAACATACACTCAGTGACTTTAGTAACCTAAATAAGTAAACAGGACACTCAGTGGAACTCTCTACACTCGTTACTATGAATGTGAGGTAACTCCATTATAGGCTCCAGGACAACTTGCTTATTCTCAAGTTTCTCAGTGGAATCGGCCTAGATAAGTCTAGATATAAATAGCAACAGTTAATGCGCTATGGCTCAACTAAGGGAGACAACTTGTGTGAACATTAATCATAATGGCCAAAGCATGACCTCCAAGAGAGATAGTTTTAAAGATAACATGAGAGAGTTACAAGCCACTAGTTTTACATAGAAAACTACCAACATATTTTTAAGAGAGAGAAAATGCTAGAAACTTATAGAGAATTACTATTACACTACATGTATCTCATGTTAGAAATGACAATTTCTATATAATTAATAATTCTATCTAACAAATCTATATCAATGACATCCTCATCACATAACAACTTAAGAAAGTTACACATTTCTTTGTAAAACAGATCTAGAAATAATGTACAGATTCAAAATGACAACTAGAACCATACAATAGCAAGGGAGGGTGTACTTACAAGCTTATAAACTAGATGAAATGGTTTTCTAATTCCGACATCAAAATGACCACTGCCGCTCTTTCTGGCACCAGGGACGGAATGCCAACGTGTCACACACGAGGTTTATTCTAAAAATATCTTTAATGGTACAATAATTTACAAACAAGACCATCAGTTACTTGTTTAAGAAACATAAGGATTGATTTGACAGTGGATAATTTACAGTGAGGATAGAGTTCCTGATTTAGAGATAAGAATTCACGGAGTTAAACGGAAATTGCCGAGGTTCACAACCCTCTTTACAAAAACAAAACATTTCATAGGGGTAAAGGCATGATTAAAATTGAACATACTTGTATTTCGGCCAATTACGGAAACACCCAACAGTTTATGAGCAGAGGGGGTATCACATGACAGTTTATGAGCAGAGGGGGTATCACATGACATGACAGTTTATGAGCAGAGGGGGTATCACATGACATGACGTTATATGTGCCTGTTGCTGATGGCTTCCTCTTTGATTTTACCTCACAACTTAACAGTGTCCGTGGATTCTGAAGCAGTAAAAGATGTTCCTGATGTCATTTTTTAAATGGATGTTAGATCGTATCAATACAAGCCGATTTTTATATCTTGCAAGACAAACTTCCAGTGAAGACGAAGAAGAAGAATCAAGCGAAACTGAGGCACCACTTGACGTCAAAATAATTTTTTAAACAGACCACATAATTTATCAGGAATATTATTTGTCAGCAAAATGTGATACAGTTCCAACCAGCACACCCACCCCTATAAAAAAATTACCAGTCCCTAAAAAACATATTTTATTGAAATCTGATTGCAGTTCCTTTTGCGTCAAATGGGTGACTGCAGGGAGTCTGGGATTTACAAAAAAATAATTATGCTTCAGACGGGGGAACATAGAAATTGTCTGCAACGAAAATCACACTTTTGCAAGGAATTATTTCACTGAAAAAATAAGGATCATAGTTCTCATTGATAAATTATCTTAACTCCATACAAGATCTCAGCTTGGTCAAACAGAGATAATATAAGCGATGCAGATAAGCTATTCCCCGAAAACTGGTGAATTATAAAATACTAGTCAGGGCAATGTATAATTCCCTAGTTTTGGCTTAAGGAAATAGTTATGGTGCTCGGTTCATAACCTTAGAATGACATTTTGTCAGCCAATGAAAACACAGAACAACTTTCTCGGCACACACATAGCAAGTCTGATGCCGACGCGTGTAATTCGACAAAATGGGAAACAGTGAATGTAACAAGTACTTCATAATTTAACATTGTATTCCACAAACTTCCTGGTAGACTGCATTTTCAAGCTAATGTGAAATCTCTTACTGATTTTGATAAGATATATTTCATCACAATCAGATTTGATTCAATCTATGTTAAAACATACCACTGACAGTAAGTTGTATAATGGAATGATGTAGTATAAATTAGGACTGTGTATTGGCAAATAAATTGTATTGCAATATATGGTGATTCATATTGCGATATATTGGGACCTTAAGTGTTTGACAGTGAGTGACACTAATTGTGCATGTCGATCCTATTTTGTACATCAGAAGTCCCTAAAAATATATGTTATGGTTCTGATAACAGCAAGTTCAAAGTAGGTTGCATAGTCATGGATATATTTTCTTTTTTATACAATTTATAGTATTACAGTATGTCGTTTTGTCACTGAATAACGAAGGAAAACATTTGTTGTGAATGAAAATATGTGTAGATTTAAACCATAAAAATAAGCGCAAAACCTTCATATACATATATGTTCTTAACCTAATATACCGGTTCTCAGAAAAAATATTGCAATACATATTGTTTGAAAAGCGTATTGCGGTATACCGGTAATACCTTGCAGTCCTGGTATAAATGAATCTCATGGGTAACTGCTTCCTTCTTCAGCCCAGCCTTTGTATTTTCATACCCCATGTGAGCAAGGAGAAATGGGTCTCTTTTATATGCATCCAACTCGAAATGATTTCTCCTGCCTAAATCTCTTTTTTTTACTTGGAATTGAAGAAATGGTGGCTCTTTCTATTGATTGATGTGGCTGTGCATCCCAAGGCAACACAATATACCATCGTGCCATTTCCCAAAACGACAGACAAAAATGATTTGAATTACTTTAGTGCTTAGTCTTAGGCAATATGGCTGACTTTAGTCACATATGACGTCACGAGCGAAAAGGTCATGTGAGTACCAGCGAAATATGCATAATGGCTGAAGTTCAGATAACAGAAACTGTTTTCGTGATTAAAATATAAGTATAAATACTTTTGCATTATAAACTGTGGTACATGTTTCTTATGACTTTATCTTTCACCCAGCAAGTTATTGAAAATTTCTAGTATTCTCCTTTAAACAAAATATGTCCTTTTAAGTAATTAAATTGACTGGTCAATCACTTGATTGTCTGATTTGTTTACAAGCTACTCTCACATGACAGGAGTCCTCATCTGCAGTATCTTGATAATAATATACTACCCATCAAAAGTTTAGACTCACTTAAAGCACTCACTATATGTTATGTATACTCATGCAAATAATGGTTGTCACCCCCTTCAAATTTATTTATTGGAGAGGGGGCTGTGGGTGTGGGTTGGGGTGGGGAGGGGTGACAACCATTATTGGCATGAGTATATATACATATATGGTTACATCGAATATGAGTTTCTCCACTAACTTGGGGGAACCATCTGCAAACCTTATGCAGATGAATTGCACGAGGATCATGCATTAATTTTCTGAAAAGCATATGCAAATATCACGCATGTGAACAGCTGCGTTTTGTTTAGAATTCGCCAATTTTCACCGAGTTTCATGATTGATTGAACTCATGACAATAATTTTTTCAATGTTACGAATTTGTTTCACAATACATCAGTTCATGTGTAAATAGTACCTTTAAACAGTATGGAATATTTAGCAACATCTAGTTTAGAATAGTTGACTGAAGTAAGTGGCTACATTTACACTAGTTAGTCTAAACTTTTGATGGGTAGTATATAATAATAAGGGTATTTGTATTACGCTGACTTTCACCTCACAAGGGCAATGCTTAAAGGTCACATGCAACACAAAAATCAAACATAATTAAAACATAATTATCACTTATTTATGACATATAATATACATTGCTGGTTATGAAAAATCATAAAAACAAAATTATAAGCGTACAATCGCAAATCAAAAGTGCAATATTGTGTACTTCGGTTTACTTCCCAAGAAACGAAGCAGCCGGGATACCGAACCCAGTCAGAGCAGGTGGGTGTGCACTCAAGTGTAACGGCTGGTTCATTTGCAGATGCCCTCACGGCTCATTGTGTGTGTATATATAGAGATGTTGGGTTTTGTAAATAGTATGCTCATTTTTTGTGTATAACATTTTGCAATCAACAGACATCATAACATGTCATGTGTACAAGTATCACACCTGCCTGTCTGTGTAATTACATAATGTGACAGAGACCGAACTCGGGCCATAAATCAATGCGTTTTGTTTATGGTGTATAGCCTGATAGGTGTTAAGTGCAAATTGCATGTGGTCAGTGATTGAAATTGTGTATAGAATATTGTCATTAGCAGACGGGCAGGCAGACAGATAGGTGCCAATAAAACAGACATTGAGTTTTGTCTGTGCCAACGACATATCTATATCACAGTTAGAAAATCTGTCGACGCTAAACAATGACATTGCTTTTAAGTATCAAACTGAGAAAGTGACTCGGTAAGAAGAATGTGTGGTGAAACAAATAAATGAAATTATATAAACAGTTAAATCGGTAATCTACTGTAATAACATATAAAAAGCTCGCGCCTGTGAAATGTCAACAAAACATTAGCAAAATAGCTCACACCAAAGCCTTCACCGAATATTCACCGGACAACCCGCTTCCAAGCTCCGCGAACCTATTTCACTGCGCATGTGCTATGAGCGCAGCCCAGCTGTTGAAACCACTTCAATTCCCCCAAGCGCTGGGGGAAAGTTAGTGAATCGTTTGAACTACGATTTCGCGCGGTTTTTTTCATCGCGTTATTTTTCAACTTTATAAGTTGAATTTGCATTTTTGATGATTTGTTTCGGTAAGTCCATACGGAAAGGTATCAGAATTACATTGCATGTGACCTTTAAAGCGCTGACAAGTCACACTTCCTTTAATTACCCTGGATAACCCAAGCTGCCTGTGAGGTGCTAGAAGGTTGAGGTCACATGACTTATCCCACTGGATACCTATGTTTTGCCTTGTGAACAGAGGCAATTTTGAACAAATTCACTTGCCTACTGTGAGACCACATGTATCACATGTGCTTCACTGTGGGGCAGGACTAAGTCCTAGAAACATTCAGGAGTCAAGCTGCCAAACACGGTCACCCATCGAAGGACTCTCCTCAACAAACAAAGACTTCAGCAAATTGTTTGAGTGTTTAGACTGCTGCCCGCAGAGTCAAACATGGTTACTATCGGTGGTCTATTCATATACTTTTTACTGCTATTTTGTCTTTCACACCAAAAGTAATCTGTTCTATGGGATAATCAAGACTAATAGTGAGTGAGTGAGTAAACAGGAGTGTGTGATATAAAGTTACTGGTTTAATATTATAATGTCCCTTTATGCCATGTTGCATAGTAAGCTTGGAAGGATGAGTGAGTGACTATGGTTTTACGCCACTTTTAGCAATATTCCAGCAATATCACAGTGGGGGACACCAGAAATGGGCTTCACACATTGTACCCATATGGGGAATCACAACCCGGGCCTTTGGCGTGATGAGCGAACACTGATTGAAACATATTTTATTCAATTAAGAAACGGATTGGGCACAAGTTATCCAACTTAAATAAGCCCTCTCCACATAGTTACAAGTGTATATTACAACAAGAGGCAGACAAAGGGTATAGATATGTACAGACAGAGTTATTTAAATCGTTTAGTGTTATGGATGTAGATATGTACACTTTTAAAAACATTTTGATTTTCGCTAAGCGAGAGACCTGCATTGCCATTTAAGATGAGATTAATATCAATACATGCTCTATTATTCACTATATTTTCTAAAGAGGTTAACATTTGTTCTCTTTGAATTATATATAATGGACATTCAAGAAAATAATGAAAAGCATTTTTCACAATTATGGCCACACTGACAAAGTGCATCATTTCTAACATTAATTCTGAATAAATCATAATTAAGTGTACTTGTCATATATCTTAATCTTGTATGCAAAACATTTAGTTTCCTTTTCCCATATGAGAAATATACGGGTGCACATTTTTGTTTCACTTGAACTGCAGTTTTAAAAGACACCACAGATTTACAGTTTCTGATAGCTAAGGTGATGTTATTCCACAGTTTAATTGTTGATGGAAAAAAGGAAAAAAGCGAACACTTATACCTACTAGGCTACCCCACCACCCCCAAGACTAATAATTCTTTGGTATTGACATTTTATATTACGATGGCAGAATCTGTTAATAATCTGTACATTTGATGCCACTAAATTGGATTTGTTTAATAAATATTAAACTAAGTGCTGTCAAATGTACCGGCATCCCAGTCCAAAAATTATTTTTTATCTCTATACATTTCCTATTCAAAACCAAATTAAACAGACACTTTCGTGTTAACGAAGACTATATGAAAGCGCAATATGGTTGGAGATGTTTGAACAATTTAGGAAATGTTTATAATAACTGAGGTATACAGAAACTGGGATCTACAAACATACTACACCACACCAAAACACTGTTGTAAAGTTCAAAAGTTTGACAAAACTTAAATATTCACTATCCCTACAAATTAAACAAGACAATGACTAGAAGGCTCGGTATTTAAATGCCCATCAGTAATGATAGATTAACTAGTCACATATACAGGGATTTACATGGAGTCCTGTACTTGAGGGTCCCTGGGACTCATACTCTTAATTTTCACGGGTCCTGGACAACAAAATGGGGGTCCTAGACACTTAAATATTATTATTAATACTGCTATTGTATTGTGTATCATGATCATCACATTGTTACAGTAATTAAATTGCAAATATTACCATAACCCAGCTAGTAGCAAACTCAGTGATAACTTATTGTCATTTGATTGGAACTTTTACAAAAAGGATTTAGACTTTTTCTGAGTCCCTGTGGACGAACTAATATATTTTGTTGCATCCATTGTCAATTTTTATGTGTATAGGATGCAGGACTTCGCATCCTGTAAATCCCTGCATATACAAAACTAGAAGCTCTTTAACTTTTGAGTACTACACAGGACTCATGTTCATCAAGGACATGCATTACTTACTTCAAACTATCCAAGCCAGTGTCCGTAAACATTACAACAACCATGAAGTACTTCCTCAACAATCCAACCCGGCCTCGGCAAAACTTGCAGCAATAATGCAGGAATGTTAAGTACAAGGACTAATCACCGACACTGTCCACGCAGCCACAACCAACATGGCGACAGAACTGACATTCAGCAAGGCTGTTGGTGACATTTTCACCAAGTCTTCATATCCCTGTAATTGCTCATTTACCATGTGTGTCGTATACAGTGGTGCAACATTACCAGCAAATCTACACAAGTTAATCAAGCGTCCATTTATAACAATAATAATAATAAAAATTTATATAGTGCTAAATCCAACCACTTAGTGGGTGCTCGAAGCATTTAGTTCTGCATCAGACAAATGAGATATATCAAATTAAATCGAACTTCAACTGATTCACAAAACATTTTGCATGCTCCCCTCCTGGTTTTATTAATAAAGTCACAAGGTAATGTTAAAATTTGTTAGTTATTTATTTACCTTGTTTTCATAGTGAACAAATGATTTTGCATACAGAGGAATAATATAACTTATTTTTTTCAATTTATTGGTGAGAGGAATCAACCTGAAGAGTTCAAATCTAAACGGAAGACATACCTTTTTAAGACTGACTGAGTTTGGTTTTACGCTGCTTTTAGCAATAATCCAGCAACATAATGGCGGGGGACACCAGAAATGGGCTTCACACATTGTGCCCAATGTGGGGATTCGAACCCGGGTCTTCGGCGTGACGAGCCAACGCTTTAACCATTAGGCTACCCCACCGCCCCTTACCTTTTAAAGAAAACATACAGTGTCTAGCTTTTCATTCTTGAGAGCGTTACTGAGCAGTACTTTTGGACTTTAAACGGCGCTATGTAAATGTTTTTACGATGATGATGATGATGATGATGATGATGATGATGATGATGATGATGATGATGATAAAATAATTTTCAACATATTGCCTCAATACAACACCACACAAAATGACTGTATTACCCAAATTTACTAATGTCAGGAAATACTCGTTTCATCCGGCGGCCATATGAACAACGTTTGAAATCTACGTATCATCTGGCTGTCAGATTTACACACGTTTAAAGGGGTGTTAAAAGTAACGAACACTCAACTCTGTATTTACATGTATTTCACAGGTGTGTAAATCTGGCCATTGTTTTCATGTGTTTCCTAACATGTGTAACATATGTAAATGCTGTGATTGTAGGACATGCATTTCAATACCCTTGAAATCTCGTATGATATCGTTTATACTTTTTGTAATAGAAATTACATAACAGTTTAAATTACTGACCTGAGGTACACTTCTTATATATGCTATACAAGGAGACACTGCTAATTACAATAAAACACAGACAGATGTGTTCACACAGACATGAACCGGTAGGTCCCTAATTTTAGTGCTCACTTGTATGAGTTATCCGACTGATCATAACTGAACAAATTTCATTATCTATACTTTCATAAAAGATGATTACAATGTATTAATGATTCCCGGTGTAAATTACTGTTGTAAATGTGTAAACATGCACATACTTGGTGTGACCTCTTTTTGATTCGGAATGCAGGTATTATCCCATACGGACGTTTTCTCAAATTTCAGTTACCTGACGGAATATACTATAGACCTATTTTGTTTCCATCTCTTGGGTAGACTATAGGAAATTGTAGTGATTGCAATTAGCTCTTAACTAAGCAGTTTCGATAATTGTTGAAAGCTTACTAACTGACAGCATTATGTTGCTCATGTTTTTTCTCTTTTGCTTTTTGCTGTCTAATTTGTTATACATTATATAATTATGTTAATCATTTTGGTATCTTAATATCATGGAATATAATGTGTACTTATTAATCTATCAAAGTACCGAAACATATTATCTGTATGCTGTACTGTTATTTGGTGAAACTGTTAAAAAGTACCTTCGTACAGAATTTCCAGGAAATTGAAACTGAAAATTACTAGATATATGGAAAACTAAATTGGATAAAGATCGCAAACAATCACTATTTATATTCCTCTTTTAAAATTAACAGTGTGCAGATCATGTCACTAACATAAAAACTGAAGGATATATGGTGACAAAACTGGGTTCAATCTTGAATGTATAATAAATGTACCAATGTATATTCTTTAACAGTATCAAAGAATGATGGAATACTCTCGTGGTTAAAGCGTTCGCCTGTCAGGTCAAAAACCGGTGTTTGATTCCCGACATAGGCACATTAAGACTGAAAATATATTATTTTGATAAAAGGCAAAGATCTTCAATTGAAAAAAAGAGACGAAGGAATTTGGAAGATTCACAGACTAACAACATCTATATTGGGGCTACATGTGCAGGAAGCATCTTCAATTATAAAATCACATTCCACAAACATCAGATAAAGGTTTAAATGACAAGCATATTTATTGGTATCTTGCCAAGCTCTGTCCTCTCTCAATGATAGTCTGACAGTCTGTCGTATATAAGCAGAGTGCTGTGGTCACTACCTCTGGTGGCCAAATTCAGCCATCCCATTTCTTTACAGTATTTTCTTACAGACATATATATGGAAAATTAACTTTTACGGGTATGGAAAGAGTGGGGGGAAACACGTGCAAAGTATTAGTCAGCTGAGATTATCCTTCAAAAACATCATATGTACAACCAGAGACCATATAATATTATATGGTCTCTGGTGCAACCAAAGCATTACGAAAAGGCCATATTTCCAGACAGCATAACATCACCTTTGGTCGGAGTTCCAAATAATTTGACACCGAAAGCCTGTCAGTTAACGCAAAGGAAATAACCCTAGTGTTTTAAAATGATGCCTTAATCACAATGAAGTGTAGGTCGCCATGCATTTTTTACTCTGTCTCACAGTCCCTGAACCACATTATTAATTCCCCTACTGCCAAGCCCTCTCTGCAATGCTAACGCCTTAAATGAAGCAAGTCTAGATCTCCTCAGGTCCAGGGTCTGTTAACATCTGCAAGAAACCTAACTCACTTTGGGGGTCGGGTTACAAGGTAAACATATCTAACTGCCATGGCTAGCTGGACTGAATCTCGGACTGAATCTGTCTCCCTGGGACTCCTTTTCAGTTGAAATGGGTTTGTTTGTTACTATCAAAATTATATATATTCAGACACTAAGCGTTAGTCTATGTATTTTCCAATATGATGGAAATACTAATACATGTATTTACCAAATAAAATTCTAAAGGAGCCTTTCTTCAAGCAGTGACTTAACGCCATACATAGCTAGACTTGCTTAGGTGATAGACTTCATATAAGGCATCATAGATATTTCACAAACATGGTGCAGGACCCTTAGCCCCATTAGCGTATTGCCTCACCACTTGCGAATTAAGCGTTGGCAGATGTAAATGTTACTGAAGATGTTGGTCCACCCCCACCAGTTATGGGTGTTTGGTATGTTTACTCTGTAACCCGAACCCTGCAGTGAGTTTTCCTAGAGACGGAAGTGGAAAAAATATCGTTCTGTGACTGTGATACAGACTGGGACAAGATATGGAAAACCAAAAATTTGGACAACAAACCATTGTTTGGGTCTTTTAATTGTAAATATGATTCAAATAGCTTAACCTAGATTTCGATATCTTCCGAATGTACATTTGGTGGAAAATATACATTTATCCCGAGACAAGGACGAATTAAAGAAATGTAATAGCACTAGTATCCATTTTGTCTTTTGTCTTCTACCCATCAGAACTAGATTAACAACTAGTCTCTGATATGAACATATTTTACAGAAAAAAAGTTCATAGTCAAAAAAGATATATAATATAATGAAAAGGAGCCCTGAGACTTTCTCCTGAAGCTGTGGAAATCTAGACTTGCCACATTTTGTAGACTTGCATGGGCTTGGATATATTTGCTTCAGGGTCTGTATGACAGATGACGTCCCAACATACGCTCAGTCACATGTGTCTCCAGGTCAAGGAGAATCAGTGGTTAAAGGCCTGTATTGCAATTCTAGTGCGTTTGCCAGGCGCATAGCAAGCCATTTTTTTCGTGTAAGCCCTATCGGCTGCAAAGCCTTATATTTAGGTGGTATTGAGGGCTTGCAATGTGTGTCCTGTCTGACCATGAATTACTTAGGAAAACACTGAGATAGTGTATTCATGTCGGAATGATATTTTCAGCCCCAGTCAGATCTGAACTTGAACATGCGAGGTCTGCGTCTGTGTCAGACTAAAGGCCTACAAGATGTTTAGCAACACTGGGGTGTAATAGCCATAGATCTTCTCCAAACAAAGGAATATATATCTTCTGAGAAGGACTTCTCCAACAGGGAAATTTACAGCAATGCGACATCACAATTACTTACGTGATATTTACTCACAATCTGAGGTATGGATCGTCAATTTCAACAGGACAATATAGACGAATTTCACAAAAGGCACGGAGATCCATCATGCCTATGATATACTCAGTGAATGCACCCGCCCGTGCTATCCGGTCATAATCACTACACGATGAAAACAATTTTTCATTTCATGTCTCACAGAATATATAATTTGATATGGCATTGTTTGTTATCGTATACTTTTACGTTAGTGAAACAAATGTGGACAACTTTAAAGTTTATGTATGGCGTCATACAGCAAAGGCTGAGCGAATGGAGAAATAACATTGTTCAGGCACTGTGAGACTATTAAGGAAGGTCACATGCAGTGCAATAATATTCCAATTATGTACCGCCACAAAATATTTTACAGTAGTGATCGCTTGAGCTGAGACTTAAGAAATTACTGAACAGACTTAAAAAATTACGAGTTGGTTCGTGTAGCATATTTGGCTGTGCTCCAAGAGAGACAAAGTGCTATTCTATTGGGACAGCTAGGGACACTTGCAAGGACAAATGGGCAAAGCATTGCCCTTTGTTCACCAATGAACATTTTATTCCCTCGAAACATATGCACCTCACAAGATTTGCCAACACCACAGACAAGGCGTAACTGATACTGGTAGCAAGAGCTAGTGCAGCTTGATAAGGCGTGTTAGCTTGTGTAATACTGCTTTCTTTGTCAAGCTCTTTTGGCCATAAGAATAATGAGGTCATGTGAACGTTGATTTCAAACATACTAAAAAGTGTGAAAATGAAATTACATGAACCAAGTAATTCACATGATGGAAACATATGATCATCTTGCTTGAGTACAGGTAACATGAAGGTGTATGAACCGTTCATATACATACACCTGAAATCTGGTATGATACATAAATATTTAAGGTGTGTAAATATGTGTTTCCCCACCTAAGTAAATTCACATGTTTCCAACCCGAGTAAACTTAGAACGAAATCGTAAATTTCATGCCCCATTTAAATTCAAAGGAATGCATAGGAAATACTTTATGATCATGTATTTACCGGGGTATCTGTTTTGCAATTCATGTTTGGAAATCCCTGACAATCCGGTCAGGGCATACATGAACGAGGTGCTTGTGCATACGAAAATGTACGATGAGCATATGTTTCAAAGGTATAGATTCATATGAAATATGTGCCCGAAGTTAGGAAATATCTGAAAATATACTTAAATCCGGTTATGGCATGTATTTCCTACTGTATTTACGTTTATTTCAATGGTTTACTATCCGGCTTTTGGTCCCGTGCAAGTGAAAGAACATATACTTTTATAAAGGATTTTTTTTTCGCAGTCTTGGCATGTTTTAATTATATTCTTAAAAATTATCAGGACATTTTTCTTAACAAAACCCAGATATTCTCCATTTAGGTCCTTCGTCCTGCTGGGGTATGGTGGTACCTATCTCCCTGACATATTATTCATGTTTACGACTACTCTGTTTAAAAGATGCTTCCAGAACAAAACACTAGCCTAAGGCAACATGTACTCATCTGTCAAACACTCTTCAAAAAGACAAACGTAATGATTACATAGTTTTAGAAATTGCATGATCTGTTTTATATAAGCAAACCTGTCATCTATATTAGACTTATTTTAATGTGACATCATAACCAGACAGAGGAGAGCACTTAGCCCTGCTAACTGAACAGGCACTAATCTAGCTGACACATGTACTGAATGCTTTTAAGGAGATTATGACATTGCACTACAGGATTGTATATGGGCTAAATCTTAATGAGCCTAAAGTGAACCATTGTAGAATTTATTCTACGATAATGAAACAAATATTTAATATTTATATATTCTAAATATCTGCCATAGCTATTACTGAACATGCTGAAACTAATATTCTATTTTTGGAATTTTGTCAATATCTCATCTCAATAGTTATTATTGTGGATCTATAATTAATAACAAACATTTTAATAAATGTTACGCTGTGATATATCCTTAAGCAAATGTCCTGTAACAGAATTCAAATGGCATTTTCCTGAAAATGTATTCTTACCTTATTCTATAGGCCCAAGACATATCCTGCAAGTGTGGTAAGCATTGCCGTGGTGTGTGTGTACATTCACTCAACTGTCACCAGGTGTTACAGCAGAACAATGAGGCCCTCAATAAATATCAATATCTCCACATACAACAATACATGCCATACACCCTCTACAACAGCCACACTAAAACCTAGCAGAGCTCTATTGAAGCTGCCTTTATTACATACAGTCATGCTGCATAGGTACTAAGTTAGAAATACTTACATAGAGGGCATCGTGTGGGATACATACAAATACTGTTAATGTAATATGCGATAAATACATATATTGTTCATATGTTATATGATAGACATGGTAAATATGTCTGTTGTTCACGTGATAAATTCTTATGTTGAACATACAATAAGTGATGAATACTTATATTGTACATGTCATTTAAATCTTTATATATTGTACAGATGATATTTGATAAATACATGTACTCATATTCTGCTGATAAAATGAATACTTTAACAGCTGTGATAAATACTTATGTTGTACACATCCCATAGGATAAATACTTATGTTGTACACATCCCATGTGATAAATACCTATGTTGTACACATCCTATGTGATAAATACTTATGTTGTATATCCTATGTTGTACACATCCTATGTGATAAATACTAATGTTGTATACATCCTATGTGATAAATACTAATGTTGTATACATCCTATGTGATAAATACTAATGTTGTATACATCCTATGTGATAAATACTAATGTTGTACACATCCTATGTGATAAATACTAATGTTGTATACATCCTATGTGATAAATACTAATGTTGTACACATCCTACATCCTATGTGATAAATACTAATGTTGTACATCATGTGATAAATACTAATGTTGTATACATCCTATGTGATAAATACTAATGTTGTATACATCCTATGTGATAAATACTAATACATCCTATGTGATAAATACTAATGTTGTATCCTATGTGATAAATACTAATGTTGTATACATCCTATGTGATAAATACTAATGTTGTATACATCCTATGTGATAAATACTAATGTTGTATACATCCTATGTGATAAATACTAATGTTGTATACATCCTATGTGATAAATACTAATGTTGTACACATCCTATGTGATAAATACCAATGTTGTACACATCCTATGTGATGAATACTAATGTTGTACACATCCTATGTGATGAATACCTACGTTGTACACATCCTATGTGATGAATACTAATGTTGTACACATCCTATGTGATAAATTTTTAGCAATATTCCAGCAACATCACGGCGTGGGACACCAGAAATGGGCTTCACACATTGTGCCCATGTGGGGATTCAAACCCGGGTCTTCGGCGTGACGAGCCAACGCTTTAACCATTAGGCTACCCCACAGCCCCTGTTTTAACTACTGAGTGATTGACTTAAGTGATATGATTTGATTGAATCAGTAATAGAGATTATCAGTGATAGGAATTAACAGGTTTATTAATTACTTTAGTATTTCGTTTGCAAACATTATTAAGTGTGAAGCTTCATTATTGATGAGGATTAACTGACTTCAAGAGTATTAAAATTTAATTAATCACCTTGTATTCAGATATGTACACATTATTAAGTATTTCAACTCACTGTCATATTACAACTGGTATAAATGCATGCTCCATAAACTAAGCAAGCAGTAGCATTCCAGCATGGAGATATTGAAGAAGAATAATAAGCTATGAAGGTTATGTATACAAGGAAGACCACTGGAAAGTGATACATTCGTTGGGAATGTACCCAGTTTTTGCTAGTGCTCATTGGTGCTCATAAAGCATGTGATGTCGGCTAAATAGAATATTTGAATAATAAACAATCTTCATTATTCATTTGCAGCTTTTGGGGGTTTTATCCTACATGGTGGGTTTTTTTATCCTAAGGGGTTTTTGACCAAGGGGTTTTTGTTTTAGGGGCTTTGGTCCACAGGGTTTTTTGTCTGCACACCAGATATGTGGATCCTACACAACTAAGGGGCATAACTCTGTACAGAACATTGATGTGCTTGAAATGATTGAAACATCCATACTCCTACACATTCTATGTGATTAATTCCCTATTGCATATTATATCTAACCAACACATCAATGTCATATTTTCCAAAGAAACTAGATATTACACAGAGATAATTTCGAAAGTGCTCCATAATTTTACTGAAAAGTCCCTCAATAAAACATAACATAGCACTCTCCCTTGCACTTAGCTATACAATACCGCGGTGATACGACACCAATTACATCCCCACCTGCTGACGAGTAGCATGAGTTCAATAACGTATTGATCTGCCGTATCTACAACCTGTTGCTGTGTGTGGCTCAGTTCACAGGCTCTCCTCGGACCATCCTCTTTGGAGTACAGATTTTCCAAACCAACAAGCTTAACCCAGTAGATCGTTCACATATATATTAAATTTACCAGTTTGTATTCTTCAACATTTCTACTTTAGTTTGAATCAGTCGGATTCATGGAAAACTAATGCAAAGCTCTGCTACAGTGCCAGGGGAGGATACAGCTTTTTGAGAAAGGGGGGTGCACACTATTGAGAAAAGGAGGGGTGCATCTATTTATCCAACCACTCACTCATTCAACACCTATTTATCCAACCACTCACTCAGTCAGCACTTATTTCTCCAACCACTCACTCATTCAACACCTATTTCTCCAACCACTCACTCATTCAACACCTATTTCTCCACTCACTCATCAAACACCTATTTCTCCAACCATTCACTCATTCAATACCTATTTCTCCAACCACTCACTCATTGAACACCTATTTCTCCAAACACTCACTCATTCAACACCTATTTCTCCAACCACTCACTCATTCAACATCTATTTCTCCAACCATTCACTCATTCAACATCTATTTCTCCAACCACTTACTCATTCACCCAGCAACTCACAAGCTGTCACCCACTCACTAACTCTATCACTGACTCACTAACTCTATCACCCATTCACCCAGCAACTCACTAACTCTGTCACCCACTCACTAACTCTGTCACCCACTCACTAATTCTGTCACTCACTAACTCTGTCACCCACTCATTAACTCTGTCACCCACTCACCCAGCAACTCACTAACTCTGTCACCCACTCACTAACTCTATCACCCATTCACCCAGCAACTCACTAACTCTGTCACCCACTCATTAACTCTGTCACCCACTCACCCAGCAACTCACTAACTCTGTCACCCACTCACTAACTCACCCACTCAGCCACTGAGCCACCCACCTACTCACTCTACACACAGGATACACAGACCTGGACACAGCTGGATGTGTCAAGACCAGGGGGTGAGGCTGTCTGCCGCAGGGGTGGGGAGGAGACCCAGGGAAGAACCTCTTCCTAACAACTGATTACATCCTATGCCTCCCTCAGCTGCCACTGACAGTCCCAGCATGTGGACACACAACTCCTTCACAAGTTATCATGCAATTCGTCAACCTGAACAAACACTTCACCTGCAGAATGTCCTCCTGTAAAAGCTGTTGATGACCAGACTATGTAAGCAGTCAAAACACGGATGTTCGGACGCATAAAAATCTATAAAATCAGTGTTCATTCCAGCCCTTCAAAAAGGTTTGCCCATGGTCCACCAGCCCTCAGTTACGTGAGTCTTTTAGAAAACATTATGGGTCATGTCAATTTGCAGTTACTTCTCAGCCATACAATTCTAATTACTAGTATGACTTCACTTACTTTTTTTATAACAATCAAGTCAGGTGTATTTTGTTGTTTTTCTTCACGACCTACTTAGTTTGGAGGTTTGCTTGCTTGTGTTTTAGATTTACATTAATGGATGCACCGACTGCCCGTACCTGGACTATGCACCATGTTAAGTCTGAGTGCGCAAATGATGCAAGGGCACAGATTAGAATGAACACCAAAAACAGTTGATCAAATTTTGAGGAAGACCTCATATAGATGCATCAAACAAAAAGTCAATGCATTTAAGTACTGACCATTTAATTAGAAGCAAATTGCAGGTCTCAGCTGATCAATTGTTGAGGAAAATGTACAATACAAATTCTACATAAAATTGATGCATTTATTACAGACTATGTAATTAGAAGCAAACTGAAGGTCTCAGTTGATCCACTGTTGAGGAAAAATTCAGGTTGATATTATCAAGAAATGATTAATGTGATTAAATTTAATTATTATGAACCATTTAATTAGAAAATATAAATATACTGAACATCATTGAAAACGCACAACCTGTAAATTTTGAAATATGGTAATAGGATTGTTTTGAGAGTGAAAATGAATGTTGGAAATGTTGTTAATAACACAAAAGACAATAAATAATGCTGTACAGTAAAGAACGGATTGCCCGAACACATCATGGATCACATCACATAACCACAACAAAATTCATGCACAACACACGCGAAAAGCACAAATTGCATGCGTAAAACATGCTGATTAGGGGTATAAATGACCGTCGGCAAAAAGACGTTCTCATGTTAGCTGTACCTCCGCAAGTAAAGTTTATTTTGCAATGCCAAGATTGTCACCAGAGGAACGAGAACGGGCGTTGGGCATGTTGCAGGTTAGCACATCAAGCAGGATTATTGCCAGACAATTTGGTTGCCATCATTCCACTATCACAACACATGCCAACAGTTACCAACAAACAGGAACCACCAGGGACCGCCAACGTCCTGGCCAGGCACGTGTTACCACCCCTCACCAAGATTGAGACATTGTTCGGCACCATATTCGGGATCGTACGTTGCGGGCTGCCAGAACCGCCAACGCTGTCCAAGGCCGACGTGGTTTGATAAGTGCTTCCACCGTCCGACGCAGCCTCCATGCGGCAGGATTACGGTGTCGACGCCCTTATGTTGGACCCATCCTGACTGATAGACATCGCCGTGAGCACCGACAATGGGCTGAACAGCAACATTTGTGGTTGTTACGACGTTGGCATGGTGTTGTGTTCTCCGACTACGGGTATGGCATCGACGGGGGAACGTTACCATCAGGACTGTGTTGTGCAAATAGATCGGTGGGGTGGAGGAAGCATTATGGTGTGGGGAGGGATCAGTTATCACAAAACCCCTCTGGTAGTTTGTTGTGGCAGAGTTAATGCCATTTACTACTGTGACACCATTCTTCAGAACGTCATTCCCTTCTTTAACCAACATCAAGATCTGCAAACATTCCAGCAGGACAATGCTCGAGCACACACTGCAACACAGTTTCTGGCAAACAACAACATTCCTCTACTTCCATGGCCTGCATTGTCACCAGATTTGTCTCCCATTGAACACTTGTGGGATTACATTGGCCAACGCCTCTCACGTCGCCCACAGATCAACAACCTTGGGGAACTTGAGAATCCTTGCAACAAGAGTGGAATGCATTGCCTCAAAACATTATTCAGAGACTTATCAGTTCAATGAGGAGATGGTGCACAGCTTGTGTTGCTGCTAACGGTGGTCATACACGTTACTGACTTTCCAATTTGACTCCATCTTTCTTTCATGGTCAGCTGAATTAAAACTTCACTGTTTTGCTGGATTGGTTCTTGTTTCTTTTTTTACCAATCATTGGACTACAAAAGTATGTAAAATTTACACCGATTGCTCATTTATGCTCTTGGAAATCCAACTAATACAGGTGGTGCGTTATCAATGATGTTCAGTATATATTCTTGGGTTGGGCCGGGGATTTTATTTTTTAAAACCTTGTTTCGGAAAATACTATAAAATTGATTTTCCCTCAGGTTTTACAAAAAAGATATAAAAATGAATTGGTCATGCTGGACAGCATGAAACAAAAGTGTAGTGAAAAAGTAAAAAAAAACATTGATCAGTTCTTCTTTTCAGGGGGACAATTAGGTAACCTAGTTCCTAAAATCAGCTTAAAACCTTACTCACTCACACTCTGTTCACACCTCAAACACATCCATTTACTTCAAACAGTTGATTAAAATCAGCTTAAAACCTCACTCACACACTCTATTCAGACCTCAAATGGTCCAGAGTGCAGCGTAAAACTAAACTCACTCACTCACTCAGACCTCAAATACATCCATTTACTTCAAACAGTTGATTAAAATCAGCTTAAAACCTCACTCACACACTCTATTCAGACCTCAAATGGTCCAGAGTGCACCGTAAAACTAAACTCACTCACTCACTCAGACCTCAAATACATCCATTTACTTTAACCAATTCCACCATTGGCCCAACCACCAGGGGGTCATATTTGGTCATATGTGACACAGAATAAATATTAGATTGACCTTAATTACAGCCAGCAAAGAATAACTACCCCTTGGACACTGGTGAACTCTCAGGCTTTGATTGCCTGTTGATAAACCCTAAGAAATTGCTAACATCAAATTATATGATTAATGACCTGTATGAAATCAATTTGCTCTGGATTATAATGTTCTAAATGGTGTTGATATCCTGATCCTGGCTTAGAGCAAAATAAATCTAGTACTCAGGGCATGTTTCTTTGGAAACCATCACCCTTGGTTTATCAGGTCACAGATATATAGCTGGAAGTTTATGGGTCTCCATCTTCAAATATTACATCTTCTGTGCATTTTCAATGTAATGTATTATTAACATAATTAGTGGGCTTTTGGCGTATGTTTAAACAAAAGTCTGAGTGACATTCTGAACAGAATGTCTTTGAACTCAAACATAGTAGAAAATTTGTTGTCATACAACATAACTGAACAAACTCAGGAAATTTTATTTGTTTCGAGAAAAATGTTTTATGGGATATTTTTACCTTGCTTTAACTTTGGATGTTATGATTAGGTTTAGATCATATATAGTATACACATATTTCTCTGCATGTAATGTCAGTTTCTGTAACCAGGACTCGAAAGAAAAACATTCATTTGTACAAAATTGTATCTGGTTCATTTTATTGATCAGTTTGAGTATATTTTGCAAAAGCATTTCAAAAGTGATATTATATTGGATTTAAATATATTTCCAGCACATAACAATGGGAGAATTTATAACAATTTGCCACAATAAAAATTGGGAACAATATTTTATTATTATGGTTGTTCAGTTCAGTGTTTAATGTATACAATTTCATGACAACAGCAAGATGATATGAAATATTAATGAACATATAGCTGTTGTAAATGGGGTGTCATGTTTTACATTTTGCCAACGTGATGACTTCTTTCGTGTCTCGAAACAGCTTTAATAATGTTTTCCTTCTTTTAACGCAATGCTGGGAATCATTTTCATAATTGCAACAGTATTGATGAAAATGCTGAAAATATTCTGATGATTTCAGACATGATGTGCATTTCGCACATGGAAAAAAATATCCTGATGATTTGGAAATTTTATGTGCGCTTTTCATACAGGTCGTGTCTATTATTCGTGTCTGCCAAATGGAGGCGGCCATTGTGCAGTGAATGCTTGGGTCAGTGAAGCATTAATGCAGGAAACGGGGCACAGAGAACATGACACTGCCATCCAAAAGCATATAAAGTCAGAACACTTATGATCCAATGGTTCATATTTTCCACATCATTTCATATCGTGAACACAGACATGTATGATGATGGGCCAAAATGACATTTTTTTATGCCTCAGATCAGAATTCTGTGAGCACTTTCAGAGACACCACAGTTGAGATCCTCCATATAACAGTTACAGAACTTTGCCCACAGGAACTTTGCCCACAAGGAACTTTGCCCACAAGCACTTCATTGTTCATTCTAATACATTTAACCATTGTTTTTTTCCGTTGCTGATAGTTGTTTCAGTACTTCATTGTTTAAGTTCAGTCTAACAGAGGCACCAACAGACTTCAGAAATTCTTCCATTGTTTTTCTTCGTTGTTGATGTAGTCAACACACAGTTGCTTCAGTCTTTGTTGAAGGGTCAAAGGGTATTAAGGTGCGTGAGTAGTAAGGTAATTGTTCATTGTGAAAAAAAGAAATACCAACAACCAGAGAAGCGTTGGTGAAGTGCAATTAATGTTTGATCTCTTTTATAAACAACACATCCTGAGCAGGGTATTAAGGTGGGTGAGTATTATAATTTATATTGTGGACAAAGTTCCTCCCTGTAAAAATGTTGTGGGCAAAGTTCCTTTGGGCAAAGTTCCTGGATTCACCTCCATTACTGTGAGACGAACTTAAGAATAATGCATTTACCTTGTCATTTATTTTTAGCTAGGTACTGTGGGATAAGTTCCTGGCTGTTTTGAGTGCAAAGTGTGCTGTCGGAAATACTGAATGACATTGTAGGCAATCACGTGTTTGTGAATGAATGACTTGACCCGTTTACTATGGTGGCTGATTAGGGCCATCGCTTTCTCATATAAAATTCAAAGCTGAGAGAAGTGATATCCGCAGACGAGAAAAGCGATAACCGCGAGAAAGAAGCGATAACATGAGAGCCACCATAGTTTACCCAATTTAGAGTGAGACATGATATGTTTCAAATACCTGCAGAGTCTAATACTCTTTAAACAGTCCACTTTAGAAGATACTAGTATACAAATGCTCGAGCAGAAACCGCGGCGCTCGAATCATTGTGTAAAAGTGATTACTGCAAGGATCACCAAAATCATGTCTTGTGAAGGTTTCACACCTGTTCCCCTTCGAGGTAGGTAGTAGCAGTTCACGGCACACTCCCCTCTCCTTTCACAAAGCGTGTCTTTTGCACCTCATTCTAATGTTGGTTGGACAGTAAAGATCCAGTATTTTTCAAACATCAGGTCTAAAATGTGGTACTGGAAGGACTGTGACTAACTCAGTATGCAAGTCTGAGGTGATTTCCCATTTTCGGCAAACTGGACCATGCAGGTGTTGTATCAAAAATTGGGACAACTGGTGAGACCAAGTAAGATCAATAAGGTCTCGTCAGTAAGGTGGTAACTAATTTGCTACTGTGACAATTAGGATCAATTAGGCACTGAGGGTGTTTGTAAAAGATTGGTTACAAGTCTGCTGCTCCAGAAGAGATTGCTGCCCATCTTATGATGTTTGGAGGTATCAAGTCGAGTTTGTATAGACAGCGAGCCAAGACAGCTACCCCAAACGGCCCAGACTGCGACAGACATGAAACTTAGTGGTGAGTGGACAAAGACCGAGACTGGTGATGATTTTGTACTTATAGACAGTGAGGTGGATGGAAACAGAATTCTTGTCTTTGGAACCAGTCCAGATTTTGCCAGACTTTGTGTTAGCGAGACTGTTTCGATGGATGGAACCTTCAAGATCTGCCCTAAGATTTTTTACCATCTCTGTGTTATCCACTCACATCAGTCATACGGACACTTGCCTGAATTGTACTGAAAACCAGTACTTACATGAGATTGAACATTACAAATACTTTGCAAATGTATTGTGAATAAAATAATCATCACCAATAAAAGTCTTTGTTATTCTGTTCTCTTCTTCACTCTACATAGGAGTTGATTAAATCAATATAGACTCATTAACGAGGTGTCAAAGGGCTAATTATGAGGTGTGAGTCATAAACTGTCAAAACCGGGACAACTGTTCTTGCTTGTTAACCAGGTGTGAAAATTGACTGCCAAAAGTGGGAATAAATCGTCTGATCAAATCTAACCTTGAAATTTGCTAGTATTGCATTATATCAACATATGAAGTATATAAAGACTGGAACAAGCGAGACAATATTTGAAGTTCTGCGATGGATGAATATACAAAGCCATTCAGAAAGTGTTCAAATATAATTAAGTTATATTTGAGATTACACTTTCTCAGTAAAGTACAGATTCTAGTACTTTTGTTTAGGCTAGACCAATTTTATTTCTTGTTTTACAGATTTTTGTCCTCAGAAAACCTTAAGGCAGGAGGGAAAAATATAAAAAATAAAATCACCATTCAAAGTAATATTCCTTCTAAATACTAAAAGTATTTTACTTCTGGCAAATTATGAAGTGTATATGGGGCAAAAACAATCTAAAAAAACTTTCTTGTAAGTTTACATTTTTGGCCAATACAAACATTATGATTTAATTTTTTGAGTGGGGAAAGTTTTTTTGGTTTTTTTTCTTATTCTTGTAAAAATACGACTGGCAGATCCATAAAACAAGAAATAAAATTGGTCTGGCCTAAGTTAGGAATGTGTAATCCCAAATGTAACATACAACTCTGTGAGAGCCAAGCCAATGTACAGAAGGGTACACAAAGTATGAGATCAGACAGTGAGTACCAGTTGTCTGACTGCCATTTTGGGGGAGCCGTGGTGGCTGAGTGGGCTAGATCACTGACATTGTGTGATGGTGATCAGGTGCCTGACTCTCAGAGTGAAGGTTTCAATCCTGGATGGGGCTTACTTAACGAAGTACTAGAATCTACTATACTGAGGAAGTGTAATCTCAAATATAACACATGTATCAGTGAGTGGGTGAATGAGTTTGGTTTTTATGTCACTTTTAGCAATATTCCAACAAGGTCTAGGTTTGATAAAATACATCTAAATTTCTGATGCAGCGCTTTACTCACCAAATTAGCAAACTGAGAATGCACAGATTAGGTGCACTCATCAGGTGGATAAAGGAGTGAGTGAGTGAGTTTAGTTTTACGCCGCACTCAGCAATATATTTATCTGTATGGCGGCGGTCTGTAAATAATTAAGTCTGGACCAGACAATCCAGTGATCAACAGCATGAGCATCGATCTGCGCAATTGGGAACCAGATGACATGTGTCAACCAAGTCAGCGAGCCTGGGTGCCTATTCTCGAAAGTGTCCCAGCTAAGACAGATCCTAACTAGTTAGGACAGGAGTTAGGACATCCTACCGTTATGATAAGACCCATTCTCGAAACGATCCTATGTCTGTCCTAACTTGAGCTACCGATCCTAGCTAGGATAGCGAGCTCTTCAGTAGGTGAGATAGAAAAACATTCATTAAGTTAGGGATTCCCCTAAATATTACCCATGATTCATTCCATAAAAACACACATACAGTGAATAGAGGGCAACTACAATCTCATTTACAAGATAAATGGAAAGACTAGAAATCGAAGTAAAAAGCTTGAAAGCGGTGAAATTCAGCTTTTGGAGCACTTAGTAGATCTAGAAGAAATAATATTTGATTATAGTTATAATTAAAATACACATCTTGTATCCAGAAAAATAGAGTGAATTAGTACTTGAATAGATTTAAAATATTTAATGAGATTTTTTAATATCTATTTGTTAGAATTACCTTACTTCCAGAAAAAAGTATTTGAAGTTTTTGAAAATTCATTTATTTGACAAGGAGATAACATTTCAGAGTTTCAGAGTTTGAAAGTCTGCCAAAAAAGCAATAAGATATGTGCAAACAATATTTTCCTTTTATAATTTTTTTTGGGTGCAAATCATGACTTGAACTCTCATTATGCGTCATCTCACAAACTGAAAATTCACCTAGGAAATAAAAAGGAGTTACTTCCGCTATCAAATTGGCCTTGACATTGACATTTCACGGCAACGTGACAGTAAAGAGCAATGTTGTGATGAAAAAGGCCGAGAATAGGTAAGAATTGAACAAATCTCTTTTGTAGATCTAAATAATATGTGCATTGCAACAAGTGTGTCTATTCATTACTTATACATTGATAAAATATACACCAAATATCTTCTTAACTCATCAAAACTGTGTGCTGTTGTAAATTCAAATGTAATTTAGGTGAGTTATTTTGTTTGACAACGTCAAAATTGGCGAACAAACAAGAACCACACCATGTTGACTTCCACTAAGATAGACTTAGGACAAGTCAGAACCTATCCTAGAATTTGCCCTAAGTTAGGATATCCCAGCGCGCTAGGATACTTTTCGAGAATAAGGTAGGACACCTATCCAAGACCCTAGGATGAAAGTTAGGATGTCCTACGGCTAGGATCCTTTCGAGAATAGGGGCCCTGACCACCCGATCCCGTTAGTCGCCTCTTACAACAAGCATGGGTTACTGAAGGTTCATTCTAACCCGGACCTTCACGGGTTGAAAATCATAACAATATGTAGGATTATGTATAATATGGTGGATGAAGGAGTAAGGATATATTCCGAAACATTGTGTTCCTCATAATAAAGAATTTGATATCCATAAAACTCTCTTCTTTATGTATATCACTTCTAAATGCCATTCAAAGACCAGTTCTAGTCAGTGTAGAATTAACTCTGATTTCTAACATTTCTTCTTGCTTCATAGTGACATTGATGTAATCACAAAAAAACCTTTCTATTTCTTCTCCCTTGAATATACAAGATAAAATTGGACTTCAGGAACCATGTTGTGAAAGGTTATTAACACTAACTTGGTTGATACATTCCATTCTCAAAGGGGGCGGTGGGGTAGCCCAGTGGTTAAAGCGTCCACTCGTCACGCCGAAGACCCGAGTTCAATTCCCAACATGGGTACAATGTGTGAAGCCCATTTCTGGTGTCCCCAACCGTGATATTGCTGGAATATTGCTAAAAGCGGCGTAAAACAGAACTCCATTCTCAAAGTGAGTGAGTTTAGTTTTACACTGCTGTTAGCAATATTCCAGCAATATCACGGCGGTTCCATTCTGATGTGGTTGATGCATTCCACTCTAATAAATACAAGCCAGAAAACTACACACAACCTGACAATACACTGCCACTTACCCTGCTGGAGAAACTGTATATGGAAGTTAATAAACTCTGATGAAGCAGATAAAGATTCCTTGTACACGAGACAATACAGGTAATCGGAACTCTGTCTAACTCACCTGATACGACACACCTGGCAAGTGCCAAGCAATAATGTACAGGTAGAAATATGAAAACTTTGTTGACATGTTGTAAGCACTCTGATGACTATCAGTGACAGATCATCTCGAGAGACACATCAATATTAAATGACAGGTGTTGCCTTCAGGACATAATATCACATTAACAGCTTTTTTACTTATTGATATACTTCAGTAAGGATAAAAAATGTATTTCTCTCAGTTTTTATTGCATGAAGCTGCTTACACCTGGCAGTTTGGAGAGAGAACAATTTTGTTTAGAGGGCTTTTCTTAAACACGTACTTTATTTCTGTAGTGCTCAGAAAATTGACAAAAGGGTTGCTTATTAAAACCAGAGAGATTTACATAGGATTCAGAAGTTAATGCCTTTGGAAAGTAAATTGTGGAACAGTGTTCTATTGTTCAAACTTTAGATTTTTTAAGTCCTAAATATTTCCTAAATTCAGTGGGTTTTTTAACATTACATAATGAAATGTAACATTGGAATATTTTGATTTAATGAAATAATCAAAAGTAGTCATTAAAGCCTTTTCCCCTGTATTTGTCCTGTTATCACAGGTCAGTCCTACAAATCCAGATCATTAGCTAATCAGCATTACTGGCAAGCACTATTACAGTGACAGCTGGGGTTACCTCCCCTCTATTACGCATGGCCCAGCCCCCTGCACTCATGTATGGGATGTGTGCCAGAAGCGAATGTTTATTTGGATGCTCTTTTTTTCCATTTATTCATTTTTGTCTATCTGCCTGTCTAAGTTTATTTAGTTGATGTTACTGTTTAACAGAATAAGCAATCATTAAGAATTTATTGTTTGGGTTAATGTTTCAACATGTATATATGTATCTATGCAATCCTTTGACTTGGGACCATGGTGACCTAAAGACACGAGAAGCAGACATATAGAGAACTAAGTCAAACAGTACACCTTAGAGAGACCAGGGCCCAATAGCACTCCTTTGAGGGAAACCATCTGATTTTTAGTGGGTGAGGGGACTTTGGTAAAAGAGATCAGTATCATAAAGTTTTAATGTGTAAGGGCTCAATTGTTTTCAAAAACCCAATCAGGCTGCTAAATTTTATGAGTGAGTGAGTGATTCAGTGAAGTTTTACACTGCTTTCAGCAATATTTCAGCATGAATGAATCAACACATTGATATACCTGTATTCAGAAAGTAAAGGGAACATTATATTTCCTAAAATGCAAGGCAAACATAACAAAAATCATTGCGGAATATGAGGGGATCTTGGTTAGAGAACAACATCATTGTTTTAACATCAAAGGCTCATATATTTTTTTAAAATCAAGTTACTAAATCTTTATACATTACAAATATATTATACATCTTATTTTCATACAAGAGTAACATAAAAAAACCTGTAAAACAGTGGCTTGATTACTCTTGGGAAAATATTTCAATACTGTTTTTACCTTGGGGTGGTGGGGTAGCCTAGTGGTTAAAGCAGTGGCTTGTCATGCTGAAGAACTGGGTTCGATTCCCCACATGGATACAATATGTGAAGCCCATTTCTGGTGTCCCCTGCTGTCATATTGCTGGAATATTGCTAAAAGCGGCGTAAAACTAAACACACTCACTCACTCCTTTAGATGTGGTATAATTGATGACGATGCAATGTGTTCAGCCTTAAAATGATCTAACTGTCAAGGTAGCCATATGTCATCTTCTTTTGTACAAAGGGGTGATATTTAAATTTACTACAACCTTTTCTATGTGGAGGTGAAACTCGTTTTAATGAACAATGTGTGAAGCCCATTTCTGGTGTCCCCTGCCGTCATAGTGCTGGAACATTGCTAAAAGCGCTGCAAAACCATACTAATTCACTCACCCTTCCCACCTTGTTATGCAACATGGCATAAAGGGACATTATAATATTAAACCAGTAACTTTATATCACACACTCCTGTTTATGTGCAAGTGGTCCTGACTACCTTATTTAAGTGACTTGCCAGCCGTTGCAGGGTTTAGACATACTTGTATTAGCAAGTGTCTCAAATTTTGCTTATTATTGCTGGTGTGTACAAATACTGTACATAAATATTCAGATAAAGTCCCCTCATAAATTATACATTTTTATAAATTTTCCATATTATACAACTAAAACAGCAAACTGTACAACACTTTTGAAATTTGTATTTTTGGAAAGCTATATGAATATTGTGATGAATCGTGTAGACATGTGTGACGTTCTCATTTCCATAATACTGGAAACAGTTTGTTCTCATGATAGACTATGTCACCAATATCATCAGCAATGGAGACTGATCAACATAGAGGAGTGAGTGCTATATGGCTGTGGTCTGTAAATAATCGAGCCTGGACCAGACAATCCAGTGATCAACAGCATGAGCATCGATCTGCACAATTGTGAACTGATGACATGTGTCAACCAAGTCAGCAAGCCTGACCACCCGATCCTGATAGTTGCCTCATACGACAAGCATGGGTTACTGAAGATCAATATTCTAACCCAGACCTTCACGGGTACAACATAGAAGAAGTGATGCTAAATCATAGGTTTATGTGCACACGTACTCCTCATTGTCTCCCCTCATTCTTTACACCCCTCACCCCAACCCCTCTTCACCTAAACTTTGCCATCCACCCCACATCCCCCACCCCAAATCCGCAACCCCACACCACCTACCTACAGTCAGTGGCCAAAAGTGAGTTCGCAAAAATAGTTTCGCAGTTTCGGGTCACAACGTTTCACGATTTATTATGGCTTCGCGTTTTGGCAAATCGGCAAACATCGCTACGAAATTTCGCATGTTTTTTCTTAATGGTGTGTAAATGATAGCGAGTATATTTTTGCAGTTATTTCCCTTTGCTTACCTTCGGAATATCGTTTGCTTGAAGATGCCGTCTCACGGCTGTCAACTTACCCCTGATCAGAGAAATCTTATAACTTTATCACAACAAGGTAAATCTAGTTACCAAATCGCAGATTTACTTGAAATTAATCCAAGAACTGTACAAAAATGTATCAAGCGTTATAATCAAGTCGGATCGAACGAACACAGACCAAGAAGCGGAAGGCCAAGAAAATCGTCACCGAGAGGTGATAGAAAATTATTTTGTCTTGTTAAAAGAAATGGGCGGAGTAGTTTGAATGACATTACAACTAAATTTAATGCACAATCAACTCATACAGTGTCTACTAGAACTGTTCGCAGACGATTTTCACTGAGGGCTACAGGCGGCGGTAAGTCGAAGAAAATCACAATATCACCGGTCAACAGCGAACGCTGTTTACGATTTTGTTGCACTAAATGGCATTGGACCCGAAATGAGTGGCGAAAAATCATATTTAGTGATGAGACACAAGTAGTGATTGGCAGAGAAAGAAAACTGTTTATTTGGCGCAAAAGAAATGAACGTTTACTGCCCGAATGTTTAGGGGTCCGCACGGATCATGACAGCAGAATGGTGATATCGGCTATGTTTTGGGGGTGCCTCACGTATCATGGAGTGGGAACACTGACATATGTGGATGGAAATATGAACACCGACAAATGTATAAATGTTTTGAATGAAAATCTCTGGCCTGTCATTACCCAACACTTTATAAACCAACCCTGGACATTCCAGGAAAACAATGCTCCATGTCATGTGTCTGCGAGCGCCAATCAGTGGAAAACAGACAATGGTATCAGAACACTTCCATGGCCAGCCCAAAGTCCAGACTTAAATACTGTAAATCATGAAATTAATGCGAGCATTTTACTAATGCGCAAAATGCGTCTGTCCTCTTCTCGCATTATTATAATGACGCACTTCACTCTGACCATGTCTACTTTTGAGAACTTAATAAAAGACAGAAAACGTAAATCTGTTGACACTACACCAATACAGGTCACTTCCTCAAAGTACCATCACCTATCCCTCATCACCTTCCCCTCATCACCTACCCCTCATCACCTATCCCCATCACCTACCCCTCATCCCCCACCCTTCATCACCTATCCCTCATCACCTACCCCTCACCACCTACCCCTCATCACCTATCCCTCATCACGTACACTTCATCACCTACACTTCATCACCTACCCTCTACCCCTCATCACCTACCCCTCATCACCTATCCCTCATCCCCCACCCCTCATCACCTATCCCTCATCACCTACCCCTCACCACCTATCCCTCATCACCTACACTTCATCACCTACCCCTCATCACCTACCCTCATCACCTACCCATCATCACCTACCCCTCATCACCTACACCTGGATCACCTACCCCTCATCCCCATCCTTCATCACTCCACCCCTCATCACCTACACCACATCACCTACCCTTTCATCACCTACCCCTCATCACCTTCACCATCACTCACCCTTCATCACCTACACCTCATCACCCACTCCATCATCACATTCCCTCATCCCCCTATCCCTCATCACCTACACCTGATCCCTATACACTTCATCACCTACCCTCTACCCCTCATCACCTATCCCTCATCACATACCCCTCATCACCTATACGTCATCACCTACCACTCATCACATACCCATCATCACCTACCCCTCATCACCTACACCTGATCACCTACCCCTCATCCCCTATCCTTCATCACCTACCCATCATCACCTACCCCTCATCACCTACACCACATCACCTACATCACCTACCCTTCATCACCTATCCCTACCCCTCATCACCTACACCTCATCACATTCCCTCATCACCTACCCCACATCCTCATCACCTACACCTCATCACCTACATCATCACCTACCCTCATCACCTACCCCTCATCCCCTCACATCACCTACCCTCATATCCTACCCCTCATCACCCACCCTACATCCCTACCCTCATATCACCTACCCTCATCACCTACCCTCATCACCTACCCCTTATCCCTACCCTCATCCCCTACACCTCATCACCTACCCTTCATCACCTACCCCTAACCCCTCACCTCCTACCCGACATCCCCTACCTGTCATCCCCTGCATTCATCCCACACCTACAAACATCTCTAACATTATTATCTAAACAACAGGTTACTAACAAAGTGCAATGGTGTCAACTATCATCACTATCTTCTCACCAGTCCCATACAAGGTAACAAGCAGTAACTTCATGTATAATTTTCCAACCAGTAAAATCAACAAAAATACAGAGAGTCTCAATCACCTTCATCATACTCATCATTTGCAACAGTCTTCAACGCAGCATATCCAATCCCGGATAGCCTGTTCCCGGTGCTTCCGTTTCGTAGTTTCCGCGACATGATGCTAGCTCACCAAGTCCTCATCCCAGTGTTGTCCTTGTCACCGAGGCCACAGATACCTGCAGTGAACACCAGCATGTGAATACATCGTGGGCAGTCTCATGTTACGCTACTTATATTCATGTATATTCCATAGATACAGCCAAGGACAGTGCCGCATTGATCTGACACGGACATCGTGTACGGCTGTTGTCACTTAACTCAGAAGATTCACACAGTGTGACAAAATTCAGTCAAGGTGACAATATTTTGTCATGGTGACAATATTCAGCCAATAAAACAATATCCACTCAAAGTGACTTTTTCCAGTCAAAATGACAAGATCCAGTTATCATGATAATATGTAGTCAATGTACCAATATCCAGTTGATGTGGCAATACTTAAAACAATTTGGATCTAATCCCCAATAACCAGTGAAGATTCAGGTTAGAATTGGTCATAAGACTGACTGACTGAGTTTAGTTTTACGCCGCTTTTAGCAATATTCCAGCAACATCACGGCGGGGGACACCAGATATTGGCTTCACACATTGTACCCATGTGAGGATTCGAACCCGGGTCTTCGGCGTGACGAGCCAACGCTTTAACCATTAGGCTACCCCACCGCCCCTGTCATAAGAGGCGACTAATGGGATCATGGGTTGCCGAAAATCAATTCTAACCCAGATCTTCGCTGTTACTATGAAACACTAAAATACCTTTAATACAGTCGGCAAAAGTGGCAGAAGGTGTATAATACAAGTACACTAGGTACATGAAGTGCAATCAGCTGATCATGACATAAACATGATAAACACCTATGGCCGCATCTCAGAATGTAATACTTATACAAAACAGCAGATCGTATCATCATGTGATATAACACTGGTACAACTGACTACATTGGCTGAGTGGGTTAGATCGCTGACTTTGTGTGCTGGCTAATAGGAGCATCACTGTGAGAGTGTGGTTCGAATCCCAGATGGGACTCAACCGAAAAAAGAACTAGAATCTGTACTTTACTTTAGTCAGAGACCATATAATAAATTTATCATATGGTCTCTGCTTTGTGTAACCCCAAAAATAACATATGTTGATGAATATAATGTTTTTTCACTGACATGACTCAAAACCTTCTTTAAAACTGTCTCACAGATGGAGTGAGTGAGTGAGTTGGTTTAATGCTGATTTGAACTGAGGCGGGGGTGGATAACTTGGAAACATGGGTACTCACACTACTAACTGGACTTGTGTTTAGTCAAATGAATGTATGATGTCTGCAAGCATACTACCAAATCTGCCATGGTTATTTTTTTTATGATTTCTTTATTTTTGTTGCATTTGTACACAGTTGCACATGTATATAATTGTCTATATAAACAATAGGTGACAAGATGACCAGAACTTAGTAAATTGGTTAAGATGTCCCTACATTTTTGCTGTGTATTTCATAAAGAAATAAAAGCATGTGAGTTCTTCCTGGATCATTTCAAAATTCATTGTTTTTTTATATGTTTTATTTTTGAAGATAAATTGTTTGCATACAATTATTAAAAGATTTATTGGTCCAAAATTTGGTAGCAGCGAGCCAAGAAGTATATCTTTCTTGTTTAGTTTAAAGGATAAATTGGCTTTCTGATTGACCCATTTTTCAAACTGTGTCCAGATGGAACTCACGTGTTTGCAATACCAGAACAGATGATCAACTGTTTCACTCTGATTATTACAATAACCACATAAATTGCTGTCTGTGTATCCCATTTTAAAGAGTAATTTCACATGACTGTGCAAAATTTGGTTTTCGTTGCAATTATTAGAGTTTGTGTTAGTGAGCAATTCATCGGTCTAAAATGAAGACAAACAGACTATACAAGTTGCTCAATATGTTTGTTTGTTGGTTATTTAACATCACACTCGGCAATATTTCCAGCTATATGGCGCTGTCTGTAAATAGTCAAGTCTGGACCAGACAATCCAGTGATCAGCATCACGAGCATCGATCTACGCAATTACAAGCATGGGTAGATGAAGACAAATCTAATACAGATCTCCATGGGTATATATCTATGACTTCATCCATCAGAAAGGTCCTTGGATATCTAAACCTGAGACACAAATAGGGATAGTTTTACTGTTGGCCACACAAGGGTTACATGATGCCTAGGTGTTCCAGATCATTTCACTCATTAAGCTTCTTGTATAGTGAGTGAGTGAGTGAGTGAGTGTTGTTTTATGCCACTTTTAGCAATATTCCAGCAACATAACAACTGGGGACACCAGAAATGGGCTTCACATATTGTACCCATGTGGGGAATCAAACCGGGATCTTTGGCGTGATGAGCAGACGCTTTAACCACTAGGCTACCCACCTCCCCATTGTATATGTGACCACATGTTAAAAGCAAACTTGTACATACCACACACCATGTTGTCCCTTCCTACCAGCACACTTCTGGCAGATGGGAATATGGAAATATTGTTGCAGGTGCGTGTGACACATGTGCATAATTATTGTTGTTAAAAGTAAAAACTTACTGAAATCAATACTCCTAGAAAAGTCAACAATACCTTTACACACAATCCTACAAAATCAATAACAGAAATTTTGTTTATAAATTCCTGGGTTAGCCAGTCCAATGCCACAGAATCAGCTGCAAATTGAGCGCAATTTATTTATTTTGTCTAACAAAACTATTTACTCAAATCAATTTATTTTAAGGTTGAGTGGGCACTAATTACTACCTTTACTGTTCGTGCCAATGCTCAAAGGTGAGTGAGTGAGGTGAAATGGGGTTTAACATCGTGCTTAAGAATATTTCGCTCATATGACGACGTGCATGCATGTGTATGTGTGGCTGCTTGTACTAGCCCAGACTTAAGCTGGTTTTATAGTGCAGTTAAGCATGAATACCCTAGACACATTATACTGACTCCGAGCGGACCAGTCCATGTTATACCCGAGTGAGTGAGTGTAGTTGTACACTGCTTTTATCATTTCTTCTCTTACGTACTTGTATTTGTATATAATACTCAACAGAAGTTCTGCAACGCTCAGGTTCTTCCTATGTAAACAGTTAATTTGTCATAACATTCACCAAACAACATCAGTTTAGTGTCACCATTTATTACTCACCCGTTGAAGATATCACTGTTTACTAATTTTACAATGTTATTTACACATTGTGTAATAGCATCGTGTGATGCCGTACGTATGACGTCAAAGTGGTTCACAGTTATAACGTCACAATGCTAATACCTCTGTCACAATAGTATTAGACCTTGCTTGACTCGCGGAAAGCTGAGTCATCACACTCGTTTGAATACTTAGGAAAGAATTACTTTGCTCGATATTATTTTGCTAATAATGGGTGATTAATAAATAAAATACTAAACGATGTCCCGTGTAATGCCATATTTATGAAACTCGTGAATGGTATTGGTATCTAACAAGCGAAACCATTCACTCGTTTCATAAATATGGTATTACATGGGACATCGTTTAGTATTCTCAATGTACACCATGTATTTCCAGACAAGAGAGGCGGCAGTGAAGCCTAGTGGTTAAAGCTGTCACTCATCATGTACAAGATTTGGTTTGACTACCTGCATGAGTCCAAGTGTAAAACCCATTTCCTGAGTCCCCTGTCATGATTTTGCTAAAAGTGGTGTAAAACCAAATTCACTCATCTACAGACAACATATATCCCTGCACATATGTCCTTATATGTTTACATGATGTAATACAACACCCAAACTCACTATAATCCATCAAACAAAATGCTTAGGCCAGACCAATTTTATTTCTTGTTTTATGGATCCGCCGGTCAAATTTTTTCAATAATAAGAAAAAAATAAAATTAATTTTCCCTGCTCAAAAAATAAAATCCTCCTGTTCTCATTGGCCAAAATGTAAACTTACAAAACCATTTTGTTTTCATTGTTCTTTGCCCCATAAACACTTCATAAATTGCCAAAATAAAATACTTTTAGTATTCAAAAGGAATATTACTTTGACTGGTGATTTTTATTTTTTTTAATTTTTTTCCCTCCTGCCTTTAGGTTTTCTGAGTACCAAAAATCTGTAAAACAAGAAATATAATTGGTCTGGCCTTAAGAGGAATCACATCTGTCAACCTATCATCATGTTTTCATAAAAATGAAACATGATATTTCCCCTTTCTCACTATGCTCATTGGTAAATAATTCATTTATTTATTATAATTTATATTTTTATCAAAATCTTTATTATTTGCAGATCCTTCACCATGAAATTATGTAAATATTCCTTTTGTTCACAGAATGAAACTCAGGGGGATTATGGGTGAAAATTAAGGTGCAACTAGAGGTGTGATGAAACAGAAGTTTCACGATACAATACATATTGCGATATCTTGGAACAATACGATTTGATGCATATCACGTGATGCTATCTTTATATATTTTCTTTAAAAAATTATTTTTATAGCAAGTAATAGTGTAAAGTTTGACATAACCATCAATTTCTAGTGAAAATTAACAATTTTAAGGTCAACGATACATATCACGATGTATTTATCGTCAGATATCGTATCATGATTATCGATACTACGATATATCGTCACAGCTCTACCAACAACCCATGCCAAAGGTGATGAAATGGATCAGGTGGTCAGGCCGGGGGAGTAAACTGATGCATATCATTGTATACCATTTGGGCGGAGCGATATATATGATATCAATATTTATGAAATAAATCAATAAATTGTCTGTTCCAGACCCCTATCCTTCAGCTGACAAAGATCGATTGTATTCAATGAGTTTAACACCATAGTTTGAAGGGAAGAGATCAATGTCACGATATCCAGGCTGCACCAGTGGAGGTAAAGTATTGCTAGCATAGGTAACTTTATTCTCAGGTTTCTACCAATAATGCATGGCAGCAGTTTTAATACTATAATTTCCCATATTAAACAAGCCTGTATCATGTATCATGCGAAGTAAAAACTGAAAACAAGTCTGCTTTCATATGGTCTTCGGTTACATTGGCGACAGTGTTCAAGCAAAAAAATGAAATTGATGAATGAAAAGTCAGTTAAAAAGTAACCATCAGACAAAATATCCCTCAAGACGATGTTCTGACAGCAGTTATGGAACTTGGCTTGAGTATCCATCTGAGTCTCCTGATAAGGAAATGTCTGCTGTTGGTCACAGCAATATGTTGATAACATTGACAGCTAATATATTTTGCTGACGCAACCTTATTGATGCACTTGGTTGCACCTGGTGCAACTAGAGAAAAAAAATGAAATTGTACCCTTGTCTGCAGTCTCAGCTGTTCCAGTTCAGGATTGATAAAACAGGACACAGCTTCAGGATCACAAACTGTGTCACAGTGAATATTGACTGCTTATAACAGAACTGTAGTTGTCTTTGATTCTGGTCACAGATGAGGAATCATTCACCATTGTTCACACAAACATGACACAGCTGTTATGGAGATAATCAGATTGCCTGAACAGTCAGCAGTAGAAACTAACACTGACTGACTGAGTTTGGTTTTACGCCGCTTTTAGCAATATTCCAGCAACAACACGGCGGGGGACACCAGAAATGGGCTTCACACATTGTACCCATGTGGGGATTCGAACCCAGGTCTTCGGCGTGACGAGCCAATGCTTTAACCACTAGGCTACCCCACCACCCAGAAACTAACATCTGCAGGCTACTGTTCCATATACTGATAGAGAGTAAGTTTAGTTTTACGCCGCCTTTAGCAATATTCCAGCAATATCCAGCGTGGGACACCAGAAATTGGCTTCACACATTATACCCATATGGGGAATCGAACCCGGGTTTTCAGCATGACGAGCGAACACTTTAACCACAAGGCTACCACACCACCTAAAATGCTGGACTACATGAATATTCAACTCAAAAAAAGTAAAGGAAGACCCATGTTTGTATTATTATAGTTAATCTGTCATAACTGTTATTTAAAGAATGAGTGAGTGAGTGGGGTTTTACGCCACTATTAGCAGTATTCCAGCAATATCACGGTTGGGGACACCAGAAATGGACTTCACACAATGTACCCATGTGGGGAATCGAACCTGGGTTTTTGGCGTGACGAGCGAACGCTTTAATCACAAGGCTACCCCTACACCCCTGTTATTTAAAGAACATCAGGTTTTAGAGATAGTGGTTCGACCACAGACAATGTTTTCATACTTATGTGAATATTTAAAATGCATGCAATGAAAAGTAAGAAATGTTTGTGCAACTGTTGCAGATTTTAACAGTTTTTTGATTCTCTCAACAGAAATAATATGTGGTCATTGGCATTAGCAACAAAATGTGTAAATTATCATGCAATATTCAACAAAATATCTATCAAAGTGTTAATTTATGTGTCACTAGCTGTGGATTATTATCCTGGTTGTACACGTCAGATGGGAATTTGCCAAGACTGTTCTCTTAGTTCCTTCATTTTCCAATTTTATACCAACAAACTAGTTGCACAAATTAGGAATAATTGTATGTATGATACACAGCTTGACCCAGATAACATTTTTCTGCTTCTTTTAGCTGATGAAATAGTTTTGTTCTCTAGTACTTTAAATTTCATAATCTTATCAACTGGAACTTTACTGTTCTATCTATAAATTAAAAAAATGAAAAGATGGAAAGAAGGGAAACAAACCATTCTGGAGGAGAACATTGTTCTTTAACACAACACAGTAAGAAACGGTCACTTCCTATAAATATTTTGGTTACTTTCCATTTACAAAGCTATAATCATCTCTGTGAAAAGATTCAGAATAGCAGAATCGCAACTTGACTTATAATCAATGTTGGCATACACAGAAACAAAGCTAGAGAATTGAGAATTTGTGAGCAATGTGATTTAAGCTGAGTTTCACTTCCTGTTGATTTATCCAAAATACATCTGAGAAGAAAATATTAAGAATTGCCTTTCTACATGAAGATCCCACTGAGAGAGTTGTCAACAACTAATAATTCCACTACTTAAAACTGACAATGTATTTTTTTAAAGGTATATTATTTAGAATGTGAATTGTTAAAGATATAATTCTACTATAAGGAATTGTTACCTTACAGTGTGATTGAAATAAATTTACCTGTGCTAGTTCCATGCAGAAATGGGGAAGGGGTGGTTTTAATTGGGGGCTTATTCTGTTTGACATTTGAACGTTTCTGTGTATAGCACGTTCAAGATGATACTGGTTTGTATTGGGGTTTTTTTATCGACTACTCGAATCGATCAGTAGTTGGGGTAAAAAAAGCAGGTAATAGATCAAGAGCTTATGAGCAATCATCCACAGCTGTTACGACCTAAATCTGTTACTTCACAGCGACCGACCAAGGAATGGATTTCCCATATGTTTCAGGAACACCTGTGAGAATCACGGATGACTGTTTTCACGTGCAGGGCTTCCCCAACCCGTAGCGATAACGGTAAGACCCCGCCCATGCCATGCTGTAGTGTGTTTTATAGTTCTGTCTGCTGATCCCACAAATAGTAACAGATAATATACCCGTGTGTTCACCTGGTCTGAGAGTCCGGCACCGATGTTGATTAAATTCTTTCAAAGCTGTTTGCTTTCGTGGCAATGATAAGGTACGTGTTTTGAGATATAAATAGCTCACCCGGTCACGTGACTTACAGGTTGAGATGTCACGCATGACGGTCTCGCGTGAATTTCTCATGATCTGTGGACAGACAGGTGCGTGAACAGTGACTAGCGAAATACCTCCGCCGTGTCGAGGCGACATATATATATTTTTTTGTGAAAAATTATACTCATTAGTGTCAGCCAACATGCGATAAAAAATATGGAATCAAAACAGTTTGACACGTCACGCTTACCTGGAGCCCTGTTCAAGGTTGATTAGAGTAAACATGAATCGTTTGCTTGATACGCGTAACAAGAAATCTGGTTGTAGACAAGACATGTATGGTTGATTGAAATGAACTCTATGAAAGGAGTTTACTACAACAACAACTACTACTACTACTACTACTACTACTACTACTACTACTACTACTATGAGCGAAATATTCTCAAGCACGACGTTATTTTAAACCCAATTCCACCATCACCACTACTACTACTTCTACTACTACTACTACACATGTAAGGTGGTGAAAGTATAGTAGAAGTAATGGTTGTAGTATAGTAGTCGTAGTTGTTGGTGTTGTTGTTGTAGTAGTAGTAGTAGTAGTAGTAGTAGTAGTAGTAGTAGTAGTAGTAGTAGTAGTAGTAGTAGTAGTAGTAGTAGTAGTAGTAGTAGTATAGTAGTAGTAGTAGTAGTATGGTGCTGTCAACACTAAAACATAATCGGGGCGAAATAAGATTAGAACCCGAGACCATATTTTTCTGACACACCCAAGAAGTGTTTTTTCCCCCGAAAAATGAATAATGAAATCCACAGTTTAGTGAAAAGACAAAACCAATTGAAATAGGTATTATTCAAGGACTCAGGAGTTTTATTCTCTCATGCCATCAAGCCAGAGTTACAAAAACTGGGCATGCTAAAGATGCAAATTGCGTATAAGCGATGGAGTTGGACTGGCGCTTGGTCTCTGAATATATGTAATTTTGATAGAAACAATAAACCATTAAAATAGAAAGGAGCCCCAGTGAGATGGGAGATTCAATACCTGATAATCTAGACTTGCTTCATTTGGGGCTGTCATATTACAGAAAGGGTTGGATAGAAGCGAAAATAATGTGGTTCAGGGGCTGTGAGACAGACAAGTCGAAGGAGTAAACAATACAGGGCCTTAGCATCAGGAGAGTGTATTTCTTCCCTGTTAAAAGGGTTCCATTTTAGTAGATTCAGAATCTCCGATCCACAAAGCATAGGAACGTTACGACATGCTACGAGAAAAGATAGTTTACCATAGGCTTACGAAAAACGGTCCCAGGCATTTAGCATCAGGAGAGTGTATTTCTTCCCTGTTAAAAGGGTTCCATAGTAACCAGGGTCATAATCCACTAAGCGTTCCTTGCACAATGTCATTCGTATACCAATGATATAGCATTGAGTTACGACAGGTCGTAACGTTACGAACACTTCGTGGATCGGGACCTAGATCCTCTGTCCGGAGACCGGAAGGTCCGTGGTTCGATCCCCGACCCAGCATACTAAAGACGGTGAAAGGCGGTGTACATGTTACAGTGCCTGGAGTCTGGCATCAAGGGGGTAAAACACAGAATAACCTGCCAGGAGACAAAACAAACTCTATCTGACTTAGAAATCCTTGTGTAAGTGCGGCATTTGTGAGCTAAAATTAGTCGTTCGGACTGGTAGTCGGTCTTACAGACAGTGAAACAAATATATCATCACAGTCTATAATGGTTGGCAAGCCTAGATTGATGTAGTTTCTCCGCTTTTTATTGTATTTTATCAAAATATTTAAGGAATTATTTTTTCTGTAAAATATCTTCACTTCAGGGACTACATGTTAGTCTAGAGGACTTGACACACACACATACACACACACGCGCGCTCGCGCTCGCGCACACGCACACGCACGCACGCACGCACGCACGACGCACTCGCACACATATGCCGGTCGTAGGCGCCGTTGGGTTGGGAAATGGTTAAAGCCTCCGTTCGTCACGCCGAAGACCAGAAGGACCACATGGGTACAATGGGTACATGGGTACACTCACTCACTCACTCACTTTAGATGTGGTATAATTGACGACGACACAATGTGTTCAGCCTTAAATTGGTCTAACTGTCAAGGTAGTCATATGTCATCTTCTTTTGACAAGGGGGTGATATTTAAATTTACTACAACCTTTTCTATGTGGAGTTGAAACTCGTTTTAATGAACAATGTGTGAAGCCCATTTCTGGTGTCCTCCGCCGTGATATTGCTGGAATATTGCTAAAAGCGCCATAAAACGGTATTCATTCACTCTGCCGTTTGTTATAGAGGAGGTTAATGTATCGTGTGGCGAAGCTTGGCAATTTGGTTGACAGCGTGTCATCGTTATCTGACAGAGCAGACGGTTGTTCATTATATCAATCACTGGTTTGTCAAGCCCAGATTTGATATACAAACAAACGTCATACAGCTAAAATATTTCTGTTTACGGCTTTAAACAAACACACACATAGTAGTGCGTATTATATACGATTACATGAGTATATGATATGTATCATAAAGAGGATCAGGTTATCGGTGCGATCAACTGATCCGATAATTATGCAAATGAGGTCACCTGCCGAGAACTACCTTCAATCTCCATACACTGATTCAATGTCTGTTAGCTCAATTGACTTTAGACTAACCTGAACAATTAATTTTAATAATCGATCTCCAAGGTGTGGGTTACATGAATAGACAAACATGGCTGTGAATCATAATCCACTATATCATAAATGGGGCGGTTTACCCAGACACCGTATTCATACGCGGTTTCTAAAGTTACTTCTATGAAAGAAAAGATAGACTGATCATTGCAAGAATAACATTGTATCATAAAGAGATTACTCTGTGTTTCCGTACGGTGAATATTCAATATAAAGCATAAAAATGTGTAATAACTTCGTTCCCATAATGCAGCTTTTATTCCTAATATACGATATTTACTATAGAGAAACACAGCCCGCTAATACTATCTCCAATACTGATTCCAGCATAATATCCACTTGATATCGACACAATACATAAATATAGTGTGTATAACATTGCATTGATAACTCGTATATCAACCAGTATTGACAACAGGGTGAATGTAGGTTGTAGATGTGCTATATGAGATTCATGTTTTCACCAGTAAGCCGGTGAAACTCGCTGGGTGAAAACGACGGCATCTCATTATTATTCCGAGTCATTCATACAAAGATCCATTGTGTCAAAACGTGCTACCAATATGCGGCATTAATGCATGGTTCAATGATATTCACAGATAATAACTGGATTATCAGCTATGTTAGTTATAAACACCTCCAACCATACACTTCCCCCAAAGCTGTGTGAGTATTCTTCAGACAAGGACAAGATCGACAGTTTTTGCAATGGCGATATTTTCAGAATTATTTTATTGTCAAATATATATGCGTTGTATATACCAAAGTCAAATGTGAAAGTTGAAAACAGATTTATTATAATATCCTGCGTGACAACGGTTCAAGAATCTGTATGGAAACGTCGCTGTCACGAAATAAAGAAGTTGTATTCCATAAAGTTTGTCTATATTGTACTTCCCAACTTCTAAAATGGCACTCGAAAAAGTTATAGATTTATTATAAAGATATGTGTTATGTTCTTTAAAGGAAGGCTGTTCATAAACGTAAGATTTGGAATTATATATTATGGCCTCTATTCCATTCCCTAAATGGATAGATAACTCCACCTCCATAACTGGCCACATAGGGTCCTACACATCCAAATGTTCCTCTTCCTCAGCCTGGCAGTTCCAGATATGTTTACAGAGCCAAGACCGCGTTCTGAGAAAAATGAAGACCATTGCATTTCATTTTGAGTGAGTTTGGTTTTAGGCCGTTTTTAGCAATATTCCAGCAATACCACGGCGGGGGACACCAGAAATGGGCTTCACACATTGTATCCATGCGGGAATCGAACCTGATCTTCACCGTGACGAGCGAACGCTTTAACCACTAGGCTACCTCACCATCCCCATTTCATTTTGAAACAAACAGGGTTGTTTTATGCTGTGTGCCTGCCATGGCATCTTTCTGGCTTTTATCAAGTCACATCATTATTCCAGTTTTGATGCCTAGAACAACCCTGTTTTAGTTGCCAACTTCCATACAAAATACCAGCTGAAACCATCATTTTGGGGAAAATGGTAAAATGGGACATTATATCACCTCGCCTTTGTTGCCAGGTGAGCTAAAAAGAAACGAATCTGTCAAAACCTCCATGTAGCAAAAGCAAGTGACATTTCGGCAGGGAAGCTGTTTATGGGAAGTATTGTATTGCTTAATTCAATTTTACATTTAAATCATTTCAATATATAAAAAAATCCAAATATACAAAAAGTTGTAGATTAACCGTTAAAAATACTGCATAATATTACACGGCGATTGATCTATGTGTGCATAATGTGAATAATGAATAGTAAACAATGGTCACTGTGTGTATAAAATATGGCCACCGATCTCGTATACAATTGTAATTCCATCGTTGATGCGAGCATACAGTAATTAAAATATGCGGTCACCGAACCGTTTCATTCAGCTGAACTGAAGAAAATATCACGGACGCGATGGACTCTACCGTATTGACTGTATTAAGAGCTCAGAGCATGGCGGGCGGTGGGGTAGCCTAGTGGTTAAAGCGTTCGCTCGTCACGCCGAAGACCCGGGTTCGATTCCCCACATGGGTACAATATGTGAAGCCTATTTCTGGTGTTCCCCGCCGTGATATTGCTGGAATATTGCTAAAAGCGGCGTAAAACCCAACTCACTCACTCACTCTGAGCATGGCGCCCCTGTTGCCTAAGGCGTCGCAGTTCGCTCTGCAGAGTTGCCTCCCTTGTACACACCATAAACCTGTGATCGTGGGTTCGAATCTCAGTTCGACCCGATCTTGTTTCCAGGATTGTCGGCACCGTTCCAATGCACGTGGGCTTGACCTGCATCTCTGCGGGCTTATCTCGCACTTTTAGTTGAGTGATATATCTGGATTATTGTTCAAAGCAACTTTAAAACCGAATTCACTCATTGTTAAAAGCTAATCCTTATTTACTACCTTTCAATTCTGGATCTTTTCCTTTAGCATTTCCTCATACAATAAGAAAGTAATGTAAACCATATGATATTAAGATGTAACAGGGAGAAAAACTGTCCTCAAAAGAGGAAGTACGGTAATTGATATCGTCAACACAACAGAGTGCTGCATTTGCCAACCTTCGGTAATAATATTTTCTGTTTTACATAGTCGGATATCTCGAACTTATACTCCGGTCTAAGACAGTACGTTTACCCGTTATTCTCGAATTCAAGAGGAGCATATACCTTGGAAACCTTTTCATTAATATTTTATAGTGAAACTTCGCATAATTATATGTTTTGATCGTTCTACGAAAATATGTTGTGTTATTGTGTTGTTGATGATTTTGAGGGGGGGTCACCCATTTTGTTCTGGGGAGGCAGGGGCGGATGGTCATCAATTTTGTACACATGTGCTATTCAGCAATTTTGTACACACAAATTAAATATTCAAAAATATGCTTAACAATTATGGGAGGGGGGTAGGTGTCATTGATTTTGTACATGACATGCAGGGCGGGGTCACTTACTTTGTACATACTTTTTTTGTTGGGGGGGGGGTCATTCACATTGTACATGCTTTACCATTAAAATCATCACCATCCCCCTTGCCATAAATTATGAACAGTCCCTAATATAGCAATTATTAACTGGAGTTTACTTTACGTCTGCATAATATTTCTATATTTTTTATGAGCTCTAGTGTAATTCAAACGAAAATGTGATATCAACAATTTATGTGAAACAACATGAACCACTTCGTTAAAGAATCGCCATACTTGTATCGTCTGCTAGCGAACACCTGTCAGTAGAGTTGTCTCCTCTTGTTCATTTAAGAACCAATCAAATGAAGAGAAATACGTCAAGCCCGGTCCGATTCAGCATGGTTACAGGACGCTATTCAAGTTCCAGCTGACGTTGAGAAGTTTCCTCGGAAAGATATTATCGGACAACATGGGTTCTTATCGGATATTACATACTGTGTAACATGAGGTACAAGTCATTCAAGTTAATATTTTCACATCTGTCACTGTTCCTATTCTGAGTTTCAATTTTTGAAGTGTAAATTTAGGTTTTGAAACTTCAAACAGTGCCTCAGTTGACGGGTTTGATCCGGTGGACAAGCGAATGTAATGACAGCATACGCCGGAGCGGGTATACTAAGTGATTAGGAAAATTCTTCTAATTTACAAATAATTTTTTGAGAATTTTTTAGAACATGGGTGTATTGCTTAAATAACTGAGCCTTTTTTCAGTTTCTGTCAGAATATTCTGGACAAATTCAAAACCATAAAACACATTCTTAATTGCCTTGAACTTTTCACTAGCCAAGTCACTTGGCAAAGTACTACTTCTGAAATCTGGTCATAAGACTCTTTCCTTGTAAGTATGGCTTTGTGTTTTAATCTTTGAGTTGTACTAATTTTATGCAAATTTGATTCAGTATTGTTTACATGAAACATGAGTAGAAATCTACATCATTGTGTACTTATGTATTATCGCATTATCTTTAATGTAAAAACTACAGCTCTGTTGAGTGGGATTTTCATTATGCATTCAGACAGTATTTTTGTTTTGTTTTTTGTTCTCAAGCAAAGACATTTCTAAAATATTTTTTTATTTGTAAGCAATAAGAATATAGCAGAAGTATGCAAATTAGTCCTGTTATAACATTATCTGGTGGTATGAAGTGTCTGTTTTACTCATATATTTATGTTTTTAATTCCAATTCACTATTTTCTTTACTTTCAAGTTGCATTTGATATTTGATAGTATAAAAATTATTCTATGTTTTCACAAGTCCAAAAATGATCTGCTATAAAGTTAGTTGATATGCTCCTCAAGTTTGTCCGTTTTTTACAGGTCCAGACCCCGGCTTGTTTTACTGCCTCGTCACTCTTAAACAATTTGTTCAACTGATGCAGGTTTTTGTTTATTTACTTATATGACATCATGTAATTTCTACACAATAACATTATACTGTTACACTATGACTTCTGAACAAACCAGTCCACCATCTTCCAAATGTTGAATGTGGTGTTCCACAAGGAAATACCACCAGTCTTTCATGAATTATTAGTCTTGGACTTGTAGATTTATTTTAGTTTCAAATCATGGGCCCAATGTTAAAAAGATTTTTCGGTCGACAAAAATAGAAATAATGAAAGACACAGCTCCAGATAAGATTTAGCTCATGTGGGTACTGTACCCACTGTATTTTTTTTGGAGTGGGTATTATGAATGTTGAGTGGGTATTTCATTTTCCGTTACCCACTGCTTTCAAATATGTGCGTATTTCAGTCATTTTACTCACCTAAGTATTACCTCATTGAGTAAGATTACTAAGCAGGTATGTTCTGTCATACCTAATCAAAACCAACTTAAATAGTATGGAAATGATTTCATAAAAAATCACTCATCCTATACTAACTGCACAACACTAGTCCTAAACAGTACAACTTGATAACAATCGATGTCTTTTTCATTACGCAAGCAATTTTTATAAATATATTCCGTACGCATTTGTTTTAAACATTTTGTGTATCTAACATTTAAATGCGTAATTGGTACGCAACAATTATTTTTCAATGCGTAAATTGAAATTTTCTACGCATATTTTACCCAGATATGCAGCTTATCTGGGCCTCTGGAAAGAAATGTCTCTTATGTTATTAACATCATAATATTATTTTATGTTTGGTTCAGCAAGTATCAAATCAAAATTACAAATGCACATATTCATCAATATATTTCTGTTTCCAGCTGACTGATGATCACCACTATGTCTCGAACAGGAAATAAAGGAAAGTCAACGCGACCTCTCGGATCACTCCGACACAATATCTCAGCACCAGACAAAGTACCGCATATTCCTCGACTGTTAAATAAGATAGATGGGACATATCAGGGTATCCAAGGCAACGCAATGTCTGTACCCCCACCGACATCGCGGGAATCCACACAGAGGGAGAGTGCAGGAGATGCAGACAAGGGGAAGAATTCTGCCCGGTCTACTGGATCATCTAGTGTCAAGTCACAGGACCTTGTGGATAGAAAGGAACTGAAAGATGCTTTGGTAAGTTCTGAAATTATTATAGATGCATCACAGGATGAAACATAGGATAGATTTTGATAAATACCTGTACCGATTCTCTACCATAGATTAGAGATTTAGTTAATATATATTGGAGAAGGAAATATAGAAAGTCTGGAAGAAATCAACACATTTCAGATGTAAGCTGAGATGTGACACTTTTATGGATGGTTTACTAGCAAAAACAGCATTCAGAACATGATTTAGAAGCAGCCTATGAATACAGGGGTGGAAATAACTTTAAAATTGCTAGTGTACTCCGGTACAGCGGCACATGTAAAATCACTTGCCCTGATAATTTTTCCACTATCCGTTTTCTTGTTGATTTTTTTAATAAACAACATAATTAACATTTGAAAGTCAACTGGACACCGGTACAGTGTGATATACAAATTTGCTTGCCCGACAGAAAAAAACACTGGACTCGGACGTCAGGCAATGGGTTATTTCCACCCCTGGAATATAGATGTAACTTTGTGCACTGTGTGTGTGAATGAAAACTTTATTTCATCTCAATAGTGTATGAAAGAAATTTTCAATGGCACAATTTTCATACCAATAATTGTTAATATTTCTTCCCATCGGTGATATTGGAGATCTGGAGATATTGCTGTAACTTTCCAAAACCAAACATCAGTGATGACTGGGTGGAGGTTATTTACCGTTATTGAATGGAGACTGTGGATATTGAAAGATTAGGATGAATGTCAGTGTTGAATCTTGAGCTGGGAGGATGCATACATTCTGTAGACTGTCAAATGTCCACTTTCTAGAATGATTCAGATTAATTTTCTTAGCACCTGGATTCAGGAACAAAGTGAAACCTGTATAGAATATTCCCAGATTATGGTATTATACAGATTTTGGTTTACATACCATGGCACATGAAAGAACAGGATTTATGAAGTATCACCAACAAAATGTATATTGTATTATTACCTTCTTGTCTTTTTGCATTTGAAACTGCCCATTGATATTTGGTTTTCTAAAAACAAGAACATATTATGCTACTCTAAATGATTCACTTGTTGTAGGAGTTGTTGACAACTTGTTTGTGAAAGAAGCAGAGAGAAAAGTACTAAGATCATGTCTTTTTTGCTCTGTGTGTGTATTTTTAGGCAAGAGAGAAAGAGCTGAAGCTGATGATTGCAGATCTAGAAAAAATCATTGAGGAGTTACGGGCCCTACTGGCCTTGAGAGACCAGGAGATAGCTGACCTTCAGGACAACATCCGGATACAGGTTAGACCTCATAAGAAGATGTTGCATTGTTGGGGTCCACAGTTGTCAGAATTGTTTATTAGTTTTCCTTCCATCTTTTTTCCTATCTTACTGAAAGTGAGATTGAAATATATTTTAACCATTTTAAAAATAATTCTCTTTCTGCACAAGTTTGACATGCATGACCTTATAGCAGCAACCTTGGATGGGGTGTAACCACAATGTTGATTTAGTTGCGGCTTCTCTGATGGCTCTTATTGTCCCCCACCGCAACGCAGAACGGGGGACTATGTATTCAGCGGCATCCGTATGCGTCCATACGTCCTGATTCTTGTTATCGTGATATCTTGTACCCAATGTCTTCAAATGTGGTGACAGCCTACATTGGGGGATTACGCAGACACCAGTCGATTTGGGTGACCTTGACCTTATCTTCAAGGTCACCATGTCACTTTGAACACTTTTCAAACTCTTGTTAACACGATATCTCATGGACTGTTGTACCCAATGTCTTCAAATTTGGTGACAGCCTACATTGGGGGATTACGCAGACGCCAGTTGATTTGGGTGACCTTGACCTTATCTTCAAGGTCACCACGACACTTTGACCACTTTTCAAACTCTTGTTAACGCGATATCTCATGGACTGTTGTACCCATGTCTTCAAATTTGGTGACAGCCTACATTGGGGGATTACACAGACACCAGTTGATTTGGGTGACCTTGACCTTATCTTCAAGGTCACCATGACACTTTGAACACTTTTCAAACTCTTGTTAACACGACATCTCATGGACTGTTGTACCCAATGTCTTCAAATTTGGTGACAGCCTACATTGGGGATTACACAGACACCAGTTGATTTGGGTGACCTTGACCTTATCTTCAAGGTCACCATGACACTTTGACCACTTTTCAAACTCTTGTTAACGCGATATCTCATGAACTGTTGTACCCAATGTCTTCAAATTTGGTGACAGCCTACATTGGGGGATTACCCAGACACCAGTCGATTTGGGTGACCTTGACCTTATCTTCAAGGTCACCATGACACTTTGACCACTTTTCAAACTCTTGTTAACAAGATATCTCATGGACTGTTGTACCCAATGTCTTCAAATTTAGTGACAGCCTACATTGGGTGATTACGCAGACACCAGTTGATTTGGGTGACCTTGACCTTATCTTCAAGGTCACCACAACACTTTGACCACTTTTCAAACTCTTGTTAACACGTTATTTCATAAAACATTGCACCCAATGTTTTCAATTATATCGACAGCCTACATTGGGTCATTATGCAGACACCAGTCATTTCAGGCATCTTGTATGTGACCAAAAAATAAAATATTGTAAATAGAGATATTCCATTCTTAAGCGGCGGGGGACATTGCCATATCAGTGGCAAACACTTGTGATATCTGATATTAGTCCTGACATGTTTTGGCAGAGAAAGAATGGTTTGAAATGAAATGACAAGGGTGAAAACTAGTCCTTCATATTGACCAGTGTACACTCTTTCCTTAAGAAGATGATTTTCAGTGAAACAAAGGTGTTGCTTACTTGTTCAGGGGGAAGAGCACAAGGCTGTCTTGCAGAAAGAGAAAAGTAAACATGCAGACACTCAGGCACTCCTGGAGGAAACTCGCTCAGAACTGGAGGATGAACAGAAACGGCTAGATGCAATACGCAAAGACATGTCCCGCAAACTCAGTGAACAGAAGACAGAGGTGAGGATGTGGCTCTCACATCTGTGCCATCATATTATTAATGCATATAAATATTTTGCTGTGTCCACTCCCTATTAACCTGGTCAGTGGATCAGTGTTCATTTCAATTGCTTTCTCAGCTCCCTGGGAGGTATCCAGTTAATCTAACTGTCAGGCTAGTTCTGTCAGACTTTGGGATAGATAGTGATTATTAGTAGTGTGGCATATTTAGTGAAGGGCTATAGATAATGAAACACTTCAGAAATACAATTGTCTGACAACAGCATGGAAGGCTGCTTATGTACCGGTAATCTACCACTGAATTTTCTGGGCAAGATTTTGTTATTTAAATACTATAGTGTTATAACTTCTTTGAGTGGTATTTTAGAAAATATGACATACAATACTAAACAAACTTTATGGGTAGCAACTTCTTTTATTTTCGTGAGTGTGACGTTTCGATGTAGGTTCTTTTACTATTGTCAAGCAGGAATGACAATGGTATGAGAATCTGTATCAAAACATCGCACTCATGAAATAAAATAAGTTGTTATCCATAAAGTTTGTTCAATATCGTAATGTTACAGCTGGAATACTGTCGACTGCAGCCTAAGGTATCATTCACTTGTATCAAGGTATTACTGTTATGGACAATTTATTTTATGGTGTGATCTGTCACAGCTGGAGATAAAGTATGCAGAGATGTTATCTGAAAAAGACAAGGAGATCTCAATACGTGATGTCAAACTCAACAGGCTGAAGCAGCAGATGGCTGACGCTCTGAAGGGGAACTCCTGGTAAGTGAAGTGGACAGGGAGAGGTGAAATGGACAGGGGGTTGGGGTGAAACGGACAGAGAAGTGTCAGGTGGATTGGGACAGTTGGGTTGGGAGGGGTTGGGTTGGGTTGATGGGGAGGAGTCACATGGACATAAGGGGTCAAATGAATAGGTAGGTTAGATGAACTGGGTGGGAAGAGTCAGGTGGACGGGAAGGGACACATTTGTGAGAAGGTTCTGGAGGAGAGGGAGGGGTCACATGGACATGCATGGTCAAATGAACAGGGAGGGGTGTAATGGACAGAGAAGAATCATATGGACAAGAAGGATCGGATGTATTGGAAAGGTCAGGTTGACAGGAAGGGATCAGGTTTACCTTCAAGGTGTGAGAGTTGTCAGATGACAAAGGAAGGAATTCTTGACATTGAAGACTAATGCTGAAGGGGTCGTTGTCAGCACAGGTACTACAGAAATGTACCACAGACACCTTTCTGTATACAGAAAGGTACCCTAGCCAAAGTTAATGTACAGAATCGTACCCTAGGACGATCCCATTCTGCATCGCGATGAGCGCTAAACCAGTTTCTCGAACGCGTACTAAAAATTATTCCTGCCTGTCAAACCGCAGAAATATTCAACATGGCAGTGCGTGTTCGTCAGGAAGAACTATATACCTTCCTTCCGCTGTCAGTTATAAAATATCAGACAATCGATTTTTCTAGAGCATGACGTCCCCTGTAGTCCGTTTTACAGAAACTTGAAAGCTGTCTACAATGGGGGTGACATACTTCGTACATATCCAGCACTGTTCTCTCAGGAGCGAAACTTTTTAAGTTTTGGGTGTCCTGAAAGGGCCGTTTCCAAATCGTTCCCACCAACAGCTCTCGTAAATGAACATGGGAAATCGTCATCATCTTCTTGATCGGAACTCTCATACTGTCATATGAGCTCCATATTCGATTGCGTTAGAATACAAAGTGAACACTCGGCGATGCAGTGAAAGCGCTCGAAATCAGGCGATCTGGAACAACACCACAAACCGGTTTCGGTTTCGGCTTGAGAAATGTGGACTCCTCTGCCGTTTAGGGTACCTGGTACGTTTCTGTACATTAACTTTGGCTAGGGTACATTTCTGTATACAGAAAGGTACCTGGGGTACATTTCTGTAGTACCTGTGCCGACAACGACCCCTTCAGCAAGACTAATAGTATACCATCATTACATTGGCAACTAGATCCCAATCACCATGGCAATATTACATCTCTTTGTAGGGAACGGCAACAACAGCTCGAGGAGCTGACCAAGGAACTAGCACGTATTCAGGATGAAGCTGACCTCCTCCGGATGAAACTCAAGGCTTATGCAAAGAACAAAACAGTAATGTATTATTGCCCCACTATAAATGAAAGGAGCATATTCTGCAATTTGACTTGTTGAAAGTTCTTAAATAGGATTTCTAAACCAGAATTCTTCTCATCCTCTATATCGCCAGGGCTCGCGTGTCAATAAACCTGCACTTCATCTTGGATCTATTCACTTGGTTCTTGCTATCTTAAATTACATGTCTATATATTTCCAATAACAGATTACCAGCCGATCAAACGTTAAGATAAGGAGAAAAGAAAAGGAGAGAACTCATATGTCCATATTTTTTATATTACCCACCCAACTTGCATTCTGATTGATACGATAGGCTCAGCATTGTAGCAAATCAAGGGCAGGTAATTTGCAATTACCCATACAAGCACCAAGTGAATGGATCTAGTGGTTAGTGCTGGTTTTTCCAAAATGCAAACCCTTGAAATATTCTTTACTGTGTTATGAATACTTTCTTGATAGTATGGATATCACAGTTGTCAATCATTTGATCAATATTTACCAAAAGTTGTTCTGATTTTGATGGTTGTTAACTGCAACCAGGTTGCTGTTGTGCAAAGTAATCTTAGCTAAGGTTTGTTTGTACAACAGCCCCCGTGCATTTTAACATGACAGTTGTTACTAATACTGCTGCTACTGTTACCGCAACTGATGCTGCTGTTACAATGACTTCTTCTACTACTGCTGCCACAGCATCTACTCCAGCAGTGGATGGTGTAGTTACCAGCCTGATCCCAACATGCTAGGTAGGTAGATAAGGTTTTAGGGCGACCTTGGGCCTTAAAAGGCCTCTATGCGCCCAAATCCCAACATGGTAGTGTACAGTGTGTTATCTCCCTTGACAGGGAAGCTGCTCAAACTGCCCTGATATGATGGCCAAGCTGGACCGTGCCCACCTGATGGTGAAGGACAGAGATCACACTGTGAAGGAGCTGAAAGCTGTGTGCAGCAAGCTGGAGAAACAGCTAACTCAGCAAGACCAGCTACTTAAGTCCTGGGCGGACAGCAAGGGCTACAAGGCCGTGCCTCCAAAATGACCAACACTGAACACGTGATTTTCAACAGGAACACTTTGTCAGGGTTTGGTGCATGGCTGACAAATTCGGAGCTTATTTTGTGCCAATTGGATAGACAATCTGACAGCATACATGCACCAAAGGGTATTACTTACATATAAATATCAATATCATATCATCATATAGACATGGTATGGAGATATTTATTGAGACATGATATTTCTTACTGATAATTGTTTGAGAAAAGTTCAGTTGGCTGTCTGCTGTCTTCACAACTCCATTTCTGTCTGAACAGACAGAAGAAAAGAGGGATTAAGTTTTCACTCACATTGGTGCAAGTGACATAACTTAAGCCCAAATATTCTTTGGTTTCATTATACTAAACGCATGTTACATTCTTGCATTTCCATATCAAATGGAGTTCATTTAGTATGCAGATAGCATGGTATAATTTTGCATTTCATGCCATATATGGATGGAGTTGATTTAGTATGCATATAGCATATATTCTTGTACATCATGCCATATATGAATGGAGTTCATTTAGTGTTCATATAGCATGGTACATTCTTGCATTTCATGCCATATATAGATGGAATTCATTTAGTATGCCTGAGGCATATATTCTCGCATTTCATACCATAATTGGATGGAATTCATTTAGTATGCCTATAGCATATATTCTTGCATTTCATGCCATATAACATATGGATGGAATTCATTTAGTATGCCTATAGCATATATTCTTGCATTTCATGCCATATGGATGGAATTCATTTAGTATGTGTATAGCATCATGTATTCTCAAATTTCATGCCAGTGAAATGTGACACAGGGACTTTAAAGCAAACCTGGTCAAACCTCAGATGAAATATATTTGTGCAAATACTTGTAAACTGTCACTCATACTACATACCTCCAAGGCAACACATGGGACCCTGCTCGAGTATCACAGAGTTTGCACATGTTGGTTCATTCTGGGTTTCTTTAAAATATGTTACTCTCTGTCTTCTGGATTCAAATGGACTATGAATTGCTATATCTGCTGACAAAAACTATTATTTTTCCTTATCCCGACTCATGATTATTATGCTTGTCTCCTCCTATGCGAATGATAGTGGAACACTTGAAATTCCTTGTAGTTCCCTTGAAGAGGACGTAAAAGTACACTCACCCACGATTTCAGCTGAGTTTGTCGTTGACTGAATCAGTCAAGCATTTTATTACAGCACAGTGTCCTATATTATATTGTAAGACAATTTTTGTTTATGTAGTCCATTAACTTGCAATCGTTGTATTGTATTGTACATACTTGCAACATCATTTTAGATGCCAGTATTCTTGTTGTGCCACATGATTGAAGAACCATTTCATTGATAAACCACATTATACAGTGAGACCCAAGATACCCGGACCCCAAATATCCGGAAACCTCGCCTTCCGGTCAATTTTCATAAAAAACAATCTCTTACGTTATAAAAGTGACTGTCTATAACGGATATGCGGTTTCAGTTCCCTACGGTATATTTTACAAACCAACCGTCTAAATCAACACAAAATTAACTCACTTATCCGCACAAAGCTTTGATCTATGGCTGACCGTGTGAAGTGCTAATCCAGGATTAATGACCGATCAGCAGGGTATTGGTGGTGATTAGTAGGCCTATCTGGCACAGAGTGAATTGTAATTGGCAAATCAAAATGACCATGCTGTTTTGGAAGTGATTTTAAACCAGAAGTGTACCGGTATGCTCGCTTCACCGAAAGCATGGATGACAGAAATCCAGATATCCGGATATTCAGTTATCCAGACGATTTACACAAAAATGAATGTGTCTGGATATCCGGGGTCTTACTGTAGTTGCATAAAGAATGGCTGAGATAGTCAATAACCCTGTCTCCTTTCCCTTCTCTCTACTCCTGTATCCCTCTTGTCTTTACTATCTTCATTCTCTTCCCCTGTATCCAGCCCTTCTATTTCCTCTCTACCAGTGAAGGTCCGGGTTAGAATATTTATCTTCAGTAACCCATGCTTGTCGTAAGAGGCGACTAACGGGATCGGCTGATCAGGCTTGCTAACTTGGTTGACACATGTCATCAGTTCCCAATTGCGCAGATCGATGCTCATGTTGTTGATCACTGGATTGTCTGGTCCAGACTCAATTATTTACAGACCGCCGCCATATAGCTGCAATATTGCTGAGTGCGGCGTAAAACTAAACTCACTCACTATTCGATTATCAGCTTGGGTGAATCCTATGTCTGGTGTCCCCATGTCATAAAATGGCATTATGAATGATAATCGGTTTCTTAAATGTATTGTTCGTGAGTCATTTCTTCACCTTTTTCCTCCCAGAACAAGCCAATATCCAGATATTTGTCCACATAAACCACATTGACATGTATCTCCCCTCTAGTCTACAATCTACACAATGTTGTAGCTGCTGCAAGGGATCAGGTTTCATGTGACATTCAGTATGTATCTGCTTGTAAGTCAGAACATGTAACCTGACACAGGAAGGCTGTTTTCATACATCAACATTGATGCATGTATGAGTGAAATGACTCAGTATTTCAAACATTCCTCATGCCAAAACAGTTTGTTGGGTTTTGTTTGTCATTTACAAAATGTTATCATTTAATGTAAATAATACTAATTTTTCCTTATCCTGACTCATGCTCTTTTGCTTGTCTTCTTCTTCTTGCGAACATAATGGAACACTTGTATCTCCTTATTTGAAGCTCCCTTCAAAATAAAATCACTAATTGGTACTCACCACGAGTTGCTCCCCTTTGTCTCCCCTGGCGGGAAAGGTGTCGCCACCCTCTGGCCATGTGCTCCACTCTCTCCTTCTTCGCCCAGTGAGCAGGATGTGAGAGCGCCTTGTGTCTCCTTACACACCATATCCTTTGATAATCTCTTAGTTTTACCTCTCATAGGTTACTATAGAGGCATAGCTAGTATCCTTTACTATTTGTATTGATTAATTATCGTGATTTCTACTGTTTATTCACGCGTATTCGTGATTGTTCAGCTAGCTTTACGCTGATGAAAATCTGTACGATTTGTAGATTACGCTTTTCTGCCTCCCATCCACATGTAATATGCCCTAGTTGTTCTAATGCCTTGCGCTTAATTCCGCGCTGCAGTTACTGCATTAATTTATCTCATTCTGCATTTAATAAATATCATCTTTATGCCTCTTAAGACGTGCTGCAGATAGATCACGCAAAACAAGGGCAAAACATGGCAGAGAGTCCAGATATTCCATCCAGTCAGCTGCTAGCGATCGACCCTCTCCCGCCTGGTGTTCTGCTAGAGACCCCTGCGGCAGAGGAACGTGGACGAGTCCGTTACCTCGAAGAAACGACCGCCTCCCCAGACATCCCGTCCATTGCAGACTAAGTCTAAGAGGGTCTCATCGCCGCTCTCAACGCAGATTGAGGACACCCAGGGCAGCGCAGACTTCCAAAGGGAAATTCACGAAGACAGCAAGAACTTTCTCAGCGAGATCGCTCCAGCAGCAGAGTTGGGCCTCTACGATGATCAGCCGATAATCATCCCGACTTTCACGGCAGAAGAAGCGACCGGTGTCAGCGACTGTGACTTCTGCAGAGATCACCATGCAGCCTGATGCCTCTACACCGGCGTCAGACGTCATTGATGTGAACCCCATCGCAGAAAAGACGCCCGGCGACTTCGCCACAGATCATCCCAGAAGACATGATGCGGCAGATTATGAACATCATGGAGGACCACTACAAACTCGCAAGCAGGTCCGAGCCAGCGAAGGCTCCAACGTGAACAGCACCCCAGAGGCACCCCCGTCAACGTAGCAGCCAAGACGATGTCACCTTCTGGAAGGAAGTCCCGCACCACCTTGACGAAGGACCTAGATGTACAGCCTTCGCGAAGGCGGGAGAGATCATCACCATCTTCGATTTCATCTCTAGATATGGACTCAGACCATCAGACATCACGGAAGCCTTCGCGAAGGTCATATCATCGATCCCCCGGACCGGACGCAAATGAAGCTTCGCGAAGGCATTCGCGAAGGACATATGATTCCAGATCTTCATCGTCTAGAAGAACATCGAGGGACTGCCGAAGAGCTTCGCGAAGCTATCAACATTCACCTCACAAGTCTCCGAGAAGATCATCCCATAGACGATCTCCACTTCGTTCATCACCAGGTCGATCACCACAAACCTCATCAGATATACAGACAGCTACACGCAGTCCCGAAGAGCATCTACAATTTGTTAATGATGATGGTTTTGAGGATGATGGAGGAATCATATTTTCTGATGCAGAGATACGGTATTGGATGGTCAATAACCTAGATCTCACATCACCATCTAAAAGTGGCAATACAGCTCAGACGTATTTGATGAAGGAAGATGATCCAGATGCAATCACTCTACCCCCGATCGACCCGATTGCGGCAGTGCCACAGAATCTAGATGCAGCTTTCCTGAAAGCTACGAAAGTTCAGATACCACATCTGCCCAACTTTCAAGCCAAGAAGTTCTCCACGCATAACATGGACTCCTTCTACAAGGCCCAGGACATCGATGAGAACTATAAGATCATCAGCGATGTAAAGAACAAGATTTACAAGATGGATGATCGCAGTTGGCTCATATAGAAACCATGGCGAGGCGTATGTTCTTTGGGTTAAATAGATCTAGGGACGATCAATGAGACTCTTATTACTAGATTCGGGAGTTCCACGAACGGAAGATGATAGAATGATTTATTCTGCCTTACTTATGCAAAAGAAAGATCAGCAGTTTTAGCGGATCATCTTACATCTGTTTCAGCAGCACTGACCTTAGCTTCGTCGTCAAGGCCTCCTCGCCTCCTGTAATTGGGGAGAACTTTACAGCCCACTTTATACAGCCCGTGGTCGACAACATCCATCTTTGGCGGAGAAATCGACAAAGTCGCCAAGGAAGTCTCTAAGGATTCCAGGGAAGTCCTTATGATTAGATCGATGGACACACTAGCCAGCGTCATTAAGTCGGAGACTTCACAAAGATACTCAGGCAGATCTAAGTTCACGGGCCTACAAAGAGCAAGAGACAGGAAGATAGCCAGCTCTAGAGGTAAAGATTCTTTTAAATTAAGCCCATATGGCAACTATAGAGGAGGATCAGGAAGAGGCAGGACACCCAGAGGTTCCCGCAATTATAGACGCTGAAACACAGGTTCGGAACGACTGGAGTCTTCCACCCCCAGCCGTTCCAGTACAGCCAGCTCAAGTGGGTGGACGCCTCCAACTACACTGGGAAAACTGGGGAATATTGCAAGACCCGCCCGTCTCCAACATTCTTCAACACGGATTTCGTATTATCCCTCTACAGGCCAAGCCTCCGCTGACAATCAAACCCCCAAGTTCGATTTACAAAGCCAACAACTACCAAAGATAAGAGAGGCTGTTTCATCACTCCTATCCAAACAGGCCATAGAAGTAATAGATCAAGCAAACGTCGAACCAGGTTTCTACTCCCCAGTTTTCCTAGTTCCCAAGAAAAACTCACGGAGAAATACAGACTCATCTACAACATGAGCTTTTCAACAAGAACTATCTATACGCAAACCACCGAAGTTTAGCATGATACATTTACCTCAGTTACGCCAGATTATTAGGTCCTATGGACTACATGGGCAGCATAGATCTACAGGATGCCTACCTGCACATCCCCATTCATCCCGATTCCAGGAAATACCTACGATTTACTCTAGAAGGGCTACATTACCAGTGGAAAGTACTCCCATTCGGAATATCATCAGCCCCCTGGCTATTCACGAGGATAACGAAACCGATTATCAAATTTCTACATCGTCAAGGGCTACGCAGTGCGTTTTACCTCGACGACGGGATACAAGTAGATCAAGATCCACTGCGTCTCAAACTACAGTTAAATTACATCATAAAGCTACTAACACAACTAGGTTGGTTAGTAAACTTACGCAAGTCGGACCTAGTACCATCGCAAGACCTGCAGTTTCTAGGTATTCGATTCATCACAAATCGCAACCGTATTATGGTACCAGAAGACCGTTGGCTCAAGATACAACAGACCATTCCACCAGCTCTACTCTCTCCGTTACCACTGCGACAATGGCAGAGCCTACTAGGTCTTCTCACATCAGCCCAAGACATGACTGTCACAGGCAGATTACAGTTACGTCCCCTACAGGTCCTCATCAACGCACATCTCAACGATGTACAACCATTCAGTCTACCGAAACATCTCAGACCACATCTACTATGGTGGACCAAGAAATCGAATGTCTGCGAAGGGATTTGTTTAGCAGAGCAGGAATACAAAACCCATCTGTATGTAGACGCGTCACTCCAAGGTTGGGGAGCTCATCTCACCAACCACACGATATCAGGGTTATGGAATCAGCAAGAATGCAAACTCCATATAAACAGTCTAGAAATGAAAGCTGTAATCAACGCCATTCTACATTGGAGCACATTTCTACAAAATGCGCGCCTAATGATCCATACAGACAATTCGACAGTGGCGTTCTACATAAACAAGCAAGGCTCAACGAGATCGATGAACCTTTTGAACCTAAGCTTTCAACTGTTCGATTTAATACAAGATCTAAATCTACATGTCAGAGCAGTGCACATTCCCGGAGCCAGAAATATACTAGCAGACGCTCTCTCTCGGCCTCATCTACCATCACCGACAGAGTGGATGATCAACAGGGAAATTTTTTGCACAGATAATCAAGCAATTAGGAGCGCCGCTAATAGACCTATTCGCCACGCGATTCAACAATCAGCTACCGACATTCGTGTCACCAGTCCCAGACCCCCAAGCTTGGGCAACGGACGCTCTAAGTCTATCATGGGAAGGCCTCAATGCGTACGCGTTTCCGCCGCCAGCAATAATACCTCAAGTATTACAGAAAATCAGACAAACACAGAGCCTACAACTCACTTTGGTCGCGCCCTACTGGCCGGCCAGAACGTGGTTTCCCATACTAATTCAAGAAATCGGTCAACCAACACTGGAGCTACCCAAGCGCGCAAACCTGTTAATTCATCCTCACACCAAACAAGTGCACGGAAACCCAGCAATGTTCCAACTACACGTATGGACTGTATACAAATGTGTTTAAACAAGAGAGGATATTCTGCCAGGGCGGCAAAAGCAGTCACGCTTGCCTTACGTTACTCAACTCGTAACTTGTACGACGACAAGTGGCACAGTTTCGAAAATTATGCAACAAAGAAAGGGTTTACAGCAAGAGAGGCTTCACAACCTCAAGTGGCAGACTATTTGTGTTACCTACGCCAAAACAAACATTTAAAAGGTTCAACGATATCAACATATCTTGCCGCGCTTAGTTCTGTAATCACCATGAGAACGGGTGTCAAATTGACAAGATCTCCAGAGTTACTGGCCTTACTACGAGCTTTCCGATTGGAGGACCAAAAGCGGAAGTTCCACGCCCCAGCTTGGGATCTGAATGTAGTGTTACAACACCTCACGAGTGAGGTCTATGAACCTTTGGAATCGACAAACTTTGAATTTCTCTCACAGAAAACACTGTTTCTGCTATCGCTAGCCACAGCAGCAAGAATGTCTGAAATTCACGCTCTGGATTACGAGAGGATACAGTTTGATGACAATCATAACACAGCGCACCTCGGATTAAGATGGGATTTCATCGCAAAAAAATCAACTGCCAGGTCAACCAGACAGATTATTCCACATCCCGGCGCTATCCTCTATTCTCGGATCACAAGATACACAAGACCTATCACTGTGTCCGGTAAGAGCGCTCAAAGTTTATTTACGACGATCCAAAACAAGGAGAAGATTTCTCAAACGTTTATTCATCCCCTTATCGCCTACGAATCAAACAGAAGTGTCACGGACCACAATATCTATTTGGATAAGGACTGTCATTCTCCGTGCCTACAAGGCAGCAGGCTTGGACCCACCAACAGCATCAAATCCACATGAGATCAGGGCACTGGCCTCTACCCTCGCCCTACACGGTAACTGTTCCTTGAACACGATTATGGAAGGATGCTATTGGAAATCTAACATGGTATTTGCTAATCACTACCTAAGAGACATCACTACAGAAGATGTCTCTGGCATTCACCATTTCGGACCACTGGTCCTCGCTCAGCAACTGACAGTCCCTCGTAGGCGTTAAAATATTATCCTCACAAGATTAATATGTATTTTATACATACTCATCTAGCTTATAACTCTACGGAGTTTTAGGGCTATGTATATATGTTCAGCTTAAGTATTCAACCTTAAGCATATACTTGGATATAGTCAATTTCAGTGCCTCTATCAGAGTCACCTATATATATATATATATAATTTATATGTATTGTTCAATATATTCATAATGTAATTCCCCTTTAATGGCTTTATATAACCTATGGTTTTCTTTATACAGGAAACATCCTAAATCTAAGCCTTCATGAAGTTCCCGTAGGGGATATTACAGTATATCTATACAAAATCACTAATTATAAATCCAAAGTATTCTGTTACCCACCTCCGTTCCGTAGGATGCTACAAGTAAAGAGCATGAGTCAGGATAAGGAAAAATATGTAATTTTAGAGTAAAATTGATATTTTATACTTATCCTGACTCATGAGGTTAGCTCCTCCCATCCTCCCCCACATAACACTTTGGATTTCCTGTAAATTCAAGTGTTGGGCTCAAGCTAAATCAGGAGAGAGTGGAGCACATGGCCAGAGGGTGGCGACACCTTTCCCGCCAGGGGAGACAAAGGGAGCAACTCGTGGTGAGTACCAATTAGTGATTTTATTTTGAAGGAGCTTCAAATAAGGAGATACAAGTGTTCCACTATGTTCGCAAGAAGAAGAAGACAAGCAAAAGAGCATGAGTCAGGATAAGTATAAAATATCAATTTTACTCTAAAAAATTACATTTTTATGGATCCGGATAGAAAGTGGAAGGCTGTTTTGTGCATCATGGATGCGGATTAAAAGTGTCATCCCTCACTGATGTGTTGTATGCAGGCTTGTATTTACAAGTCAGTATTAATCAACAGCTGATTTACATGGCTTCCGGATGAGACTTGAGGTTTAGGCAGTGATAGTTATCATAGAGTCAGGTTGTGTGATCTGAAAGTCTTGAATTCAGTCCTTTGTTTTACAACCAAATAATTAAGGACTTGCACAACTGGTAAATATCGTTTGTATATGTGACAATCCAAATGTTGGATTTCAGGTTGTGTCAGTTTAGAGAATGTCTTCAGGCTCTCAGAGTAGTTCCTAGATGTAACCATAGTAACAAAAGTAAAAGTAAGATAAATATACATGTAGTACTAAATAGTGATATTTAATCATACTTTCTCAAAAAAAAATTGTGATAGAACATAATATAATATGAACGTTAATGCTGCATTAAAGAGTGTTCAGTTGCTATCATCTGCAGTAGATCACAGCTGCTATGCAGAGTTGTCTTCCCTAAGTGCTCCAGGATTTGTTGATTATGGATTGAAATCCCCGATTTGCTCCATTAAGATCCATGGTTGGTCACTTTGTAGGCTTTACCCCCCTTATAAGGCTGACATGCATTGGTTCAGATTGTTGCTCTGCATTTAGAGTAATCAACCCTTTTCAAGACCATCTGTAATCTAAAGTCTGAATTAATAAGCAGAGGCTGGTTGTTTATTCTGCTGTATTTATTACTATGACATCAGGTTCACCATGGACTGTATCGGCATATAGTGAAGTCACTTGCATTGTTTAGCAAAAAAGAGTAACAAGAAAAATGTACAACCGAACTTCTTAAATATTTTAACATTATCCTAATTGCCTTATATAATGCTAATTTTGTTATCAAATGAATACAAGCATGTGGTTTCACATACTTCCAGAAGTTCAAACATGCAGTGACATTTCATTTGTGATAGCATTAAATAGATTACAATGCACTGACATGACTGGAACACGGTGGTGCAACTAGCATTTACCTTTGATGTAAGTAATTGACATTTGGTCTTTAACTTTCTGATCAACCAGTTGACATAAAATATGTTGATCATCTGAATCCATCTAAGCCAAAGTAATCTTAATAATTCTACAATTTCTGTGACAGTGAAATAATATCTCAGGTTCATATTCATAACTTTGTATCTGTATCAACATAACCATAAGTAGCGAAAATGTTGACAATGTTGTGCTGATGTTATTCTGTGGGATGTGCTGTGGTTGGTTCCACAAATACTTGTGATGTCAATTTCCTTGTTCATAGTTAATCATACATGTGTTCATTTTCCACCGTCCCACCTCTCACTCACATCAGGACCCTATCGCGGGGGTCGGCTTATGTACGAAACAAACCATTTTGACACTGATTTTTTTAAGGGTCAAGTTAGGGGATGGCTTATCTACGTATCCATATGGTGAAACATGACAAGTGTCATATATATCATATGTGCACATATCACTTTTGCCTAGCAACCATTGTTTCTCTATTTCGTCATCTGTGACGTCATTTAAACGATTGAACGTGACGTCAATGAACAGGGCAGTCACACTTGCTTACCGTGTTTTACTGCTCAATTGTACACCTAATAAAAGGATACTAAAGAAAAACAAGTAAATACAAAATTTCCCACTCATTTTGTATAAGTCGTATGACACACTTGAGAATGTCACACTTGCTCGTGTAATAATCTCTATATACGGTACAGGTAATCTCAGTCACCATGAATCTGAAGTCTTGACACGTCTTCTTTCATTTTATGATAACACATGTTGTCACTTTAGTTTACAGATAATGTACACATAATTAAATGCCATGAACAGTTTGTTTTAATAATACCTTAAAATTAATTTTAAAAAATGGTCTATATAATATATTGTGCTTTACTGAAAGTAATTGGAGACCATCATTGCCAGTAACTGAACTATATGTTCGTCCGTCCATCCTTGCAATGTATGTGGGTGTGCCTTACTGTGATAACTGTTGATTTTGTGTTCGTTAATCAGAGATTAATATGGTTAAGGATGGAAAATATCTTAAGAATATTTACATTTTAACATTTATTTTTATTTTTATTGACATATCATTGCTAATTCAAACCATTTCTTATTTCATGAAATAAAGAAAAGACTTACAAATGGTACAGTGTTTTTAATATCATATTTACATCCATATTCACACCAATATTTACAATAAGTGAAAGGGTTACAGTTGGCCGTTTGCTTGAACTGTGCAGGCTCCCGTGAAGAGCCAGGTTACAATTGATCTTCAGCAATCCATGCTTGTCATATAAGGTGACTAATTGGATTTGGTGGCCACCCCGCCGACTTGGTTGTAGGACAATGCTCATGTCAATGATTGCATTGTCTGTTCCAGACTCGATAATTTACAGACTGCCGTGATACAGCTGGAATACTGCTGAGTGCTGCTTTTAACAAACAGAGTTCTGGCAGACTGGCTACACTGGTGTTATTCCTGTAGAAGTTGAAGAAGAAATTATCCAGATGTCCAGCAAGCATGTCCATACTTTTGGAGTAGTATCACGCTACAGACCAGAAGACTGACTGACTGAGTTTGGTTTTAAGCCGCTTTTAGCAATATTCCAGCAACATCACGGCGGGGGACACCAGAAATGGGCTTCACACATTGTACCCATGTGGGGATTCAAACCCGGGTCTTCGGCGTGACGAGCCAACGCTTTAACCACTAGGCTACCCCACCGCCCCTACAGACCAGAAGAGTCAACACTTCCAGTAACATTGTCTGTACTCTTGAACTAACATCACTGATGTAGACCAGAAGTGCATTCTCCTACTTCCTACACAGTGATCCATCACTGGTGTAACACACAACAGGCCAGCTTCTATTCTCATTGGTCGTACCCACTGTCAACATTCTCCTCCGTTGGGTCAAGGTCTTCTGGTTCCTGAAAGTGAAAACATGAGCAATTGTAGCTCTAAAGTGATCGTAACTCCCATACTTTAATAAGATAGTTGTAGTGCTAAGTAGTGGTATTCCGATTAATTGAAATAATCAAGATTGGTCGCGAGTGACCAAACGACCAAGCAATCGATCACATTTTCTCATAATCGAACACAAACGATTTTGGAACTGCTGTTTTAGTGTTTGAAACGCTTGACGATGGAAGATATCTTCGAAGTTGTCAGGGCCTGAAAACTTGTTTAATTATTAGAAAACTCACTTCACTAACTGAAAAGTCATGACTGAATATTTCTTGAAGACTCCAGAAAGTTTATGTTCATGATATATTACTCAGCACTTTAAAGTAGCAAGTTGCATCATGTTATACATATCTACAATAACAATCTTGGTAGGAAAATCTGAAAAATGACGCTAACCAATTTTTTTCGATGATTGTCCGTTGGTAATGAAGCAATCATCAATTGTGAAATTTCAATCAATTCCCAACACTAGTGCTAAGATTGTTATGAGAAACAGAGCCCTAGCAACTACAGACTGGACACCTACAAACATTGCATCTACAGACATGACACATACCCTGGGCTCCCGAGGCTCCAGCTCGTCCCCATACTGAATGGCCAGGTCTATCTGCAACAAGATGTCGTTGATGCTCTCTTCATCCGAGATGTCCAATGGCAGGAACTTCACCAGGGCGTAGTCATCCACCTGGAGTGTGAATGTTGTTAAACCATCAATGACAGCAATATTACAGTAACATCCTTCAATTTCATCCAGGGAAACTAGAGATTATATTGTGTAGTGAATATATTGTTTTATACCACAGTCAGTGTATATTCCAACTGTATCAAACATAAAAGCAGCTTGTGCAACAATCTATGGTTTATTAGTTGATACTAAGAGCCAAGCTTTGTGAAAATAAATCCCCTTTAATTCAAGATTATTTTGTTTCTCAAATCTTGCAAATGGTCTCTCTGGTAAACATCATCAGTAACTGACAAGCCAACTGCATCCTTTATAACCTCTGTGTTATTCACCCTTACTCTTAAGCGATATTTTGACAATGTATTTACAAAGATTACTTACCAGCTTTGCAACGGCCTCGTTAAGTTTCTTGAATCTGTGGCTGAATTTCCGTCCATGAATTCTTTCGGTGTAGCAAGTTCTCCATGTCCGGGTCCAGATACCTAGAGAACACATAAAGTAGTGAGTGAGTGAGTGAGTTCAGTTTTACGCTTTTAGCAATATTCCAGCTATATCACGCAGGGAACACCAGAAATGAGCTTCACATATTGTACCCATGTGGGGAATCGAACCCGGTCTTCGACGTGATGAACTTAACGCTTTAATCACTAATACGCTACTACCCCACCTTCACATAAAAAGTAGAACCATTACACATCAACCACACTTCCAGTCAGTGTGTATTGTTTTATTCTGCTTTTAGCAATATTCCATCAATATCATGGTCTATATAATATCTTGTGCTTTACTGAAAGTAATTGAGACCATCATTGCCAGTAACTGAACTATCTGTTCATCCTCATTCATCCTGGTAATGTATGTGGGTGTGCCTTACTGTGATAACTGTTGATTTTGTGTTCAAGTTAATCAGAGATTAATATGGTTAAGGATGGAAAATATCTTAAGAATATTTACATTTTAACATTTATTTTAATTTTTATTGATATATCATTGCTAATTCAAACCATTTCTTATTTCATGAAATAAAGAAAAGACTTACAAATGGTACAGTGTTTTTAATATCATATTTACATCCATATTCACACCAATATTTACAATAAGTGAAAGGGTTACAGTTGGCAGTTTGCTTGAACTGTGCAGGCTCCCGTGAAGAGCCAGGTTACAATTGATCTTGTCATGCTTGTCATATAAGGTGACTAATTGGATTTGGTGGCCACCCCGCCGACTTGGTTGATGCATATCTTTGTAGGACAATGCTCATGTCAATCATTGCATTGTCTGTTCCAGACTCGATAATTTACAGACTGCCTTGATACAGCTGGAATACTGCTGAGTGCTGCTTTAAACAACAGAGTTCTGGCAGACAGGCTACAGTGGTGTCATTCCTGTAGAAGTTGAAGTAGAAATTATCCAGATGTCCAGCAAGCATGTCCATACTTTTGAAGTAGTATCACGCTACAGACCAGAAGACTGACTGACTGAGTTTTGGTTTTACACCGCTATTAGCAATATTCCAGCAACATCACGGCGGGGGACACCAGAAATGGGCTTCACACATTGTACCCATGTGGGGATTCGAACCCGGGTCTTCGGCGTGACGAGCCAACGCTTTAACCACTAGGCTACCCCACCGCCCCTACAGACCAGAAGAGTCAACACTTCCAGTAACACTGTCTGTACTCTTGAACTAACATCACTGATGTAGACCAGAAGTGCATTCTCCTACTTCCTACACAGTGATCCATCACTGGTGTAACACACAACAGGCCAGCTTCTCATTGGTCGTACCCACTGTCAACATTCTCCTCTGTTGGGTCAAGGTCTTCTGGGTCCTGAAAGTGAAAACATGAGCAATTGTAGCGCTAAAGTGATCGTAACTCCCATACTTTAATAAGATAGTTGTAGTGATAAGTAGTGGTATTCCGATTAATTGAAATAATCGAAGATTGGTCGCAGTGACCAAACGACCAAGCAATCGATCACATTTTCTCATAATCGAACACAAACGATTTTGGAACTGCTGTTTTAGTGTTTGAAACGCTTGACGATGGAAGATATCTTCGAAGTTGTCAGGGCCTGAAAACTTGTTTAATTATTAGAAAACTCACTTCACTAACTGAAAAGTCATGACTGAATATTTCTTGAAGACTCCAGAAAGTTTATGTTCATGATATATTACTCAGCACTTTAAAGTAGCAAGTTGCATCATGTTATATATATCTACAATAACAATCTTGGTAGGAAAATCTGAAAAATGACGCTAACCAATTTTTTTTCGATTGTCCGTTGGTAATGAAGCAATCATCAATTGTGAAATTTCAATCAATTCCCAACACTAGTGCTAAGATTGTTATGAGAAACAGAGCCCTAGCAACTACAGACTGGACACCTACAAACATTGAATCTACAGACATGACACATACCCTGGGCTCCCGAGGCTCCAGCTCGTCTCCATACTGAATGGCCAGGTCTATCTGCAACAAGATGTCGTTGATGCTCTCTTCATCCGAGATGTCCAATGGCAGGAACTTCACCAGGGCGTAGTCATCCACCTGGAGTGTGAATGTTGTTAAACCATCAATGACGGCAACATTACAGTAACATCCTTCAATCTCATCCAGGGAAACTAGAGATTATATTGTGTAGTGAATATATTGTTTTATACCACAGTCAGTGTATATTCCAACTGTATCAAACTTAAAAGCAGCTTGTGCAACAATCTATGGTTTATTAGTTGATACTAAGAGCCAAGCTTTGTGAAAATAAATCCCCTTTAATTCAAGATTATTTTGTTTCTCAAATCTTGCAAATGGTCTCTCTGGTAAACATCATCAGTAACTGACAAGCCAACTGCATCCTTTATAACCTCTGTGTTATTCACCCTTACTCTTAAGCGATATTTTGACAATGTATTTACAAAGATTACTTACCAGCTTTGCAATGGCCTCGTTAAGTTTCTTGAATCTGTGGCTGAATTTCCCGTCCATGAATTCTTCGTGTAGCAAGTTCTCCATGTCCGGGTCCAGATACCTAGAGAACACATAAAGTAGTGAGTGAGTGAGTGAGTTCAGTTTTACGCCGCTTTTAGCAATATTCCAGCTATATCACGGCAGGGAACACCAGAAATGAGCTTCACATATTGTACCCATGTGGGGAATCGAACCCGGGTCTTCGACGTGATGAACGAACGCTTTAACCACTACGCTACCCCACTGCCCCCACATAAAGTAGAACCATTACACATCAACCACACTCAGTCAGTGTGTATTGTTTTATTCTGCTTTTAGCAATATTCCATCAATATCATGGTGGGGGATACTTAAACTGGGCTTCACACATTGTACCCATGTGGAGAATCAAACCTGGGTCTTTGGTGACTGGCTTGAACCACTACACTACCCCACTGCACCCTCAACCACAATGAAGTTCTTGGGGTTTGTGTCAGGGTCTTGTGACTTGGGATGATATGACTTGTGTATTAGGTTACCACGACAACTAGAAATATTTTAAACAAGATACAAATCCCAGCCGCTATATAGCTTGGATATTGCTGAATGCGGCGTAAAACTAAACTCACTCACTCATCCATCTGAACACTTCTTAAGTTAACACAAACATAATACAGTTTTTAGCATATGACCTTGAGGCTGAACTTGACCTCACCTGTCCAAGTCTTTCTTGGCCTTTTTGCTGAGCAGGTCCAACTTTGTGAGGATGTTGACGTGAGTGATCTCCAGGTTCACCATCGTGGACAACGCTGTCAGCACTCCTGACGTGAACTTGGATGCCTCGATCATGAACTGTGAGTCGATGAGGAACACGCCACATACACGGAAGTTCCAGTTCTGCAAGGCTTCCACCAACTGCTTCATGGCCGGGATGTGTGTGTACAACTCAATCTGACCTGAAATGAAGCAGTGGAAATTCATTTGGAATGTTTAATAAAGTGATTGTAGGCCAAGTCCATTATAAGAATTTACTAAAGTATTCAAGTTATGATTGTCTACAATATATTTGTCAAACAGTACCCAGGTACCTGCACCCAGATATGGATGCCATACTACACAAATAATTCTATCAGTTGACAGTAATTGATAACTAAGGCCAAAATATTTTATTTTCTTTCATGATCTTTGTTATCTCTTCCTCTAAAGTTACCTGGGTCCCTTGAAGTTCAAGCGAATGAATCCATTATTTATGCCAAATTTATGCCGACAAAACTGTCACTCACTTTACACCATCACATTTGATGAATATGAAGTATGATAGAATGGATGACTGTTTTCCTGGATATCAAAGCCTTTCACTTACCTGGACAGTCAAAAATAATGTAGTCATCTTCAATGTCATCCAGCTGTTCACGAAGCCAGTCCAGGTTCTGGATCAGGTATCTGAAGTGAGGCAGGCGTGGTATAAACAGTCGTATAGCATTGTTATACTGAGCTATTGATGATTATTATATGTATGTATGTACGTATGTATGTATGTATGCATTTAAGTATGAGTGTGTATGTGCGTTATTATGCATTAGCGTCATGCGCCTGCCTGCCTGCCTGTCTTGGCGATGCGATGTATGTATGTATGCGATGTGCGCGTATGTACACGAGTGTGTAGGTATGTATGTATGTCTGTATGTGTGTATGTAAGGATGAACGTAAGTATATGCGCGCGTGTATATGTTGTGTAAGTGGGTGTATGTATGTGTGTGTGTGTGTGTGTGTGTGTGTGTGTGTGTGTGTATTGTGTGGCTTGTATTTATGTATGTATGTAAGTGTCTATGCATGCATGTGTCTATGTATGTATTTAGGTATGTATATCGCCTATGTATGGATGAATTTATGTATGAATTATTATTATACACCAATTCAAACATCCTCACTGCTTGAAGATATGTAATGATATATTGTAGTGTTGGGAATTGGATAAAATCTCATAATTGATGATTGATTCATTACAACCGATCAATCATCGAAAATAATTGGTCAGCATCATTTATCAAATTTTTTCTGGTTATGTTTGTTACTGCACAAAACAAAGAAAAAACATGTAGTTCTTATGAGTCTTTTTGCAAATTCCACAAAATGCATGTGCAAATTTAACATCTTTAAAGGATGACTAGTATGTTAGGAACATAAATTTCCTGGAGTCTTTAAGATAAATTCAATCCTGACTTGGAACGAGCTTGTAATGTTTATGAAATGCAACAGACAAAACCAACCTTGTGAAAAATATTGTTAATGCAAACAAGTGTTCCAGAATTGTTTGTGTTCGATTATGAGAAAACATGATCGATTGCTTGGTCGTTTAGTCATTGCGACCAATCTTCGATTATTTCAATTAATCGGACCACCACTAATATATTGTCTTTGTCATGGGATACGACATTTACAAAATTCACATAATTTACATATTCTCTATTACAAATCACCAGTCATGGCTGCCAATTTAAAATGTGGAATTTCAACCCCTACAACTGAATCATATGCATGGACAAAATCACTGAAGCACCTGTAAAAGGACTTTGACTATCTTGTTCACAAGAGTGAGTGAGTGAGTATAGTTTTACGCCGCACTCAGCAATATTCAAGCTATTTGGCGACAGTCTGTAAATAATCGAGTCTGGACCAGACAATCCAGTGATCAACAGCATGAGCATTGATCTGCGCCATTGGGAACCGATGACATGTGTCAACCAAGCCAGCGATTCCTGACCACCCGATCCCGTTGTTCACAAGAGGCTTCATTAATTATTGTGAGGTGTGAGTGAGTGAGTTTAGTTTTACACCACACTCAGAAATATTACAGCTATATGGCGGTGTCAGTTAATAATCAAGCCTGGACCAGACAATCCAGTGATCAACAGTATGAGCATCAATATACGCAACTGAGATATGATGACATGTGTCAACCAAGGCATCGAGTCTGACCACCCAATCCTGTTAGTCGCCTCTTATGACAAGCATGGGTTACTGAAGATCAATTCTAACGGGATCTTCACAGGTCTACTGTGAGGAGACTCACTTAGTGGCCTCTGTGTTAAGTGGAGGAAAGGTGATACCTGGGTATACCAGGTGTGTGACATGAAACTATGTAAAACTGACTTGTTGCTTTATCAGATTTATCTTTTGTGTCTTGCTAGAAACTTATGTAATCTTCACAAGTTTAGTGGTTATCTATTCCGTATAGCACACAGTGGTCTGTGCTTCAACACAACACTTAGAGTGTCCACATTATGCAGCATTATCACAAGTTTAGTGGTTACCTATTCCCTATAGCACACAGTGGTCTGTGCTTCAACACGACACTCAGAGTGTCAACATAATGCAGCATTATCTGAAGCAAATGGCAAACCTCAAAATCAGGTGTCCAAAAATGATACAACACTAGGTCTTTGGTCTGAAGCTGATAGCTAATAATGAGTATAGAAAACCAAAATCAATACTTTTAACAGGGCCAACAGAAAGTGATAGATACATTTTACAACATACACGTTAGGTAAACCTTTTATACTTCAACATCAAACTGGGAATGATTCAACCACAGAGGGATGATCCTCATTCTCAGGTCAGGGTTTCAGTTCATTGTTTGCCACAACAGATCGATGACTTACTATAGTCCAGATTTGATGGTAAAGATATTGTCCAGTCAGAATAAACGGAACCATGCATGTACTACGATGACAGCAAAGTCTATGAATTTGTTTTTCATTCTTTATTATAGTTTGGTCCAGACTTGACTATTTACAGACCGCTGCCACATATCTGTAATATTGCTGAGTGCGGCATTAAACAACAAACCAACCAACCAACCATTCTTTATTATTTACTCAGAGTAGAATTTGTGGAGCTTCTATAAAATATGTTCACCCCTAACCTAACCCTAATGCAAACAGATTCTATAGTTTTGACGAACTTGCAAATAGCAACCAATGCAAGGTGAAATTAAACATATAAGTGACAGTCTAGATATATGAGGTGTACTCACTCCATACAGAAGATCAGGCCTCCATTAGGACCAAACTGGAGGGCTTCGTCATCCATGGCATCATCGATGTGAATTAGCTCTCGAACATCTGCAATGTTAATCAGGCCACTGTAAGCTTCATCACCAAAGTTAGAGGCTGATGTCAAGCTACGATGTCTGCAGCAGTTTACTTGCTGCTTGCCTTTCACTAAGCAATGTTTGAGAACAAACTGCAAGATTTAACTTGTTTTGTTCAAATAAAACATTTCTGTGCAGGTATTTATAAATTTGAGAATGGTACTACTACTAGTACCTTTACTGAAATGTTGAGTGAGTGAGTATAGTTTTACGACACTTTTTGCAACATTCTAAGCAAAAGAACAGGGGAAGTCATAAGAAACTGGCTTCACATACTGGACTTATATGGTGAATCAACTCAGGCCTTAAAGGTTGACGAGTGAATGCTGTAATTAAATGGCTACCCCACCTAACAGAGGAATGTTGAAGTTAAGGAATCACATGTGTTACAGGTTCTTTTCGGCCATGGATGTTGTATTTCTAGAGATAATCACCCGCAAGGACAGGATAGTCAAACGTCTCAGCAGCAGGGTCCAGGTTGACCACATGGACCGACCGCCTCAACACCTCACAGTGCTTCACGAGGTTACTGCAGTACGTGGACTGGAACAACACAAGTTACAGGATACCATAGTCACCATGATTTTAGAAATGATAGTTACTATAGTTATTTGTACACATTGATTTAAGAACAAGAACATATCTGTGGTTTACCATACCATATTTAGTGAGGAAAATCACCATAAAACTAGATTGCAGCATGACATCTTTGTTGACGATCATATTACGATGAACAACTGTTGTAAGTTGTGTTTGAGACTGCATTACTGTTGGTGATTCAAGATAAGGTTTTAACACCAATTTGCACAGAATACAGAACAATCTAAGAGATGAGGTATTCTTGAGTATCCAAAGTTCATATGCCTATGGACAAGGCAGTTCATTCTTTTGTAAAGGAAACAAAATGGGAAAGATTTCCGCCCGAAACCCCGAGCTTTTTTAATCATTTTATGCCTAAGAATAGATGGGTTTTTTATTTCATATTCTAGCACGACATTGTGTGATGCTCGATTCTGATTGGCTGAGAGCTCATCAAAACCATACTTAAATGGCAGTTTAAGACCGCTAATTACAGTGACCGATTTGCCGCATATGAATAAAATGACCCTTTTGTTTGTAAACAAACATGTTGGACATAGGCAATTTCTACCTCAGCAGCATCTTTGATGTTTTTGAAATAAAAAGTGAATAGTTTGAAGAAGAATTTCTTGACCCTAATCCCAGTGAAGAAACTACGAAGCTGGAAAATACGTATTCAAACCGGGTCTAGATCTAGCGGGCATGACGTCGACAACACATGTCGGCCCATATGTCCTAACATGACCGCTTCCGTCCCGGGCGTAATGCCCAGTCCTTCCACTTCCACTGTCCATATATCCCACATAAAACATGGCATGTCAGGTCTTTTCCAAATTGGGAATAGTAGGGTGGTTATCAACAATTATTTTCGCGAATAAAGTTAGCAGCGACTAAACTTAGCGAGTTCATGGCTTGAATTGGGGCAAGTCGATTGTCATACAGTTGGGGAGATCAATAGTTTGCTTGAGAAAAATTAAATAATTGTACTTGCTCACAGTATAAACTGTATTTTTTTTATTTATGTATGCTACTTGTTACAAATACAAGCTTACTGGTTCCTGAAATAAAGCATTTATGTTGTTGAAAATGTCTTATTTTGTTCATTACATAACCTGTCCCTGAACGGGACGATTCCAAGCGATATCCAGGAAAAAGGCCCATTCACGCCTTGTGTTCTTACGCGCCAAACAGTTCGGTTTTAAAACGCTTATCAGTCATGCTAGAATGAAGATAAAGCTACTCTGTTTTCAATTTTGCGGTCCTTTATCATTGATTTAAGACCACTAAATGTTTAATTTAAAACTGTCGCGTTCGGTTTTTAAATTACATTTAGCAGTCTTAAATCAACGATAAAGGACTGCAAAATTGAAAACAGAGTAGCTTTATCTTCTAATTGTTCATGTACATATTTCATTAGTTTCTTTATTATCGAGCTTACTTTCCCTTTAATTCTAATTTTCAGCACAACACCAATTTACATTTTGACATTTCAAGCGGGGGTTACGGGTAGAACTCTTACCAAAGTGCATGTTACTTGACAAAGATTTTTTTTCTGATAGACAGTTCACCATTTGGTAAGAGTTCCTCCCGTTCCCCCATCCCAAATAATACTTATAATTTAATATGTACTAAAATTATGAGCAAAACCTAACAGAACAATTACTAGAGAACTCACAAAAATAACTAAAAGCCCAAACATTAATTGCAATATATAGGGTCGAACCACGTTGCGTTACCTCTGTTAATCTGCGGAAGAAAGGGGAGTACTGCACTTAACCGGGCGCACTTTTTCAGATTAATTACCGCTGCTGGGGTTCCCTAACCCTAACCCTAAGGATAAACAGGGAATGTACTCTATCCACTTCTCCACAAAAACCGCTCTGTGGAATTCAATGAACTTCTACATGGGCTTTCTTGGGACTCTAATGGTGTGCATCTCATATTTTGTTTTTGTATTTTATTGGTTTTTTGTAAGTTTAGAGACATTTGAACTTAGGTACATTTTGCTGAATTTCTCTATGATGATAGTGTAATAGGGGATGAAGTCTATCCACTTCTCCACAAAAACTGCTCAACAGAATTGAATGAACTTCTACATGTCTTTCGTAGGGACTCTAAAGGTGTGCATTTCATAATTTTTTATGCAATTTCTTAATTTTGTCACTTTTACAGATGTTTGAACTTAGTTGAATTTTGTTCTATTCAGCCTGTTCATTCCATCCAACAGGTGGTGTACGTTATCCACTTCTCCTCAAAAACTACTTTATGGAATTCATTTCGATTACACATGTGCTTTATAGGGACTCTAAAGGCGTGCATCTCATATTTTGATTTTGTATTTTATTTATTTTTCCAATTTTAATGCCGTTTGAACTTACATAAATTTTGTTGAATTTCTCTCTGAATATAGTGTTATAGGGGATGAAGTCTATCCACTTCTCCACAAAAGCTGCTCAACAGAATTGATTGAGCTTCTACATGCGTTTCATTGGAACTCTAAAGGTGTTCATCTCATACCTTGTTCATCCAATTTCTTAATTTTGTCACTTCTACAGATGTTTGAACTTAGTTGAATTTGGTTCTATTCATCCTGTTCGTCCCATACAACAGTGGGTGTACTTTATCCACTTCTCCTGAAAAACCACTGCACAAAACTCATTTAGCTTACATATGTCCTTTATAGAGACTCTAAAGGTGTGCATCTCATATTTTGTTTTTGTATTTTGTATTTTTTTGTATGTTTAGAGACATTTGAACTTAGATAAATTTTGTTGAATTTCTCTCTGATGATAGTGAAATAGGGGATTAGGTCTATCCACTTCTCCACAAAAACTGCTCAACAGAATTGATTAAGCTTATACGTGTGTTTCATTGGGACTCGAAAGGTGTGCATCTCATAGTTGCATAGATGTTTATTAAACTTGTTCGTGAATTTTGTTCAATTATTGATCTTTATATGATAATAGGTTAGGTTGTGTTATCTAACCCCTCAACACATTGTTTTTAGTGTTTTCAAGTACTTCAGTGGGACCCTGAATGTGTGAACTCTTCCTACAGCAGCAGGGGCATCCGTGTCCCTGGACACAATTTTTTCTTGTTACAATAAGTTTGATTTTTGTTGATAACCACTAAATTTTTATTAAAACAAACGGCTATATACCAAGTGATCAGTTGTTTTCCCAACAATAATACCGATTAAACTGTTACTAAGCATGCAAACTAAATCATTGAAAAATGTCACGTGATGAGCAGGAAGTAAGGTGAGCGGAAGGAAGAAGTGCTGCTTTGGGCGGAGGAGGGTCTCTGATTAATATCACACGTCTGTAAAGAGCAAGATTCAAGATGCCAGTAAGTATACAAACTTCATGCTTGAAGTAACTCTTTCCTTACGAACGGAAGCTTATCAAGCCAGTTATTTCGATCACCGTGTCATTTCACTGCCAGTGGAAATTTTGCATTCGGGTCCTACCAGGAAGACATTTATTCTCATTCTGTCAGATTATCAAGTTCATGTCATCGGAGTTAATCTTCAAGTCCTAATTCGTGTATATGTCCATAAAGCAGAAACCTCTAACATAACTTTGAGTACGTTATCTTATACACTCACGTTTTCAGATATAGAAAATATTTTGTGATAAAAGATGCTTTTCATCAAATTCATGGTTAGGAACTTGACTGACTGACTGACTGAGTTTAGTTTTACGTCGCTTTTAGCAATATTCCAGCAATATCACGGCGGGGGACACCAGAAATAGGCTTCACACATTGTGCCCATGTGGGGAATCGAACCCGGTCTTCGGTGACGAGCCAACGTTTTAACCACTAGGCTACCCCACCGCCCGGTTAGGAACTTGAAAAGTGAGTGAGTGAGTTTAGTTTTACGCCGCACTCAGCAATATTTCAGCTATATGGCGGCGGTCTGTAAATAATCGAGTCTGGACCAGACAATCCAATGATCAACAGCATATGAGCATCGATCTGCGCAATTGGGAACCGATGACATGTGTCAACCAAGTCAGCGAGCCTGACCACCCGATCCCGTTAGTCGCCTTTTAGGACAAGCATAGTCGCCTTTTAGGACAAGAATGGGAAGACCTATTCTACCCCGGATCTTCACGGGTCAGGAACTTGAAAAGGAATGGTGTCAATAATGACTGTTTAGCTGTAAACACTTTTGTCTTATTGTCACGGGATATTAATAATTTGGCTAGAAGAATTTCACAACAGTGGATTTTACATAATTGTGGCTATCAGATGAAAATCTTTCCTAGATGATGTTTGAATTGTGTCAAGAAGTTGTTCTAGTAGCTTATGCTCTTATGATATTTATATACCATGATTGATGTGATAATTTCACATATCTGTAGATATTTATCACCACACAAGTACTGCATGCTCGTTCACAAAATCAACCCTTCATTCTCTGTAACATTTATAACATCACACATTCATTAAGCAACTATAATAAACAAACGCGGTCAAAAACAAGCAATATATTTGTGCCAGTCAGTCCTCATCAGCTCCAGATTCCCTGAACACAGTGGGGTAGCCTAATGGTTAAAGCGTCTGCTCGTCTTGCTGAAGACCCAGGTTCGATTCCCCACATGGGTACAATATGTGAAGCCCATTTCTGGTGTCCCTGCTGTGATATTGCTGGAATATTGCTAAAAACAGCGTAAAACCATACTCACTCACTCCTTAACACACTAAAGGGAGAGAACTCAAAACACCTTGCATTGCCCTGAATTGTAGCCTTTCTGTCAAATTATTCAGGCATTGTTATTGACCTCACCTGGGTCGCTGATCTCTGAAATGGTGTATTGTTTTCTTACTTTTGAGCAAATGAGGGTCTTATAGTTTTCTTTATAGTGTGGGACAGTGGGGTAGCCTAGTGGTTAAAGAGTTTGCTGGTCACGGCGAAGACCCGTGTTCGATTACGAAGCCCATTTCTGGTGTCCCCAGAATATATTCTGAATATATTCCATTTTGCATATCTCACTTTGATAAGACCTTTTTTTATTTTTTTTTTAAATCATGAATATTTGATTCATTTATTTTTGAATAACCAACTTAATTCATAAAGGGAAATCACATATGGTTGAGCAGGGGTTGGGAAAGGCAGGGTGCATGGGCCACTTTGTACATTAGAATATAAAATGGCCCATTAAAATTTTGAATTTTACTATTGATAAAAGGGCAGTGGCCCATTCTAAATTCAGAAAATGGCTAATAATCCTGAAAATGGCCCATTGTCAAAGTTCTCTATCCCAATCCCTGGTTGAGTTTACCAAATGTGCAAGTGTATTGTAACAGCCCTGCCAAAAACTGGTGATGTTCTCTGGTATTGACAACCCAGGTTTGTGTAATTAGAATCAAGTAATGTTGCTTCTGAAGCATGGTTTATAAGTTTAGAGTACAAAATAGTTTTCATACCAGATGTAATGAATGTGAGTGCTGCAGAATTAAATTGCATTTTGATCAGTCATATACATTGGGCTTAGCTCATATTGTCATGATAATCATCATGATAATTTTCTAGCAAATTGATTTGATATTGTGACACAGTGCTTCAGATTTGTTGCTTATACCAATGGTTACATACATTTCAATTGGCCTGATTATTGTTTAAAAGTGGAAAATAAAATCTGACATCAGAGGACATATGTAAAATATGCAGAATGATAAAAAATATTCAGGATTAAGTGTCAGCTTGAACATAAAAGGCTTGTAACAGAGGAAAAGTTTGACATGCTTGTTTCTGTTACTAGGCATATCACTCGCAGTTCACCAACCCTCCCAAGCTAATTGGGAACATGGCTCTTCTCCCATTGAGGACAACATACAAGGGACCAGCACCTCGCGACAGTGAGTACAAACAAGTGCCTGACAAGACTAGCTTCATAATAATCACAATGTTAATAAGAATATACACACTATTATGATCTTGTTACTGAGTATGTCGGATCAGAATAGTTTCAACTAGCAACTGATGCTGAATTCTCAAATGGATAAGAATATACAAAAGCCACCGTAGTTTCCTAGCAACTATACTCTCAAAGGGGCCAGGAATTGTATTGATACCCTTTGCGTTACATTGCTTATAATATTGTATTATTTAATCTTTCTTGGTACAGAAGTTTCGAGAACACAGATACATATTACATCAAAGTAATCAAGCTGTTCTGTTTCAGCATCTGATATGGACATCATAGATGAAGCCATCTACTTCTTCAAAGCCAATATTTTCTTCAGAAATTATGAAATTAAGGTAAGATGGTGGTTTTATCAGTAGATCATAAGAGACATTCAGATGTTCTTGTTTTATCAGGAGATCGTAAGAGACATTCAGATGTTCTTGTTTTATCAGGAGATCGTAAGAGACATTCAGATGTTCTTGTTTTATCAGGAGATCGTAAGAGACATTCAGATGTTCTTGTTTTATCAGGAGATCGTAAGAGACATTCAGATGTTCTTGTTTTATCAGGAGATCGTAAGAGACATTCAGATGTTCTTGTTTTATCAGGAGATCATAAGAGACATTCAGATGTTCTTGTTTTATCAGGAGATCGTAAGAGACATTCAGATGTTCTTGTTTTATCTTCACCTACTGATGCATTGATATATGATATGTGGAATTATGGTTAGAAATGTTTTCATCTTCAGTCATCTCAAAATCACCCTTCAGAGGGATGAGACTCTGGGACACTCATATAATATACAAATAATAATAATAATGGCTGTTTCTATAGACGCCAGTCCTCATGGCGCACTACGATTATATGATCATGGTAATTGGTGTGAACTGTGAATCCTGTTGCGATCAATAAAGTTATCATGAGATTGTCGACCCCACCTACCTCTCATTGTGTTAGTACTGTTGCTAAACTTTACATCCTGTTGTTTGTCAGAGTGAGGCTGATCGGACTCTTATCTACATTACGCTCTACATCAGCGAGTGTCTCAAGAAACTTCAGAAGGTAACAGTTGTTAGGAAGACAGCATCATATGTCATGAGTAGTGAAAGGAAACTAACGTCTAGCTTAATCACAGCTATCAACTAGTTTCATTTAGTTAGAGGAACTGTTTGGAATTTGGTGATTTCCATAAAAAAAAAATACAAAAGAAAGCTACAAAGTGTAGAATATGTACACACCTGAAATAGAAATTGACACATAATTTACAAAGACGCATTTGCAATAAAGTTTTTAACTCACCAAATTTTGTATTGTAAACCATCTGTGACTTCTGCATTTTTTACTTTTAGTGGAGTGTATCTTTGTAATTTGAGTGGCTGTTTCTTCTTCTGTTTAAATTTGTACATACTTTGGTTGCTCTCTGTTCATTTTCTGTGGTAGGCCTTGGATTAATGCCCCACACAAAACTGGATTTGGTTATATCGTGCTTGTAAGTGTATACTTAATGTTGTTTTTTTTGTCAACACTGTAGGTAACATTGTACACATAGGAGTTTCCTCACCAGGTGTAATTCATGCTTCTCAAGTTGTTTCTTTTCTCTTCAGTGCACCTCCAGGAACCAAGGAGAGAAGGAAATGTACACCCTAGGAATATCCAACTTCCCCATTCCTGGGGAGCCCAAGTTTCCCCTCAACGCCATGTACACCAAGCCTGCCAACAGGGGAGAGGACGGTAGGTGGTGGGAGAGAGGGAAAGTGGGGATGAGGTTTGGGATAGGGAAGAATCACAGTTTGGATGGGGAGGATCATTTTTGGAATGGGGAGGATCAGATCTGGGATGGGAAAGGGAAGGATCAAATCTGGGATGGGGGAGGATCAGATCTGGGATGGGGGAGGTTCAGATCTGGGATGGGGGAGGTTCAGATCTGGGATGGGGAGGATCAGATCTGGGATCAGATCTGGGATGGAGGAGGGATTGGGAGGTTCAGATCTGGGATGGGGGAGGTTCAGATCTGGGATGGGGAGGTTCAGATCTGGGATGGGGAGGTAGGTTCAGATCTGGGGGATCAGGGAGGAGGTTCAGATCTGGGATGGAGGAGGATCAGATCTGGGATTGAGGAGGATCAGATCTGGGATGGGGAGGTTCAGATCTGGGATGGGATAGAGGTTCAGATCTGGGATCCAGATCTGGGATAGGGAATGGGGTTCAGATCTTGGATGGGGAGGGGAGGGGTGTTCAGATCTAGGATTGGGGAGGATTCAGATCTGGGATGGGGGAGGTTCAGATCTGGTATGGGGGAGGTCAGATCTGGGACAGAGTAATATGCCAGAAGGATATACACAGTATGCACAATGTTTTTTGTCACAACTTCATGAACCAAAAATGTTTAAGTGAATTCTAAAGTGAATTATATGACTAACCATGCTGGCGTCAGTATTCATGACTTCTGTTTGTCTTGCCAGACACAATGCGAGCCTACTTGCAACAGATTCGCCAGGAGACGGGATTCCGGCTGTGTGATAAGGTGTTTGATGCTGCCACAGACAAACCCAGCAAGGTGAGGGACTTTTGTAAAAGTATCGTAAAATTATTGTCCTTCTGAGAGGATACCAGGGGAAGATACAGGTAGCAAAATTACTGTAAGTCCCCATGGTCCTTAGTATGCTGATCAGCCTTCAGTTGCTGGGGATCTAATGCCTGTTTCTATATTGTAGTGTTGTCTATAGTGATATGTTCTTATGATAGCATACTATTTTTAACTTAAGAGCTGTGATTTTGTAGTACTGTCCTTTGATGACAGGTTTTTACGCTCTAAATTTATTGATTTTAATATAAATATATAAATTGTTCTGGTCACGATATGGCTGAAATATTGCTGATGTGACGTTAAATATTAACGCACTCACTGAGCCTTTTGAGTAACCTGATTTATGAGAGGCAAGTAATAAATGTCTAATTTTGTAGTTAACTCATTGTCATTTGTCAAAAGTAGACATTTCGGAGGTTGGACTTGATATTTACCTCATTGTCTTGTTTACACCGCCTCAATTACATCAATGGCTTTGTAGTGATTCTTGTTTATATATGGGACCCTTCATAATTTATGGCTGGGGGGGTGGGGTGGTGATGATGATTTTTATGGAGAAGCATGTACAATGTGAACGACCCCCTAAAAATTTATGTACAATATAAGTGAACCACCCACCCCACCCATGTCATATACAAAATCTGACTCCCCTAGCTCCCCAGAAAAAAATGGGTGATCCCCCTTAAAATCATCATCAAACATCCCCCACTGAGTTAGAATTAGTCTTCAGCAACCTATGCTTGTCGTAAGAGGCTGACTAGCCATATAGCGACTAGCCATGTAGCTACTAGCCATGTAGCTAGAATAGTGCGGAGTGTGTATCTGACGTTAAACAACAAACATCCTTAAACTAGGAGCCATGATTTGACAATTGACTCACTGATCTATGGGCTGTGGATTACTATGTTAGGAAAGTGCCAATGCAGGATTTATAGCTCTCTTTTAACCTACATACTAATCTCTTTCCTAATCAATTACATCCAAATGCTAATAATCTGAAAGTGAACATTTATGAGTTGATATTAAAATCCAAAACTGGTAGTTATATATCGCAGGAGCTGCCATCTTTTTCCATTCTGGGGCCTAGTGGTTAAAGTGTTTGCTAAAGGCCCAGGTTTTAATCCCCATATGGGTACAATGTATGAAGCCCATTTTTGTCGTCACTTAATATTTTATTGCTGGAATGTTTCTTAATGTCATAAAATCAACTCACTTACACCTTCATTCACTCTTTTGTTCACTATGTTGATGTTGTTGTTTTCAGTGGTGGCTGTGTTTTGCCAAGAGGAAGTTTATGGACAAGAGTCTCTCAGCTCCAGGATATTAACACAAGTTCCAGACTATACCACACCTTTACAATAACTGTATATCTGCTGTCATTCATTACTGGAGTCACTGCCGCTTCCAATGCATATGTTGCCATGGCAACATGCTTAACCTTTGTAGTCTATTACTTTAACCAAACTATAATTACGAAAATATGTCATTGCCGATTTATATGGGAAATTAATTTTTAGTAATGTGCACTTTTAGAGTATAATGTTTCTATATCTGAAAAACCAATGAAACAGGAATAAGAAAGAAAATATTTCTGTATTGGAATGATCCTTGAAAAGGTTAAAAGTAGGAAATGTTCGGATGTTATTTGAATGATGCATGAATGATTCATAAACGAGTTATTACAAGGAAAATAGTTTGGATTGTTTGAAAGATCCACAAATGGTCATAAGCCTTGACAGAAGCAAGAACACATGATGGACATGTCTTTCATTCGTAGCATGTTTGTATTGTATTATACATGAGGTGTTTATGTCACATTAAATTTATTTGTAACACAGTGTTGTTTTGTCATGTCAACATGGACTGCTGTCAGGTGGTTCCAGCAGGGAGCCTGGTCACAGCAAGGATTCTCTCCCTTGATTGCACATCTATTGATTCTGTCATATTGCTCTAGTTTGTCTGTGAGCGAATTTGGTTTGAGCAATATTCAACATGTTACCCATGTGGGGAATCGGACCCGGATCTTCGACATAATGAGCGAACACTTTAACCACTAGACTACTTCCAGGCACTTGCCCCCTCCCTCACTCAAATGATTGGAAACCTTAGCGATTTACCTGAGCTGGCACACATACAGGAACCGGTTTACCTGAGCTGGCACACATCCAGGAACCAGTTTACCTGAGCTGGCACACATCCAGGAACCAGTTTACCTGAGCTGGCACACATCCTGGAACCAGTTTACCTGAGCTGGCACACATCCAGGAACCAGTTTTTACCTGAGCTGGCTCTCATCCAGGAACTAGTTTACCTGAGCTGGAACACATCCAGGATCCGGTTTACCTGAGCTGGCACACATCCAGGAACCAGTTTACCTGAGCTGGCTCACATCCAGGAACCAGTTTACCTGAGCTGGCACACATCCAGGATCCGGTTTACCTGAGCTGGCACACATCCAGGAACCGGTTTACCTGAGCTGGCTCACATCCAGGAACCAGTTTACCTGAGCTGGCACACATCCAGGATCCGGTTTACCTGAGCTGGCACACATCCAGGAACCAGTTTACCTGAGCTGGCTCACATCCAGGAACCAGTTTACCTGAGCTGGAACACACCCAGGATCCGGTTTACCTGAGCTGGCACACATCCAGGAACCAGTTTACCTGAGCTGGCTCACATCCAGGAACCAGTTTACCTGAACTGGAACACATCCAGGATCCGGTTTACCTGAGCTGGCACACATCCAGGAACCGCCATCTAATCATTTAGGAAAGGGTCATTTTGAGGAAGTAGAACGAACATCAATGTACAGAGACCACTACCATCTCCTGCACAGTTACCTCATTTGCATATCACTCATCTGCACGGTTGTCCTGCCTATACACGAACAAATTAAGAATGGACAAAAAATAACACCCACTGTAAAACTCACTGGATGCAAAAAGAGTATAAATGATGGAATAGTTGAAGAAGAAATACTGCCTATGTGTGGTGAGTTTCATTACTCAATCACCAAGTTTCAAATCCAACAAAAAAGTTCCTTCCTTTATGTTTTAATATATTTTTTTATTGGAGCCAGAGACTACCCTGCAGTTCAACTGAAACTGCGGTATCACAAAAAGCGTTACTGCGAGGGATGACTGTACATATTTTTTTCTCTCACCTGCCCAGAATTTTTATTCTGACATGAACAAATAGAATGTTTACTTATCTTAATTGACCCTGTCGTTATGGAAAATTATGCCCTCTTGTGATAATAAAATACTCTTACCCTTAAACAACCTGAAAAAAACTAGGTCTCAACCTCATAAAAAGATTTTTATAGTGCTAGTTCCAGTCAAAAAGTACTGTTCTGTAGCGCTCTCTGAACAACTTGAGAATGAAAAGTTAGACAAACTGTATGTTTTCTTAAAAAGGTATGTCTTCTGTTTATATTTGAAAATCTCCAGGTTGTTAATTGTGCTTAGCTCCAGTGGAAGTTAATTCAAGAGAGTGGGTCCTGCCACCTGAAATGATCCCCAAACCTGGCACTGGACCTAAAGTGGGGGACAAGAAGACCAAGATTTTCAGATCAGAGACTTCAGTTAGGCTGAAATCTGGTGATCAGGTCAGATAGATACTTTGGAGCTAGGTTATTGAGACACTTGAAAACAAAAAGGTTGAGTTTTTATTGGATTCTGTCTGATATGGGAATTATGTGAGAGTAACAGGAGTTATGTGAGAGTATTTCTGTGATCTGGAGGCAGGTCTAGCAGAAAAATTCTGTACATGTTGGAGCTTTCCTATTGAGGCAGGCCATAGAATAGACAGTTGCAGTAGTCCATCTGAGATGAAATGTATGCATGGATCATGAACAGGTTGTTCTCTCATCAAGGCAGCGTAGGATTTGCGAGATGTTCTGCAAGTGGTAGATTGACTTGCTGCATACTGACTTAATATGAGCATCTGCTTGATCTTACTTCATGTACATTTATATAAAATTGTGTCTGCAGCAAAACTTCTTGATCTTCATCACATTAATCTAAAGACTGACCTGTGAAGATCCGGGTTAGAATTGATCTTCAGTAACCCATGCTTGTCATAAGAGGTGATTAACAGTATCAGGTGGTCAGGCTCACTGACTGGGTTGACACGTCATCGTATCCCAATTGTGTAGATCGATGTTCATGCTGTTGATCACTGGATTGTCCTGGTCCAGATCCGATTATATACAGGCCGCCGCCATATGGCTGGAATATTGCTGAGTGTGGCATAAAAGTAAACTCACTAATCTAAAGACTATTAATATGTGTTTTTAAAAAATTAAACTCATTAAAATAAGTTTCACATTTATTAAAAAACATGTTATACATATATTTCACCCACCCACTCTGTTGCTGGTTGAGGTTGGCGATGAGAACCACATAAGTAAAAATGGATGGCCTTAAGCAAAATGTATAACATTTGTGTTTGCTGTTGGAGTGCTAAATCAGATGATGGTAGGCATTTAGAAGTTGGAAGGTAACAAAACAACGTATGGTATCGATTTTCAACTTCTTTATTATTTACAACACAACGTTTCTGGACTACTTCTTGCCCCTTGATCAGGTACTGACAGAATATGATCACAAGCAACATACATGTACTAGTATATCGTACGTACAGGAGGACGGTGAGATGGAATTAAAGAATGAGATGTACAAAAATCAAGGGGATGAAGTGACATGTTAATACACAAGTAGTCTTGGTGGAATATCCTGTTGTGTGGTACTTGTGTGCCAAGTTGTCACACTTGGTTGTTAGTGTCATCATACCCTCATTGTGTCATGACAGTGTGGATGGCTGTTCATAATATCAATCACTGGATTGTCTAGACCTGATTATTTACAGGGGTGGCAAGGTAGCCTTGTGGGTCAAGCCGATAACCGAGGTTCGATTCCCCACATGAGTACAATGTGTGAAGCCCATTTCTGGTGTATCCTGCTGTGACATTGCTGGAATATTGCTCAATAAGACAAAAAATCCAACTCACTCACTCACTGATTGTCTAAAGACCACAATAGCACCTTAACTAACCACGAATCTTTACAGATAAGCTTTATGGTGATACAAGATATAAATGAAAAAGGTACACAAGGAACCAGAAACTCCTGCTGAAAGATGCTGAACTCAGCTGGTTTGATCATCAGTGTGTCAGATGGAGAACCTGACCAGTACTTACATGCATCATGTAGTGGTGTTACGATGATCGAAACTATTTGAAAATTGATCAAAAGAAGGATAAAAATAATTATTGTTTTGTAAAACCCATATTTTCGATTAATCAGAATTTTGTTGTTTTAGTATAACTAACCATTAAATTTGTCGAATATTCACGAACAAACATGTGCTCAACAACGTAAAGCTATGCGTATTGTAAAATTTTAACCACTTTTGTTTGATTACAATTCCAGTGCCTTTCTTGCATGACAGTACTAGTTATGAAAAGCATTAATTAGAAAATAACTGGGGAAAACCCTTAAAATTGGTGATTATGTCATGGTTCTTGAAATCGCCACTAGAAACTTGGGATATCAGATTTATTAATATTTTGAACAAAATGCAAAAGATATTTATCGCATTCACACAAGTTTTAAGTTTAAAGGAAATATTTGAGCATGGATGAATACATTTCTGTTCAGTGTTGGAGATATCTTTCATCGTCTGTCCACTTTACAATGAAGAACAATTAATCTTTTCAAATGTAAATAAGCATCATTTATTAATAGTGTATTATTTGATTAGATTTTGGAAACAATACTTCCTTAGATAAACAGTATTCCCAGAAATTATTGAAAAGTTGTTTCAGCAAATACTAGTACCTAATACAGTGGAAGCCCTCTAAACTGGCATTTGTGGGGACCGGCAAAAAATGCTGATACATGTATAAAGGGCATGCCAGTTTAGAGAACTGTTCCCTTTTCAACCTGAGAATGATCTTCCGTGTGCGTAAAATACGACTGAACAGCATGTTGATAGTCATCATATTCTTTATTCATCAATAAAGATAACATCAGAAAAATACAACACAAATGTATGTGTACAGTACAGCTTCCATTTACGTTATAATGCATCTCAAGAGCGATGTTCTCAGCGACAGTCTCCAAGATCTGAACATGTGTCTTTCAGCATATCAAGCACAGCTCAGAGGGACAGTTGAGGCCTGAAACAATTTGAGTGCCAATTTGGTACTAAAGCGCAAGATCTTTTTGAGTAGGCCGAGGAATTGCATCAAAATCTTTTATCAGCTGAATTTTCGATTCAAGAGTTAATTGCAATCTAGCCCACTTGACTGGTCTAGCCATCTTGACACAGTGTGTGACTGACAAATTGTGACATGACAATTAATTTATAATACAAGTGACACGTGTCACATACCAATTTACCTCACCCTAATCCACCTACTTAGGCCTAATTCTTATCCATACCCCTTTATCAGGCAACATCAATGAGTTTAATGCCGATGGTAATCCACTGTGTTGTTAATACATGTTCAGCCAATCAACAGGAGAGCCGAGATACTGGATGCCAGTTTAGAAAGCGTGTAAATGATCATAAATTAGAATAGAATAATACTTTAATGCCTGTTCAGGAATTTGTGTTACATCAGAACTACTGACACATTAGAGAGATACAAAACATATTTACATAAATTCATTGATTTAGGTATCTTCACATTTGTTTAAGAGAGATATGGTACTTGGAATAAAGATGTACGGGCTCTCTTAGTTTTCACAATTGGAACTTTGTAGCGGCGTGAAGGGAGGAGGTTGTATTCCGAATTTAAGTAGTGAGTACGGTCAGATATAATTTTGACAGCTTGATTCACGATTTGCCGCTCATGTATTGATGATAAACATTCAAATCTGACTCCAGCGATTTTACTTGCAGTGTTAACAATTTTGTCTATTTTAGATTTGAGATGAACTGAGACAGACCCGTACCAATAATGGAAGGAATATGTTAAAATACTCTGAATAAATGCTGCATAAAAAGATGACATCACAGATGGGTTAACATTAAAGAATCTGTTTCCGCATGAGATGAAGACGTTGTTGACACTTTTTGTATAAGGCTTCAGTGTTAGAGTTCCAGTTCAGCTTAGAGTCAATGAAGGTTCCCAGATACTTATACTCCGACACTGTCTCAACACATTCACCATTGATTATCACTGGAATTATTTCTGTGGGCTTACTCCGAAAGTCAATTATCAGTTCCTTTGTTTTTGTGACATATAAGAGTAAGTGGTTTTCTGCACACCAAGTCATAAAATGATTAATGTCCTCTTTGTACAGTTCTTCAGAATCAGTGTCGTTCAGTTTGCCGACAATTGCTGCATCATCTGCGAACTTTACAGTTGAACAGGTTGAATTCGAGCTTACACAATAATTAGTGTAGAGGGTGAAAAGAACAGGAGATATTACACAGCCTTGTGGTGCACCAGTGTTGGTGGTCCGTTTACTTGATACAGTCCCGTTAACTTTCACGTACTGCTGTCTGTCCGCAAGAATTTTTTGATACACTTGATGAGGTATGAGTTAACGCCCATGTCTAACAGTTTCTGTATCATGATATGTGGCTGGATGGTGTTGAACGCAGATGAAAAGTCAACGAAGAGGATCCTGATGTATGACTTAGGTGTCTCTAGATGTTTATAGACATTATTAAGAAGTGACAGTGAGGCATCAACAACTCCTCTCCTTGACCTGTAGTCGAAATGAAGCGGGTACAGTATGTCGGCAACTTCCTGTCGGAGATGTCTCAACAAGATGCGTTCCAGCGACTTCATTACTATAGATGTGAGAGCAACTGGCCTGTAGTCGTTGAGTTCTTTAGGTTGTGTCTTTTTAGGAACTGGTACAATTTCTGATGTTTTCCAGACCGAAGGAATAACGTGTGTATTCACTGAGAATTGAAACAATCTAGTGAAAACTGTACAGTTGAAGTCTGCACTCCTTCAACACAATGCTGTCAAGGTTGTCAGGTCCTTTTGCTTTTCTGATGTTAATTCTGGAGAAGCTTTGAATGACGTCAGCTTCTGATATATGGATACGACTTTCACTATCCTGTACGGCTTCACTAACTTGAGCTCTCTCATTGGTAAAATCGTGACAATCAAAGCGGCTGTAGAAAGTGTTGAGGTCCTCAGCAAAGGTCTTAGTAACCCCGGCGGTGGTTGTCTGTCGTCGCCTGCTCTTGCCAATCATCATGTTCACGCCTTGCCAGGCTTGTTGCAGATTGCTTTGCTGAAACTGTCTCTCAACTATCTCTTTGTACACTAGTTTACACTCACGAGCTTTAAGAGTGATGTCCTTCTGTATGCATTTGAGTTTTATTCTATCTTTCTTCATGTATGCTCGTTTCTTTTCGTTTAATAAAGATTTCATTTCTTTTGTGATCCAGGGCTTGTTGTTTGGGAAAATTCTGATTTTTTTTCTTCTGGTATTATGTTAAATTAACTAGCTTCTGCCGGGACCAAGTTCTAGTGCCGATATTGAGAGCATGCGGATTGGAGGGATGTCGGTTTTGAGAGCCTCCACTGTACATAAACCATAGAAGTTTTACTCAAATGTGTCTTTTCAGTACTTTATGAGATCTCCTTGCCCTGAATGCGCCTAGGTACTACCAATTAAATTTTGTAGGAAATCGTGTCACAAGTATCCCAATATTCGACCACTTCTTTCTTCATATCCTCAATATTTCTAAGTCCTTTTTGGTTTATTCTGTCCTTCATTAGTCCCCACTCATTCTCAATAGGGTTAAGATCTGGGCTGTAGCTCTGACAACCACTGCATGGTTTGTGTTTTGCCCGTACTGTGTTTTGGGTTGTTATCATGCTGGAAAATCCAATTATCTTCATACAGAGTTCAGGCTGTTGGAAGGAGGTGACCATTTAAGATGTCAACATATTGTTCCTTCGGCAAATTTCCAGTGAAAATACACAGCGAAGTGACTCCACGTGATGATATCCCACCCCACATGTGAAAATTTGGGCTATGTTTTGGGCGTTGGTAGACAGGTTTCACAGTATTTGTTCACATTTTCACACAGTTCGGAAACAGTCAGACAGAACATTCACCAGAAAAGAAAACATCCCAATCTTGATTTTCGTGAGCCCTACACCAGTTTAAACTTCTTTATTGTGCATCTTTCGTAGATGGTGAGGGAATTTTGCGCTTTTTCACCCAGTTAATACTTTGTAATTCTTGTCTAATGGTTTCTTTACATACCTGAGGACTTCCTCTATTAATCATTTCATTTCTGATATTCTCAACGCTTTTAAATTTTCCCTTCTTCACAATCAGACCAAGCCGCCGGCGATCCTTACTACTTAACTTCCTTGGCCTCCCAGCCCCTGTCTTATGCTCAACCCCATCTCCTGCCTGAATCTTCTTCAAAGTTCTGTATACTGTAGACAGAGGAATATCATGTCTACCAGCTAACTCTTTTGCATTAGTCACACCACTTTCAAAATCATCCAGAACCAGCTTTCTTTTCTCTTCTGCTGTCAAATCCGCCATGCCAACAAAGAAAGACGTCTCCTACACCAGTGGAGGTTATTTCTTGATGTAGTAGGCGCTAGCAAAGGGAGCCGATAACCAGGTTAACATGGCCGCATGGAACTCTGGGTAGGAGATTGGTAGTAAGGTTCATTCTTAAGCCTACAATGCTACCTTACTACATAATGTAACACATAATGTAATATTCTATTTTCAGTATTAGGAAACAAAGATTTTCTCAATAATTTCTGGGAAAACTGTAATTCTTTTTATCACTAGTATCCAGTCTATACATTAAAGTGTGTCTAAAAGCTTTCGCATTCTAACAGAAAACCCGTTTAAGACTTCAAAGGGCACGTAACTCTGCTGTTCAACTCGCGTATAGTACTACCGGAGCATAGTTTGTACGAAAAGTGCAACTCCTAAGTGGAAAACAAACACAAAGCTATGTGCAATGTGCGCATATATATCAATCAATGGGCAAGTCTATCACTTTGTTGAACGTCAATGTAAGAGTGCAAGATGAAAAGGGAGAAAATAATGAATTCGCTGGAGGGAACAAAACGATAGGAAATATGCGCCCGTGCAAAAGTACCCGTTTCGACTTTTGTAAGAGGATATTATTGCACAAGTTGTCAACGTGGGTCCATCAGCTGAGCCGCAAACAAATAGAAAATATTCACTAACAGTCATTAAGTCACAGTAAGTTATGTTACTATGGTGTTGGAGACTGCTGATATAAGGCCTCTAGTTCTGATTTAGGAATTGTGTCCATAGCAGATCTGTTTTGTGAGAGCATATGTGACAAAGCTATTGAAAGCAGACGAATCATTTCTGTTAACATTGTTGGTTTGTTTGTTTAACGCCGCACTGAGCAATATTCCAGTTTTATAATAGCATCCTGAAACATGATCGAGTTTGGACCAGACAAACCAGTGATTGATGTTGTGATCCACAGACTCGTTGCACGCTGACGATGTTTTAGCCAGTTACTTACCGAATCTCCCTAACTAGAGACCCATGTGTATCATATGTATCGAGCCCACCTGTGACCGGCTGTAAAAACCTGGGAGTCAAATTTGTGTGCAGATTCCTTTTGTGTTGTCACAACCCCTAGTGTACCATACAAACACCTATAGTTATGGGTGCAGCAAAGTGCAGCGAACCTTGACAAAGTACCGTGACTATGTGTCCACCCAGCTGTGAATGGTACCTGGGTAGGATGAGAAAGCCACAATAACTCGGTGCGCCTAGCGGCTGCAAGAGTTGTATACTCCCCATCAAGTTGAGATTGATAATATGATGTACCGTTGAGATTGACATCCAATGATCGAGGGAAAAAATACCAGCGCCTTGAGCAAGCACAAGTTGTGTGAATGTGCACTATATAAATATCCTATAATAAAACAACAAAAATACATATATATCAGCATAAAATAATTTCCTTCATTTGAGAATATATATGAAAAAAATATAAGCTTATTTATTTATGAAGATCACCAATGATTGGATACATTGCCAGTTCATTTGTTTCCATAGCTGTGCTTGTGCTTTCTGAAACTGTCATACAGTCACATGGAGGTTACACTTGGTATTGACCTTGTATCGTGTAAGACACGCAAAATGACATTTTGAATATTCACATTCACCAATAAATTCAACATTAAACATTCCAGGGCAATACTTGTACAGACATGGTTTTGTATGAAAATCAGTGTTTTTTAAATGAGCAATTATCATCATAAAATCAACAAAAAACTCATATTTTTCCATCGTGGTTACCACGAGAAGTTTTATGTATGTGTTGAAAAAGATGTACATGTAGTTGGTGATGGGAACACAGACACAGAGCAATGTGCTGCTCAGTGCTGTACTGCGTCAAGCTGCCTATTCCAACTATGAAGTGTCTCCACATTAAAAACGACAATGAGAAGAACTGGGAAAAAGCAAATTGCATGATCATTCAATTCTTCGTGGTATGCCCAATTTCCCTGGTTGAGTTTGTGTATGATACAGAACAGAGCATTCTGCTTTTATTGTAAATCAGTATGTGCCAAAAGTAGTAACAGACCGTTTGTGCGTCTAGCAAACCTGAAACAGCGTTCATATCTCAAGACTTTTACAGTTGGAAAAACTCCTGAAAGTTTCAGAAAGCACGAGAAGAGTCTGTCTCATAAAAATGCACTGCAAAGTACAAACAATATGGACAACTTATTTCAATGCTGGCCAAGGACCAGGAACTTCGACATAAATTACTGCTTGTACAGCTGTCCTGTCTCTTATACTGGAGTACACAAGGACTAGCAATCCGTGGACACACTGATGAGGAATCAAACCTTCTTCAACTTATAATAATAATTGCATTTATATAGCGCATCATTCACTAACAAATGCTCTGTGCACTTAAGATGGAAATTGACACTTGAAAAGAAATGTTTTGAGGCCAGTCTTAAAAGATGTTAGTGACTCGCTGGTTTTGAGTTCAAGCGGTAGAGCGTTCCACTTCATTGCTGCATTGAAAGCGAACAACCTTTTGCCAAAGTTGGCTTTGATGTTTGGCACTGTCACTAGCATTTGGTTTTTTGATCTCAGTGAGCGTGAGGGCTGATACAGAGACAGTAACTCTGCGAGGTAGTCAGGGGCCATTCTGTTGAGGCACTTTACATTGAGACATTACAACAGTTTTGTAGTCAATTCTTGCGGTGATTGGTAGCCGTTTAGAATGGTTAAATCGTTTAGAATTGGAGTAATGTGATCAAAGACTTTAGACTTTGTTATGATTCTTGCAGCAGTGTTTTGGAAGGCTTGAAGGCGACGTAGCTGATCTTGGTTGACATTGTTGAGGAGGCTGTTGCAGTAATCTACTCGGGACATGACCAGAGATAGGACAAGTTTTGAAGTAGCATCAGCACTCAGATAGTTGTAGAGTTTTCCAATGTTCCTGAGATGCATATGAGCCGTGCTAATGATGTTGGAGATCTGCTTGTCCATTTTCAGATTTTCATCGAGAATAACCCCAAGATTCTTGACCATCGGGGTTGGAGTTATGGCAGTATTCCCTATTTGGAAAGATGGCTTGTCAAGTTTGGAAAGTGTTGTTCTCGACCCAATAAGCACGAATTCTGTTTTACTTTCATTAAGTTTCAGTAGGTTTTTAGTCATCCATGTCTGAATGTCATTGCAGGAATCAGAAAGGGTGTCCAAAGATGGCAGGGCTTCTGTGGTAGGGAATGAAGAATAGATTTGATTGTCATCTGCATATTGATGTTGGTTGACTTTGTGCTTGTCTGCTATTCTTCCCAGTGGTGTAGTGTACACAGAGAACAGCACTGGTCCTAGCACGGAACCTTGTGGGACGCCACCCCTGAGATCTGTGGGACATGATGGTTTGCTTTCAGTCTTAACTACTTGAGATCGATCTGATAGGTAAGACTGGAACCATGAACGAGCAGTACCCTTGACTTTCAGGTCACTTTCCATTCTTGACAACGTGTGATGGTCAATAGTGTCGAAGGCTGCCGAAAGAACCAGTGCTGATACGTTTCCTTTGTCTGCTTCTGTTAGAATGTCATTTGTGACTTTTAGGAGTGCTGTTTCATTGGAATGGTTTGGTCGATATGCAGATTGATGTTTGTCAAGCAGCTTGTGTTTCTTCAGCTGTTCAGAGAGGCGGGTACACACAGCCTTCTCTAACACCTTCGAGACGAATGGGAGTTAGATGCAGGTCTGTAGTTGTTCAGAGTATTTTTGTCCAGGTTACTTTTCTTCAGAAGGGGTCTCACCAGAGCTTGTTTAAAGGTTTTAGGGAACTCTCCTGATGATATTGAGAGATTGATGATGTTGGTTATTGGAAGTACTAGAACCTCCAGGCATGATTTCACAAATTGAGTTGGTATAGGATCGAGCTTACAACTCTTGTCTGGCAGAAGCTTAATGATCTTTTCGATTTCATCGGTTGAGAAAGGTTGTATTTCATCAAAATAGCCTGAGGTAGCTGAAGTAGACTCGTCACACTGGTCATCTGGAGTAGATGTGCTGTCATCTATCGTTGAAGCCGAAGTTACTAGCTTGCTGTGAATACTCTCGATCTTCTCTCTGAAGTATTGTGTGAAGTTCTCAGCAGCTTCTTGAGGAGATTGGTCCTCGGGCAGATTGGTATCACTGGATTTGTTACACAGTTTGGAGGCGAGTCGATGGAGCTGTTTAGAGTTGGCCTCTGCATCCAGCACCTTAGTGTTAAGGTACTCGGTCTTAGCCTGTCTGATGGAGCAATTCACCTTGTTCCTCTGTGAAACGTACATCTGGCGGTGTATTTCCAGGCCTGTTCTTTGCCATTGCTTTTCTAGCTTCCTCCTGTTGTTTTTTTCCAGTTTTATATTGTCTGTGTACCATGGTGAGCTTGGTTTCACAGATATAATCTTGGTTCTAAGAGGGGCGTGTTTGTCTAGAAGCTCTGATAGAACTCTGTTGTATAGATCTGCAAGTTCTGTGGCAGTCTTCGGTTTCACCTTGTAGAGAGGAGAGTTCCCAATATCTGTTTTCAGCTTGTCAATGTCCATATTGCGAAAGTTTCGACATGTTTTCGTTATTTTCTGTCTTGTTGGTCTTTCCTTGTTGAAAGACAGAAACACAGGGAAGTGGTCTGACATTTGTAGGTCTTCAACAGTCACTTTTTGAATAAGTTCTTTGTTTGTGTCTCTGACGATTACCCAGTCTAGAATATGTCCACATTTGTGGGTTGGCGCTGGCACAATTTGGACAAGTCCAATTGAGTCCAGGAATGTGACAATTTTTTCTCTGTCAGGTTTTAATGGATCATCGAAATGGATATTCCTGTCACAGAGAAATGGTAATTTCACCTGTTTTGCTGCTCTGAAGTTGAACAAAATTTTCAAAGTCATCTGGAAATTTGGAGGCTGAAAGTTTATTTTTAGCTGACGGTGGGGGTCTGTACACACAGATGATATGCAGGTTATTGCTCTGTTCCAAAACCGTTTCCAGAAATTCGAAAGACGGAAAGTTCATCATCTGTGGGTTAACTTTTAACTTTATGTGTGATTTGTAGACTACTGTGATTCCTCCGCCCATGTGATCAGATTGCCTAGGTTTGTTGATTAAAGTGTAGCCAGTTGGTGTTAATTCTGCTTTGATGACGTCATCACCCTTATCCCTTATCCAAGATTCTGTGATATAGAGAATGTCTAAATCTCTATCATGTAAAAAGTCACAGATATCAGTTGTTTTATTTCAAGCACTCTATGCATTCCAAACACACACTGTCAGGAAACATTCTTTTGAATTAGTGACGGATTTAGTTTGAGGTATTTTGTGAATTGACTTCCCTGCTCGCTTGCCTCTCCTTGTCTTGTGTCTGTGTTTCCTTGTAATCAGCTGATTAACAAACACATTGAATTCTTCAATCCCAGGTTTGATTACACATCTTGTGTTGAGACAATGGGACCCGATCTCACAAAGCTTGTCTCTTGAGTAGACACGCGATGAGGTGGGGTAGCTGTTAAAACCAGTCTTTTGTTCTCTGTGACTGGGCATTGTTATTGATTTATTGAAATAGATATCAGACAAGAACTATATGTCTCCAGTTATACTTAATGAGTAGCTGACGCATTGGGAAGAGGTGTTTTATTGAAGATTTTGGACAGGACTAAGACTGCAAGATACTTTGTCATTTTGGCAGATGAAGCCAGGGATGTGTCAAACAGGGAACAACTGGTTATTTGCATAAGGTGGGTAGATGATGATTTCACAGTAAATGAAGTTCCCTGTACCACATCAGCCACATTGACTGAGGTATTAAAAGACACACTGGCACGTTGTGGATTACCTCTCTCAGACTGTCAAGAAGGTTTTGATGGAGCCAGGAGCTTCACTTGACACATCCGTGGAGTTGTTCCCCAACTCCGACATGATGAACCAAGGGCACTTCACCTCCATTGCCTTGCCCATTGCCTGAACTTTGCACTTCAAGAAGCTGGAAGAACCTGCAAGCCTTTAAGGGATTCCCTTGAGATGGAGATTACAAAATTAATCAAATATTCTCTGAATTGAGATCAACTCTTTCAGAATGTCCCAAATGCTCATACAAAAGAAATGCCTGAAAAAACTGATTTTTAAAAGACACAAAAGTCACATGATCTAAGGCCTCTTTGTCCAACACGATGGACTGTCAGGACAGGGTCTGTGAACTCTGTTCTGGAAAACTATGATGTTCTTCAAAGGACCTTAAGTAAAATTAACACACAGGGGCACGACGAGTATGCAACAATTGCAGGTGGTGTGATGGCTCAGCTTGACCAGTTCAGTACATACTTTGGACTGAATGTTGCCTCTCAGGTGTTTGCTGTGTCTGAACAACTATCATTCAACAACGTCTTGTTATTGCATACACACAAGTACATTTCCGATGAACTGTCGTTGAATGACATTTGCCAAAGAGTTTGTAGCAACAAATGGCAGAAGACAAAGTTACTTTGGATCATTTCCCCCAAAACAACTTCCCCAGTGAAAAGCAAATAATGTATGATAACTGAACTCATCTTTCATAGCTTCAGTCTTGTTCGCCAAATTGATCTAACAAGTTTGTGTGTCTTAATGAGTTATCTTTTATCATTACCTATACAGCAATTATTAGTGAGAAATAAACAGAATAGGCCACATGGTACAGACATCCCTCGCCATAACGTGGGTCTTGGGGTCCATGGATGACCCCCCGAGTTATAGTAACGATTACATAACTCGGAACAAAGGCCAAGTAAAATCGTATTTTCCATGCACATAACAAAACTGCTATTTCGTGTATTGTGCCCAGTCAAAACTATATCGTATTGTTGGAGGTGAAACTTGTGAACGAATAAGCACGCACGCACGCACACACTTTGAAGTGTTTGCTCCGGGCTGTTCCCATGCCCATGCGTCACTGTAGCCTCCACCCAAATTCCTCGATTCTTGTGGCATGTTCAATCAAGTTATGTATCAGCCATGCTATTTATTAACAGGGAACAATATTCTAAATCTCAGTTAATGAAGGATAACAATATATTGATGAACAACTTCTTTATTACTGTGGCAGCTCATCCATATATTGTTAGCCTTCCTTAGTGCCTCAAATTCTAAATGCCTCACAAAGAAGAAAATCTCAGTTGTTTTGCATGTAGAGCTTTAATAAGTCAGTGTAAACACATGTCATACCAGTCATGATTCCTGTCAACAATACAAATAATCAAAACTCCCAACTTTCAGTCGTCCACCTGGTGCCATTTTGATTAGCCTGAACAATCACCAGATGCCAATTAGGATCGGCAACTCAACAAACACAGGTTTTGGACCAGCTGGGTTTCACAGTTTGATTATTCTCTGAAAAAAACACCAACGGTGGTACAAGAGAAAAAGGTACAATATAAATTCACATATAATAATATAATCACAATGAGTATTCAGCAGTTACATGTACATATTATATTTGCAACGAAGTTTAGTTAATGAACTCAAAACAGTAATAACTCTTAGTTTTTCTGGCAAATTGCATGTAATACAACAATTGCTTTTCCACAAACACATACGAAAACACACACAATGTTTCTAATATAACATATAATCTGTTATTGAGTCTGTCATTCATTTATTCTGATGATGAAATTGGTACACCTATTAATCCTCTCGGATCTAAATTTATGGACTCTACCATACAAAGATCACCTGAGTAGTTCCCTGTAGCAAACAGGTGAAAATTAGCTAAAGTGGGAAAACACCTATGGACCGTTCATAAGTTATGGCTAAGGGGGTGATGATGATTTTAAGGGGGGTCACCCATTTTGTTCTGGGGAGCTAGGGGGGTTATCAATTTTGTACACACGTACTAAGGGGGTCAGCAACTTTGTTCATAAAAATATGTTTAAAATTATGCTTAGAAATTATGGAAAGAGAAGGGAGTGTCATTGATATTGTACATGACATGCAGGGGGGTCACTTATTTTGTACATAAATTTTAGGGTGTGTCATTCACATTGTACATGCTTTTCCATAAAAATCATCATCACCCCCCTAGCCATAAATTATGAACGGTCCCCTAGCAGACAGAATACACCCATATCCTGGCATCTATGTTAGACAACATACTTTTTTCAAAGGATAAGCTGGTAACGCATTGATTAATTTTTCATTGTTGTCTAACTAAATTTACTGTTTTTACAGAACCATGGATATCATAAAAATGTATGTCACTTGTGCAATCTCAGCTGGCCAATGAGTCATGACACTGATGTGTAACAGCTGAAACAAACTTAAGTGGGGCGGTGGAGTAGCCAAGTGGTTGAAGCGTTTCACTGTATTTCTTCAAATATCACTATTAGTAAAGTCACAGCTGTAAATTAAATATCAAATCAGTGGTAAAGACCTGCCAAAGGATGCCCATTGGCTGCAGATGTAGGTGTATCTCTGATTTTATGACATTGAGGTCAGTGGTAGTATGTCAGGCTATAAATCAGTTTATTAAACAGCTGTTGAGATTGGGTGTTTTGTTTTGCACTGGGTTAGTTTTCTGCATATCCATTTCTGGATATCCATATCAATAATATTTCTGGTAATAAATATACATATAGTGACCCTGAAACATTGTGTTAAAAATAAACCGGTTATCAATAATATTCTGTTTGGGAATGAGGCAGTTCATATTCCCCATTTATAAAATAAACGAAAAGTCAAAAGAATTATGTCTGAACATTTAATACACCAAAACTGAAACAAAACAATAAACCCAAGGAAAAATTCCCCACACTGCACATTCTCCGAAATTGTGAATGATAACTATGCTTCTATGTAAATGTCTGCCCGATAATGGAACCAATCTAATCAGTAATTAAAGCTGTTATCAATAATATTCTGACTGTTTAACAAATATAGATATAGTGAAATATAGATATTATTTGCGAATCTATAATATTCCTGGTTAATAAATGTAGAACTCTGCATTGTGTTCATAATAAAGATACTGACATTAGAGTATTAAACAAAGCAGAACCACTAATGTATTGTACCTTTTATTAAATTTGTAAAACTGTAGACAGCATGAATTATCAGACCACTGGCCCACTGAACACACTGCAATAATTGGATCAATCAGACTGGCACGTTATCGGCACGTCATCTGTATTCTGCGTAATCTGGTACTGATCACCTGTGTATCTGTAGCCATGACAGACTGGGATCTTTCCGCAGCTGCCACCAAACACTCATTACATTCAGGCTATTAATGATACTAATATTTACCATTTTGTGCAGCAGAATGAGACTTTGGTTTGGCTGAGATAGATTAACACCAGTTTTGTAAATCATCCGACTGACAAGAAACAAGTGTAATATAAAATCTCATATCATGATGTTCATGTTGCAGTGTATTTTGTTTCCCTTGCAATATTGTTCCTTTGTATATCAAGGGGAATGATATTATTTTCCAGGATACACTGGCAATATATGGATGAAACTATTTCCATATGGAACTGAACATCTTTGACATTTGTGTCACTGATTGTTGAAAAACTGGTCCCATTACCATGTAAGTCTTTTTTCCTAATGATCTATACAATGTGACAGTTTTCATGCATAACGACTTCTTTGTTGTTTGTGACAGTGTTCCATCGCAATTTGGGGCGGTGGGGTAGCCTAATGGTTAAAGCGTTGGCTCTTCACTCCGAAGACCCGGATTCGAATCCCCACATGGGCACAATGTGTGAAGCCCATTTCTGGTGTCCCCCGCCGTGATATTGCTGGAATATTGCTAAAAGCGGCGTAAAACCAAACTCAGTCAGTCAGTCCATCGCAATTTAAATGATGAGTTCACTGCTTTTTCTCTAACACAAGGAGATTAATCTGAGAAGCCATGATGTAACTGTAATCACCATAGGGGGCCGGTTGGGTAGCCTAGTGGTTAAAGCGTTCGTCACGTTAAAGACCTGGGTTCGATTTCCCACATCGGTACAATGTGTGAAGCCCATTTCTGGTGTCCCCCGCCGTGATATTGATGTAATATTGCTAAAAGCTACATAAAACCATACTTAGTCAGTCATGTCTTTCAGTGGCATTTAGAAGTTGTACATTGATGTCCAAGATATTTTTATGGATTAAACTTCTTTTTAATTTCTCTCCACGGCGTTTGAGACCATTCCAGGTCCCTTCATCACCTGATGAAGGGACCTGGAATGGTCTCAAACGTCGTGGAGGGAATTTAAAAGAGAAGTTTAATCCATAAAAATATCTTGGACATACTTAGTCAGTCATGTGTACCTACTCTCTTGACCTTTTTTCTAGTAGAGAGCTGTTCAGATTTATTAATGTTATGCTAAAGTTTTTAGTTGACACTGTACATAACTACTGATGTACTGCAGCTATCATTTTTCTGCACAACATTGAATTGCCAAGTACTCTGCAAGAACAAATCTGCAGTAATCCAGTGATATTTTGATAATCCAGTGAAATTTCTGTCCACCCACCATAATATTGCTAAAAGCAGCATAAAACTGAATTCACTCACTCAAATCACTATAGTATCATGTTCACTCACTCACCCAAAGACCGCCTCCGTGGTGTAGTGGTTAGAGCGCCTGCCCGAGAGCAGAAGGTCGCGGGTTCGATCCCTCACAAACCAAAAGACGTTAAAATATGGTACTTGTTGGTCCCTGCCTGGCGCTCGGCATTAATGGGTACAACAAGGACTGGTCGGCTTCGAGTCAGTATAATGTGTCTGAGTGGGGTATTCATGCTTCACTGCGCGCATGGTATCTCAGTGGGCTAGCACTATAAAACCAGCTTAAGTCTGGGCTAGTACAAGCAGACGCACATACACATACACACGCATGCCCGTCGCCATATGAGCCGAAATATTCTCAAACCGCGGCGTTAAACCCAATTTCACCTCACCTCACCTCACACCTCACCTCACCTCACCTCACCTTTACTCAAATCATTGTCTTGGCAAGATTTAGGCGTTTGAGATGATCACAGTACAAGGAATATCTCAATTCCAGCCCAGAACATGTAATAATTTTCGTTTGTTTTGTATTTCAGTCTTGTGTCCAACAACAGCCATGAGGAGATGTATAACTGTTCCGATCTGTGCGTTTCTTTCTTTGTCCGACCTTGCCGTCACCACAGTCATCTTTTCCCATGGAACAGACTTCCGTTATCACTTCCTGGTGGAGACTTACGACTACAACATCAACCGTTCCATGTTTGATCTCTGGGCACTGACTCTAATTCGGGTCCCATTCATCTTAGGACTGGTCACAGCGATTATACACAATCCGTCCCCTGCAGTGTCTCGCAGTAAACACGTCAGTAAATACATCGTAGTTCTGTGTGTGGCGATGTGTATGTGGACTGTCATCCGACTGCTCACCCTCGCTGACAGCAACAGCAACCTCCACAACCCCTGGATGTGGGCAATGCTGGCCTGGGCCGTTGTGGCGGCCATCTTGTTTTATATACAATGGCGTATTCTGTGTTGTACAAAAGTCTGTGATAAACCAAACTTGCTAGGGGATGATGAAGAGAGAGAGCCCTTGATTAATGACTCAAAGGCTAAAGTGAAGGATGATTCGAAGGATGAGGACAAAGAGAAAAATGTTAAATTATCCAAAGCCAAAGTGTTTCGTTGTTTTCGTACATGCGACCTGACTGGCTCCTGCTGTGTACAGGGTTCACATTTCTCATCTTAGCAGCTATAGGTAAGAACTGGGGATATTTCTTATTTGAGAAACTGATATAGATTTCATATTTAATTTAAGAAATTTTAAGAAACTGAGTTTATTTGTTTGTTGTTTAATGCTGCACTCAGCAATATTCCAGCTCTATAGCAGCAGTCAAGTCTGGACCAGACAGTCCAGTGATCAACATCATGAGCATCAATCTAGGTGTTTGCGATACAATGACATGCCTCAACCAAGTCAGTGAGCCTGACTTCCCGATCTCTTTAGTTTCCCTTACAACTAGCATCATAAACAGGAACACAGTTCATATTGAATAAAAATCCAGAGCCAAGTTTTCTTTCCTTGTAAGAATTCTTTGATTCTTGGAGGAGGTGGGTTTTTAAAAAAAATCAGACCAGATCAATATGTTTTGTTACATTATGAACTTATGGAGCCAAATCGTGTGGAGAGAGGAAGGAAAATGGCAGCTTTATTAGCTTTGTATTCTGACCTTATTATGTGTTAATGTGTACCTGGGGCTGTGGGGTAGCCTTGTGGGTAAAGCGTCCACTCTGAAGACCCAGGTTCAATTCCCCACATGGGTACAATGTGTGAAGCCCATTTCTGGTGTCCCCTGCCGTGATATTGCTGGAATACAGCTAAAAGTGGCATAAAACTCAGTCAGTCAGTCATGTGTACCTAATCTCTTGACCTATTTTTTAAAGTTAGAGAGCTGTTCACATTTATGAATGTTACGCTAAAGTTTTTACTTGACACTGTATATAACTGTATGCGATGCTGCAACTATGACTTTTCTGTACAACATTGAATTGACTAGGTGCCATGGTCTGTGATGAACAAATCTGAGTAATCTGCAAGAAATGAGTTGATAATCCAGTGATATTTTCTGAAGAAATTTCGCTTCTCTGTTGAGATATACATTGATACTTTAACACTGTTTTTAAGAAACCTATCATTTTAAATATCTCTTTATGTATCATTTTTGCAGTTCCACAGTACAAAAATATTTTTTTGAAATATTTGATCCAAAATATTTGATGAAATTATTTCATTGTTGTTAAAGGCATTAACGTTATAAAGACAAAATGTCATGTTGTAAGGTTTCATCTGTATGAATGATTTATTATTTTCTGACATATTCTGGTAGTGTTTGATATTATTTGGTAACAGAATCCTTTTATTGACTGTATGTATAATTAAGCAGCCCCACTTGCTTCTGCAACAGCGTGTGACAGATGTCAGAGACATCATACCTGATATCCTTCATACACATGTATACCGCTGACATATTACCTGATGATTTTACAGGTCAAGGTCACCCAGTCTGATTAGTTTGGTTGGATGTTGTTTAACGCTGCACTCAGCAATATCCCAGCTATATGGCATCAGTCTGTAAATAATTGAGTCTGGGTTGCTGAAGACCAATTCTACGTGACCCGAAACTTCACGCATCCAGTCTGAAGTCTCATAGAGGTTGTGTACACAACATCTTGAGCTTTTATGATTTTAGTTGGACTTTATCCATAATTTCTAGGGTCTTAATCTCTTTTAAATGATTCTTGGATACATCTGATGAAAGTCAAGGTCACAAGAAGCCATTTTGTCAAAACAGGGAATACTTGATATTAATTCATGATGTTAAAAATGTTTTTCAATGACTAGTTCTTAGGCCCTTCATTCTATATTCATTATGCCTCTAGAATGTTCACCCTAAGGCAGATGGTATTTATCTTGTTAATTGAAGCATGGTCTTGAATTTTGAAATTTTCTGGCAGCTCAATGTAGGTCAAGGTCATTTGGTATTAAGGTCTGCCTTGTTTTACAAACAAATGTAATAAAATTAAGTGGTTTTTGCTAATGGTGCTATTTGTGTAATAGTGAATGCATGAAAGTTTATTATTTTGGTCACTTTGTAAAAGTCTTTAAAAATTAATTTGTGGTGAGATTAAGTCACTTTGCTTCAGAAAGAATTTTTGTTATAGATGCGCATGAAGATTGATGAAACTGATCTTGTTTTTTATGAGTGAGCAAGGGGAAAACTTATTTTTTTCACATCTGTGCATAAATTTCCACGGTGAGATAATTACATTTTTTATTATTACACATCGGAATGAAAATTCATCACAGGTGGGAGATGGGAAACAGTGAAACATATTGACAGTGTTATAAAAATAATTGAGTATGTTTTTGTCATGGCTGCAGGGTGTTTTGTTTTGAATTATCTTCCATCTGTGCCCTGCGCTAGACAACTGTTGTCAAGGTAGTACCATACTATACTACTTCAGACATTAGGACTTGAAGTTTGATACAGACAGATAGGTGAATTCAGCTGTCACCCCTTGAGGGAGAAGGGGTGGTGAGGTAGCTGAGTGGTTTAAGTGTTTGCTTGTCATGCTGAAGACCCGGGTTCGATTCCCCACATGTGTACAATGTGTGAAGCCCATTTCTGTTGTCCTCCGCTGTGATATTGCTGGAATATTGCTAAAAGCGGCATGAAAACATACTCACTCACTCACTGTTCCACAGTGTGATTTTATCAAACAGGAACACATGACTAGCATTGAATTGTGACCCAATCCTACAGCTAAAAGTGGCATAAAACTCAGTCAGTCATGCGTACCTAATCTCTTGACCTATTTTTTAAAGTGGAGAGCTGTTCACATTTATGAATGTTACACTAAAGATTTTACTTGACACTGTACATAACTGTATGCGATGCTGCAACTATGACTTTTCTGTACAACATTGAATTGACTAGGTGCCATGGTCTGTGATGAACAAATCTGAGTAATCTGCAAGAAATGAGTTGATAATCCAGTGATATTTTCTGAAGAAATTTCGCTTCTCTGTTGAGATATAAATTGATACTTTAACACTGTTTTTAAGAAACCTATCATTTTAAATATCTCTTTATGTATCATTTTTGCAGTTCCACAGTACAAAAATATTTTTTTGAAATATTTGATCCAAAATATTTGATGAAATTATTTCATTGTTGTTAAAGGTATTAACGTTATAAAGACAAAATGTCATGTTGTAAGGTTTCATCTGTATGAATGATTTATTATTTTCTGACATTTTCTGGTAGTGTTGATATTTGTTGGTAACAGAATCCTTTTATTGACTGTATGTATAATTAAGCAGCCCATGTTGCTTCTACAACAGCGTGTGACAGATGTCGGAGACATCATACCTGATATCCTTCATATATACCACTGACATATGACCTGATGACTTTACAGGTCAAGGTCACCCAGTCTGATTGGTTTGGTTGGATGTTGTTTAACGCTGCACTCAGCAATATCCCAGCTATATGGCATCAGTCTGTAAATAATTGAGTCTGGGTTGCTGAAGACCAATTCTACGTGACCCGAAACTTCACGCATCCAGTCTGAAGTCTCATAGAGGTTGTGTACACAACATCTTGAGCTTTTATGATTTTAGTTGGACTTTATCCATAATTTCTAGGGTCTTAATCTCTTTTAAATGATTCTTGGTTACATCTGATGAAAGTCAAGGTCACAAGAAGCCATTTTGTCAAAACAGGGAATACTTGATATTAATTCATGATGTTAAAAATGTTTTTCAGTGACTAGTTCTTAGGCCCTTCATTCTATATTCATTATGCCTCTAGAATGTTCACCCTAAGGCAGATGGTATTTATCTTGTTAATTGAAGCATGGTCTTGAATTTTGAAATTTTCTGGCAGCTCAATGTAGGTCAAGGTCATTTGGTATTAAGGTCTGCCTTGTTTTAAAAACAAATGTAATAAAATTACGTGGTTTTTGCTAATGGTGCTATTTGTGTTATAGTGAACGCATGAAAGTTTATTATTTTGGTCACTTTGTAAAAGTCTTTAAAAATTAATTTGTGGTGAGATTAAGTCACTTTGCTTCAGAAAGAATTTTTTTATAGATGCGCATGAAGATTGATGAAACTGATCTTGTTTTTTATGAGTGAGCAAGGGGAAAAGTTATTTTTTCACATCTGGGCATAAATTTCCACGGTGAGATAATTACATTTTTTATTATTTCACATCGGAATGAAAATTCATGACAGGTGGGAGATGGGAAACAGTGAAGCATATTGACAGTGTTATTGATATGTAATTGAATATGTTTTTTGTCATGGCTGCAGGGTGTTTTGTTTGAATTATCTTCCATCTGTGCCCTGTGCTAGACAACTGACTGACTGACTGAGTTTTGGTTTTACGCGCTTTTGGCAATATTCCAGCAACATCACGGCGGGGACACCAGAAATGCGCTAGACAACTGCTGTCAAGGTAGTACCATACTGTACTACTTCAGACATTAGGACTTGAAGTTTGATACAGACAGATAGGTGAATTCAGCTGTCACCCCTTGAGGGAGAAGGGGTGGTGAGGTAGCTGAGTGGTTTAAGTGTTTGCTTGTCATGCTGAAGACCCGGGTTCGATTCCCCATATGGGTATAATGTGTGAAGCCCATTTCTGTTGTCCCTCGCTGTGATATTGCTGGAATATTGCTAAAAGCGGCATGAAAACATACTCACTCACTCACTGTTCCACAGTGTGATTTTACCAAACAGGAACACATGACTAGCATTGAATAGTAAATATGACCCCATCCTAATGCCTGTTGAGGCTATTTTACAAACCACAAGCTCAAACTGACATTTTAGGAGACAAGTCGTCATCCAGGTTTTACGTGGTTTTACTTCAGGAAAAACTAACACATTCAGTTGAGGGAAATTGAAACTGGTTCATGCTGTATATTTCTGCTGAAGACATTTTAGGTTTTCAGGACATTTTTGGATGGGACTGCTTCTGTTTTGTAGTGAATAATGAGTTTACATATGAGGGCTGTACTATTGATTAGTGGTGGTCCGATTAATTGAAATAATCGAAGATTGGTCGCAGTGGCCAAACGACCAAGCAATCGATCACATTTTCTCATAATCGAACACAAATGATTTTGGAACCGCTGTAATAGAGTTTGAAATACTTGATGATGGAACATATCTGTTGTCAGGGCCTGAAAACGTGTTTATTTCTAAGAAAACTCACTTCACTTTCTGAAAAGTCATGACTGAATATTTCTTGAAGTATCTGGGAAGTTAATGTTACACTGGAACTGAATCATTTTACACTGGATGTGAAATCTGCAAATGTAATTTGTGCAGTTTCTAAACACAACAACCGAGAACCAAATGGTTTTTTTCTTTATACGTATCTGTAACTACAACCTGAAGAGGAAAATCTAAAAAATGACGCTAACCAATTTTTTTCAATGATTGGTCATTGGTATTGAACCAATCATCAATTGTTAGAGTCCAACCAATTCCCAACACTACTATTGATGTATATACATTCCAGCCAATATCTTCATTCCATTCTACACGGGTCTGGTGATCGATGGAATCGCTATCGAGAAGTCACGTGAAAAGTTCACTCACGCAATCATCGTCATGGCCTTAATTTCACTCGGCAGGTGAGTTAATTAGACAAGTCAAGCTTTACCTCAGTTCAGAAGGACTTATGAAAGGTAAAGCATTTATGGCAAAGATCTATGAATTAGCATGTGGAATGATCAATAAAATTGTTTTTAGGTCAGTTAGCAGATTAGAATAGCGATATATACTTAAGATAAACAGGGTAGTGAGGAGCAGTAGTGTGTCCATCATGTGTTATATTGGTAGGAACTAATCTCGGTGCTATAGCAACAAGTGTGCAACACCCTGCTGTGTCTGTATAACCATAGTAACAAGACGTTTCTCTCAGTACCACAGCAAGAGTTGTGCAGGATGACCATTCTATCTGTTGTATAAGTACTATAACCATGGTAACAGATCCATTTCTCTCAGTACCATAGCAACAGGTCACTGCAGGATGACTGCAGTGTCTGTTGTATAACCATGGTATCAATACCGCTTCCTCAGTACCATAGCAACAGATGTGCAGGATGACTGCAGTGTCTGTTGTATAACCATGGTATCAGTACCGCTTCCTCAGTACCATAGCAACAGATGTGCAGGATGACTGCAGTGTCTGTTGTATAACCATGGTATCAGTACCGCTTCCTCAGTACCATAGCAACAGATGTGCAGGATGACTGCAGTGTCTGTTGTAAAACCATGGTATCAGTACCGCTTCCTCAGTACCATAGCAACAGATGTGCAGGGTGACAGGATGACTGCAGTGTGTGCTGTTGTTGTATAACCATGGTATCAATACCGCTTCCTCAGTACCATAGCAACAGATGTGCAGGATGACTGCAGTGTCTGTTGTTAAACCATGGTATCAGTACCGCTTCCTCAGTACCATAGCCACAGATGTGCAGGATGACCGCAGTACAGTGGAAGCCTGATATGTAAAATTTCAAGGGACTCGCCAAAATTGTTTACTTATCAGGTATTTTAATTATCAAAACTTATCAAAACCTGCAAATGACAACCATATGCATGTATATGTATACAGCAGAATAACAGAGTAACATTTGCTAATTGGTCTACTCACTGATACTCGCAAGCTATATAAAACAATGAACAACTTATCAGGGATTGCCTCCAGTTGTCAGTGTATTGTCAACTGCATGACACCAGCGAGCTGTAAGTAGGATGTTTGTTTAACTGGAGACTGACATGTGCCCCCTCATGTCGGATTATGTGGTGATCGCTAATTTAGTTATCCGGTCTCTTTTGGTAAGTACTTTACTTCCAGGGACCGTGAGAAGACGTTTAGTTAAGCAGTATTGTTTACTTATCCGAGTTAACCGGACTCTAATAGTAATAATTAATTATGAAATTTGCCGGGACCAAAAAATAGTGTTTACTTATCAGGTCTGTTTAGTTAAGCGGTCTTTAAGACAGTTTCCTCTGTATCTACATTGTCTCCATACAATATAACCATGGTAACATGATGGATTATCTATGCCATTACACTCCCCATACCGTGTAGCCATAGTAACAGAACTTTTCCATTAGTGCCATAGCAACGGGTGTAAGAGGAGGCTGCCTGTTCCTGGCGTTGCAGAGACTCAACATCCGCATCAGGAACGTCCTGTTCTCCTCCATCATGACCCAGGAAGTTGGCTTCTTCGACACCGTCAAAACAGGTGAGATGAAGTCAGATACTGATAACAAGGGAAACTACAGGTCATTAATCTTGTTTGTTTGTTTGTTTAATGGCACATTCAGCAATATTCCAGCTATATGGTGGCATTCTGTAAATAATTGATTAATCACCATGTGACATGAAATACACAAATCTGTCTTGAAATCTCACATACTAAATGTCGGGTTCATGTCGAGGTACCTAGTTTATGTTGGTTTGGTCTTTTTTTTTTAGGGAGGGGGGAATATACACATTCACCAACACACCAAAAGACTTCATTTCAGTCTTTCCTGCCCCACAAAGTAGATATACTGAGGGAAACAAATAAGGGAACACCACTTCATGGCAGTGTTCCTTTATTTATTCTCAGATTTCCTCCCACAGCGCTATTAAAAACTGGTGATGGAAACTGGAAAATATTAAAGTAACGCTTGAATTTTCCTGTGATCCTTTATTTGTTTCTCTCAGTATATGTTGTGATGTAACTGACACTTTGTATAACTCAGCTCACTTGCTGATATATTGTGTAAATACTTGTGCTGTTTGATTTCATTAAGATATGGAGGTGTTGCTGACCAAGATGTTAACGCTGGTGTTTCAGGTGACATCACATCGCGGCTGACATCGGACACGACGACAACAAGTGATGCCATCACACTCAACGTCAACATCTTTCTCAGAAGCCTCATCACAGCATGTAAGCCTCACTCATACAGACACACACACATAAAGCCCCTCTGGCTCACTTGCTGACTCTCTGACTCACTCACTCACTCATTAGCTCACCGGCTCACTCAACCCGTGAAGATCCGGGTTAGAATTGGTCTTCAGTAACCCATGCTTGTCGTAAGAGGCGACTAACGGGATCAGGTGGGCAGGCTCGCTGGCTTGGTTGACACATGCGTAGATCAATGCTCATGCTGTTGATCACTGGATAGTCTGGTCCAAACTCGATTATTTACAGACCGCTGCCATATAGTTGAAATGCTGAGTGTGGCAAAAAATAAATTCACTCACTCACTCACTCACTCACTCACTCACTCACCACCTTGACTCACTCACTCTCACTCACACACCACCCACTCACTCACCAATCACTCACCACACTCAAACCCACTCAACTCCCTCCACTCACCACTTAACCACTCACTCAATCACTCATAAACAACCCACACCATCTCCAGGCTCTGGGCAACCTGGCTCACGCCAGGCTAGTGATCCACTAAGGTTGAGGTGTCTAATCGAGCCCACCACTGACCACGATAAAATATGGAGTCAACTTTGGTAACTCTTTCAGTGTTGCAGAACCCCTAGTGTACAGTACACAACCCTGTGCACTTAAAATGAACCTCACGAATCCGTTGGTATTTGACCAGATGGTAGCCACATGAATGCGTGCAAACACCCTGGTTGCTTGTACAGCAGCGTGCAGTGAACATGGACAAAGTACTGTGACTATGTGTCCCAGTCCACCCAGCTGTGAATGGGTACCTCGTTAGGATGGGAAAGCCACAATAACTCGGTGTGCCTACTGGCTGCAAGAGTTGTATACTCCCCAGGGAGTTGAGATTGATAATGCGATGTGCCGTTGAGATTGACATCCAATGATCGAGGGAAAAAATACCAGCGCCTTGAGCATGCACTAGTGCGTGGATATGTGCGCTATATAAATATCCTATAATAAAAAAAAAATAATAATCTCTCATTCACTAACTCTACCCATCTAATGTATCAGCACTATCCACGACAAAATATGTGTAACCATGGTAACTGTTTCCATGGCAGGTGGGACAGTGTTCTTCATGATCAAGCTGTCATGGAGGATGAGTCTCGTCACGTTCACCGGTCTCCCCATCGTCATCGGCGTTGCACACGTGTATGGTGACTACTACAAGGTAACTATAGCAATACAGGTTCTTTAGTGAATGTTGGACGTGAGCAATGTTACAGGGTGTCGGTATTGCAGCCCAGCAGAATTATTTTCCTATTTTGCTGATTTTTGGGGTCATTTGTGGAAGGCAAGATGAAAGATGTATAATACTTTTACAGCTATACAGGCAAGCAGCGTTACAGGATATTTATTGACTACCTCGTATATAGAGCCGGAAATAGCAATCAGGGGCGTATCTGAGCCAATTATTATGTGTAGGCAAAAAGTTTAGATGGCAATTACAAAATTATGTGTAGGCAATTGCCTTTCTGCCTAATGGCAGCAATCAAGGTTGTGCATATGGCACAATCAGCTGTGCACACGTTTCCTGGCAATCTACCAGTGATTTAGTTTAAACATACCCAATAATATAGCAGGAATGAATTCTGACGCAGTGATCAGTAAAATATAATATCTAAAACTGTTATTTTACCAAGAGAAATATATTCTAGAATTGTGTAATTTTATTTACAGATTTTGCTCTATAAATGTAAACATTTATTATAATAACTAAAGTTATGCGGCAGCACTTTGGTGTATTGTTGATAGATTTATGCATGGAACAATTTCACCTGTCACCGATGTGGTTTTGGCGAGGTCTCGATATTTCCACTGTGAAAACAGATTGTTGACATGTGATCGTCCATCTACAATAAATATAACTTTTAGTGAAACAAAATACATAGGTATCCATTTTCTGTCAACTACACTGCATGGCATGAGTAGATGCAATGATTCTGATTCCTGTGAATAATGTGGACCCAAGTTATAATTATTGGTAACTGCTAGTTGTCTTGTGGTCTGAGTTGGCCGTGATTAGGGCCCCATCGTGGGTGGTCGGCTTATGAACATAACATACCATTTTGAATCTGATTTTAAGGTTCAAGTTAAGGGTTATCTATGAGATCGGCTTATCTAAATATAGGGTACTTAGGTACAGACCGTTTCAGGAGGTCTCTTCTGTTACTGGTGGCCAGCTGATGTATTTGGCAGATTGTGGGAAGCGTGGGAAAAGATTAAGAAGAATTTTTCAGAATTTCTTTCCTGAGATATGATAAATAGGCAACACGTTTTGTAATATAAGGTTTACAGATTTAAAAAATAATTTTGTATAATCTTGACACCTAATGTTAATCTTGACACTAGTGTTAATCCTGACACTTCATGTTAATCTAGACACCCTGGTTTTCCTCCCCAACAGGCGCTGGCGAAGAAGGTCCAAGACAGTCTAGCCAAAGCCAATGAGGTGGCAGAGGAAGCCTGTTCATCACTCAGAACGGTCCGCAGTTTCGCCAATGAACAGAGCGAGGTGTCGAGATACAAGCTGTCAATGGTAGACACCTACAAGCTGTACAAGAAGCAGGCTGTAGTGTATGCAGGCTTCCTGTGGTCTAACCAGGTAATACAGACAGAAGTCCATCAGATCTGAGTGAGTGAGTGAGTTGAGTTTTACGCTGCACTCAGGAATATTCCAGCTATATGGCGGCAGTCTGTAAATAATCGAGTCTGGACCAGACCATCGAGTGATCAACAGCATGAGCAGTGATCTGCGCAATTGGGAACCGATGACATGTGTCAACCAAGCCAGTGAGCCTGACCACCTGATCCCGTTAGTCGCCTCTTACGACAAGCATGTGTTCCTGAAGGTACATTCTAACCCGTACCTTCACAGGATCAGATCTAAGTAGTCTTAGGATACGAAATTGAGGAAAGAATAATGTACTTTTTTTTTTTTTTTTTTTTTTTTTTTTAACCTCTAAAAATACACAAACCTTTTTTGGAAAATCATTCTCTCTTGTAGTCTCTGATATAATGATAACCCCGACAGTTAAGTTAATACAGAAAAATTGGTGATTAACACCCTATTTAATCGCTCTGTGAATTTCAATACTAGAAGTAACTGTAAATGTTGAAAATCATCTAATATTTTCATCATAGCTGATGACTTACCACTACTTGCAAGTCTAATGGCAAACAAGTGATAGAGATGATCCCTGACCTTACAATTGAAGAGTGATTTTTGGTGATAAATAAAATGAGTGCCACCCATCAAACTTCGCTGATTGTTAACATAAGGGGACCCAGGTTATTTCCAACTTTATCAACTTCGTAGTGATATAATTGATTGCTACACCGGACGTGAGAGTCTATCAATCAATTTCATCGTCATGTAATGCACATGCACTAGCCTACATCTGCTCTACCTTTCACAAACCTTATCCTTGTTTGCCAGTAAATGTGTCACTTAACGAGATGTTTTCTTCCCAGTTGTTTGACTTGGCTCTCACTGTTGCGGTGCTGTATTATGGCGGCCATCTTGTGATTGCCAACAAGATCACTGGTGGCAACCTGGTGTCTTTCATCCTCTACCAGATAGAGCTGGGGCAGTGTCTGGAGGTGAGTCACGCAGAGTCAATGTACAGTCAGTGTACAGTTAGTGTACAGTCAAATGTACAGTCTGTGTATAGTGTACAGTCAGTGTACAGTCAATGTTCATAGTGTACAGTCAGTGTACAGTCTGTGTATGTACAGTCAGTGTACAGTCAGTGTACAGTCAGTGTACAGCTGTAATAGTGTACAGTCAGTGTACAGTCTGTGTATAGTGTACAGTCAATGTAATGTCAGTGTACAGTCTGTGTATAGTGTACAGTCTGTGTACAGTCAGTACAGTCTGTGTACAGTCTGTGTATAGTGTACAGTCTGTCAGTGTACAGTCTGTAGTCAATGTACAGTCAGTGTACAGTCTGTACAGTCAGTGTGCGGTCAGTGTATAATGTTCAGTCAGTGTACAGTCAGTGTCAACTTCCACAGTCAAAACTACAGTCTGTACTAGTGCACAGTGTTAAAACAACAACTCCTCATCCTGTTTAGGTGTACAGTCAGTGTATAATGTTCAACGAGATAGTCTGTGTACAGTAAAACACTATTGTGTGAAAGTAGAAGGGACATAGAAAATACTTTGAGTTATATGACAGCCATAAAAGGATGATTAATAGGAAATATGCAGAGACTAAGGTTATATTTCAAAACATCTGAAAGTTCAACACATTAAAGTTTAATACAACAGTGTTTGACTGTATTGTGGTATTTATTGTTAAGCAGTCAATAAATTGCAGATTCAAGTCCAGAGGTTAGAGTGAGTGAGTGAGTATTACATGCCGCTTTTAGCAATATTCCACCAATATCACAGAAATGGGCTTCACACATTGTACCAATGTGGGGAATCGAACCCGAGTCTTTGGTATGATGAGCTTAAACCCACCACCAATATCAGTAAATGGCAATACAAGATTAGACTTATTCAAACACTAATGTTTGAGTTTAAAATGAAAAAGGCCACACAATGAGTCAAATAAGTCCCAGTAGCAATATGAAACAGACACTTTAACATATGTCAGAGCACTTAAGAATTCCCTCTTGAATTCCTTGAACCGTGCTTGTCTCTACTATTGAATGTCTGTGGAAGCTGGAGTAGTTTGGTGTTTTCAGATAGGCATCTAGGATTTTCAAGTGGATTAGAAGCATGTCAGGTAACAACAAAGCCTTGTATGACCCTCGATCACAGCAGGTACCACCAGCCTATTAGAACTCTCACATGAAAACCTTAAACATTTATGCTTGCAAGGGAAGTAACTCTAATCACACTTCCTGTTTTAGTCTGCATTCAGCAGCACTCGACATTTTCTAGTGCTTCAATCCTTTGCTGCCATCACCACTACAATTAACCTGCGCCACCATCTGCTGTTGTATTCCATTCCAATGCTTGTTCCACAGAATGAGTGATCAGTATTTATTTTATCAGAGACCATATAATAGATGGTCTCTGATCTTATTCATATAGGTTCTCAGTATGCACAACCTGGGAAATACATTCTTGGAGGATTGGAAGAACACAATGTTCCCGTGTTAAGTTGAAATGGATGTTATGATGTTGATAGTAACAGTCAACACCATCCTCTGGTACTGGACCTGCCTATCTGAGTGATCTGACTGTCCCATACCTCCCTTCAAGAACTCGGCGCTCTAGTCAACAACAGCTCCTTTGGGTGCCTGTCACCAAACTTAAAACTTTCGGCTCTAGATCCTTCTCTGTCTCAGCCGCTACTCTGTGGAACTCTCTACCCGAATCACTGAAGTTGATTCCATCTCTAGAATCTTTTAAAACCCACCTTTTCAAGCACTATACCTAAAAGATACATAACTCATACCATTGTGTAGAACTCAACTGCCTCTGTTTCCATCATTTGAGGCAATGCGCTTTGAGCATACCTTCATGGCGTGGATATAGCGCAATATAAGTGCCATTATTATTATTATTGTCCCCGGCCGCAACGTGGAACGGAAGACTATGTTTTCAGCGGCGTCCGTACGTACGTCCCAATTCTTGTTTCGCGATATCTCATGAAATGTTGTACCCAATGTCTTCAAATTTGGTGACAGCCTACATTGGGTGATTACGCAGACACCAGTCGATTTGGGTGACCTTGACCTTATTTTCAAGGTCACCACGACACATTGACCACTTTTCAAACTCTTGTTAACGTGATATCTCATTAACTGTTGTACGCAATGTCTTGAAATTTGGTGACAGCCTACATTAGAGGATTACTCGGACACCAGTCGATTTGGGTGACCTTGACCTTATTTTCAAGGTCACCATGTCACTTTGAACACTTTTCAAACTCTTGTTAGCGTGATATCTCATGCACTGTTGTACCCAATGTCTTCAAATTTGGTGACAGCCTACATTAGGGGATTACACAGACACCAGTCTATTTGTGTGACCTTGACCTTATTTTCAAGGTCACCACCCCACTGACCACTTTTCAAACTGTTGTTAATGTGATATCTCATGGACTGTTGTACCCAATGCCTTCAAATTTGGTGACAGCCTACATTAGGGGATTTCACAGACACCATTTTATTTAGGTGACCTTGAGCTTATTTTCAAGGTCACCACAACAGTTTGAACACTTTTCAAACTCTTATGAAGGTGTCACCACGATATTTTGACCGCTTTTTAAAGGCAATATCTCATAAAACATTGCCTACATTGGGTGATTATGCAGACACCAGTCATTTCAGGCATCTTGTATGTGACCGAAAAATAAAAAGTAGTAAATATAGATATTCCATTCTTTAGCGGCGGGGACATTGCCATATCAGTGGCAAACACTTGTTATTATTAGTCATACGTCCCACTAGTCATACAGGTTAAAACAACATATGGTATGGTTGACTGCACCAACAACTACTTTTTTAGTACCTTTGTAAAAATATAGTGGAATGATGCAAGAAACAGAAATACAGCGTCACATCAGTGCACTTTAATAATCTGTCTTCAGCATGGTATACATACATAATCTGATCTTGAACATAGTATGCATTCCACGTCAATCAATCCTGCCATGATAACAAGAGTGATATGCAACATTACAAAGAAAGAAAAATAATAATATTTGAAACAATGTAAAAGTTACTACTTGGGCGAATATACATATATGTATGTTTTATGTACTACATGCCTGTGGCCTCTTCAGTACAGAATACAGGTTGACTGAAGATATGCTAGAGTCTATAACATGGAACTTTTATGCATTAGTTTATATATTTTTTATAAGATTGAGTAAATTGAATCAAACTTAGAAAGTTTTACATTGATTTAAATGTTTTGATTACCAACCAACGGCTGTGGTGTATTATATTCATATAACTTCAATGCAATTTACTTTAATAACATTCCTGTATGTATTTTCATTACCAAAGACCCTAGTTGTTGGCAATCTATAGCCTGTTTGTTATGTTGTATTGTCATGTATAGTTAAAATGTTTTAGATTTTATTATTACATTTACATCTGTGATATTCTAGTTGTTTTACTGTCCTTTGTTGGCAGGGTTTTATACTTTACTTATAATTATTATTAATATATAACTTGATATATTCACGATATGGCTGAAATACTGCCGATGTGACTTAAAATCTTAACTCACTCACTCACTCATTACCAAAGACTGTGGCAATCTCAGTGTTAGAGATTCAACTAACCTCAAGCTCTCTAATTAGCAGGCTAGTCCATTTTGCACAAAGGGTATATGCCTGGGTTTTTAAAATTAAACCCCCATTTGCTGTATGACTAGTGGGAGTATATGCCTGGGTTTTAATGGTATGACTAGTGACCTAGGACTAATGGGACATGACCTAGCACAGTGTACAACAGTGCCACATAACAATTAGACAGTGCGTGTATGGTATTTGGGGGCGTGAGTCTTGTGTCATGTAGAGCCAGGGGTATCCATTCACTGATGTGAATGTCCCCAGTTGATCTTTGTTCTAGAGTATTTTATTTGTTTGTGTGTTGTTTAATGCCACAAGCAGCAGTATTCCTGCTGTATGACAGTGGTCTAAAAATAATTGAGTCTGGACCAGACAATCCAAACGAAACATATATTAAGAATGGGTTGCTGAAAACCAATTCTAACCTGGATCTTCATATGTCTGTTCTAGAGTATTGGCTCCGTGTACACTGGCCTGATGCAGGCTATAGGGGCCTCGGAGAAAGTGTTCGAGTACATGGACAGGAAGCCGGTGATCACTAACACAGGAAGTTATGCTCCAGACAAGTTGGAAGGTCATCTTGAGTTCCCGAAATGTCAGCTTCTCCTACCCATCCCGCCCCGACACCCTGGTGTTGAAGGTAGGTGGCGCTGTCTTTGTATACTGACAGAAACAAGTAACGCAATGACCATTTGATATTCAATTGAATATGTTATTCATACTATTTGTAATAGTTTTGGTAAAAACTGATGGCAGCAATTGGCATTTTTACCCCAAAATATTGTTTTAGTTTAAAATAATTTCCGAAATGTTCATAAAAGTCCCTTCTGTGGTACCCTCCAGTTTCTGGCCCATTGTAATCTTGATTGACAGGTGCTGTATGGAATTATCGGTGTTTTTGTTCAGAATGTGTCGTTCAGCGTGCACCCGGGGGGAGGTGGTGGCCCTGGTTGGTCCGAGTGGAGGCGGCAAGAGCTCCTGTGTCAACCTACTGGAACACTTCTACGAGACAAGCACCGGGGACGTCCTCCTGGACAACGTGCCAATACACCAGTATGATCACAAGTACCTGCACAGAAAGGTGAAGGACTCGAGATGTTTTACTATTTATTCTCATAGTCAAATTCCAAGTCAAAAGTCCCCAGGAGCACAATTTAGGATCTGGTTTATAGTGTGTCAAAACTCTGTTGATGTTTATCAAAACTGTCAACCTCTGAGAGTCATACTGGATTTTCACTGTAACATCTGTTATATGTGGCATTACACTTCCTCAGTAAAATTTATATTATAGTACTTTTGGGGATTGAGTCCCATCCAGGATTTAAACACAAACTATGCACAAAGTCGGCAATCTAACCCACTCAGCCACCTGATCGGACTGAACCCAAAAAGCACTTGAATCTCTTCTTTGTTAAAAAAATTGTAATCCCAAATATAATATATGTTACATTTGACCACAGTCTAAGTGGCTTTGTGTATTCATAGGGTTTTCACTGTTTTTGGTAAATACCAGCTTTGTCCACAGATAGACGAGAGGGCAACAAAATTTTGAGGGAAGGGGAGTAACTTATTAGGCTGATTGTGACTGATGATGATTATGTGTATGGTAATCAGACTAAAGGGAAGGGGGCACAACTCTCAGTAAGGGGGAGTAACTCTGCATGTTTGGTGGCTGCAGGTTTCCCTTGTGGGTCAGGAACCAGTGCTGTATGCTCGAAGTATCCGGGAGAACATCGGCTATGGGCTGGACGACTGTACGAAGGAGGAGGTGGAACACGCCGCTGTCATGGCCAACGCTCATCAGTTCATCATGGAGATGGCAGAGAAGTATGATACACAGTCTGGAGAGAAGGGGACGCAACTCTCAGGTAGGGGAAGTTACTCAAGCGAAGCGACAAAAGACAGTATGCATTCTGAGGGTGGAAGGTGAAACATTCAGATCAGGGAATAACAGCCTTATCAACATTAGAATGAGAGTAATTAGTATCATGTCTTGGACCAATCATTTTGTTTAAGGGTAACAGTATGTAAATAATCAAATCTGGAACAGACAATCCATCATGATTGTTGACCTACACAATTAGGATACAATGACATGTGTCAACCAAATTAGTGTGCCTGACCACCTGATCATGTTAGTCACCACCGAACACAATATTTCTAGACTCAGTATCAGTTGACCTTTTTCTGAGTTCCTCTCATGGTTGGGGTTCATTACCTGCTTGTTTGTTAACACATTCAAAATCTTTTGATACATATCCTAAAGTTTAGAAGTTTTTCTTTCATATTAAGCTCTGACAAGTGTTTCAACCATGTTTGTTGTGCAGGGGGACAGAAGCAGCGGATTGCTATAGCACGGGCTCTGATCCGGAACCCTGTGGTTCTGCTGCTGGATGAGGCAACGAGCGCTCTGGACTCGGAGTCAGAACATGTGGTAAGGGATGAGCATCTGTACAATATTTGATAAGGGTAACATTCTTAAATAAGGGTAACATGCTTTGATAAGGGTAACATTCTTTAATAAGGGTAACATGCTTTAATAAGGGTAACATGCTTTGATAAGGGTAACATTCTTTGATAAGGGTAACATGCTTTGATAAGGGTAACATGCTTTGATAAGGGTAACATGCTTTGATAAGGGTAACATTCTTTGATAAGGGTAACATGCTTTGATAAGGGTAACATGCTTTGATAAGGGTAACATTCTTTGATAAGGGTAACATGCTTTGATAAGGGTAACATGCTTTGATAAGGGTAACATGCTTTGATAAGGGTAACATTCTTTGATAAGGGTAACATTCTTTGATAAGGGTAACATTCTTTGATAAGGGTAACATTCTATAATAAGGGTAAAATTCTTTGATAAGGTTAACATTCTTAGATAGGGTAACATTCTTTGATCTTTGATAAGGGTAACATTCTTAAATAAGGGTAACATGCTTTGATAAGGGTAACATTTTTTAATAAGGGTAACATGCTTTGATAAGGGTAACATACTTTGATAAGGGTAACATGCTTTGATAAGGGTAACATGCTTTGATAAGGGTAACATGCTTTGATAAGGGTAACATGCTTTGATAAGGGTAACATTCTTTGATAAGGGTAACATGCTTTGATTTTCTTTGATAAGGGTAACATGCTTTGATAAGGGTAACATGCTTTGATAAGGGTAACATTCTTTGATAAGGGTAACATTCTTTGATAAGGGTAAAATTCTTTGATAAGGTTAACATTCTTTGATAAGGGTAACATTCTAGTGTCACATGTTGAACACTCTTTGTTCATAATGATATTGTCTGGTTATATACAGACTTGTTTTAGCTATTACTTTATGAATGTTAGCTGATGATTTGGCTTTGGTCAGTCAGAACAGAATATTAGTATATGTGATGTTTTCTTCACAGACTGCTTATGTAACCATAGTTTTGTGTGCATGTGATGTTTATATGTCCGCCTGAGTCTGTATGTGTCTTCATATGTATCGTCTATATGTGTCTGTATAAGTCTGTCTGTAGGTCTGTATGAGCTTTTATGTGTCTACATGTGTCTATATGTGTCTGTATGTGTCTCTGTGTTTCTGTATGTGTCTGTAGGTATGTATATGTCTTTATGTGTCTACATGTGTCGATATGTGTCGATATGTGTCTCTATGGCTGAGTTGTTTGTACTTTTCTCCTCCAGGTCCAACAAGCATTGTACAGTAACGTGAAAGGCCGGACTGTGTTGATCATCGCTCACCGACTCAGCACAGTAGAGCGAGCTCACCGCATCGTCGTGATCAACAAAGGCACCATTGTGGAGCAAGGAACTCACACGGAGCTCCTTGCTAATGGAGGCATGTACTCCAACCTTGTCAAGCGGCAGATGCTCGGATTTGATGAGATGCCTTCTAGAAATGAGACTCCTTGCCATTCCTCACCACGAACTGTGACGTCACGTGCGTCCGTCCATGCAGGGTCGGTGTCCCCGGACTTCCGATCGTGTAGCAGCACACCACCCTGTGCCTCATTCCATGTTGGCTCAACTCTCTGACCCCTGGCCTGTGTAGCAGACGTCAGTTTTACCAGTTGAGCTGGGATTATGAGGGACCAGTGAAGGGCTTCAGTTGACTCTGAAGAGGATGAAGAATTCAAGGTCATTTCAGACAAGAGTGTTCACATGAACCATTGTGAAAACAATGGTCAGGTTTTGAAATCTAGGACCTCGGGATTGACTCAGAAGTGGAGAGTTATTTGTTTTATCAGGCCTCCTTGCAATCAGAGTAAATAAGGGATTACTGCTTGACTCTGAATCGGCAATCAGGGATTTGTTGCAACTTGTCAATCAGCAGCAACAGCAGTGAGCTGTTTACATCAACAAAGAGATGCTGTCTCTTGGGAATAGATCCCAATTTAGCACACAATTGTTTTGGAATCAGTTTATGGAACAGTTAAAATTTTGAAGTCAGAGAAAGTTAATTTGTCAAACATTGACACAGCCTCACAGTGATTTTCACAAATCTCTGTACTAATACAGTGGAAGCCCTCTAAACCGGCAGCCCTCCAATCCGGCATACTCTCAATATCGGCACTAAAATTTTGTCCCGGCAGAAGCTAATTAATTTATGATCATTTGCACGCCCTCTAATCCGGTGTCAGTCTCTTCCGTTTTCGGCACAACAAAGACCGCCCAATTGACTGTTTGTACAGTAATTAACGCTCTCTAAACCGGCATCCGGTATCTCGACTCTCCTGTGTATTAACAACACAATGGATTATCATGGGCGTTAAGCTCATTTATGTTGCCTGATAAAGGAGTATGGATAAGAATTAGGCCTAAGTAGGTGAGGTAAATTGGTGAGTGACGTGACACACTAGATCAGAGTGATGTTGACAACTTTATGTCCGCCTCCCGACTTTGATTGACGGATGTACGCCTGAAGATGTCTTTAACTGCGATGAGACTGGTTTGTTTTTCCGTGCTGTACCGGATGTTATCTTTATTGATGAATGAAGAATATGATGACTATCAACAAGTTCTTCAGTCGTATTTTACGGCAACAGAAGATCATTCTCAGGTTGAAAAGTTCTCTAAACCGTCACGCCCACTATACCGGCATTCTTTGCCGGTCCCAATGAATGCCGGTTTAGACGGCTTCCACTGTACATTAATATCAAAATATAGCTTAACTTGTAATAACCCCTACACTCCCTTCTACAGATGTTATCACCTGGTAAATATTTCTTGTATTTTCTTGCAGTTAAGACAAAGAAGTTATTCATTTTCAGAGTAGCACTATCATAATTTCAACCAAAAAACCCTCTTAAGTATGTTGCAAGATGGGAAACTTGCAAACTTGTCAACCTGTTCAAATTTAAAGAAATTACTTTTTACAGACACCATACTTCAGAACAGCGTATTGACTTTCACTGATTGTTTCAAGAATAGCAACAACTTGTAATCTGATGCCAATGTCCAGATATTATCCACTATGTGTCCATGAAGTGCAATCAACACTCACCATGGATTCTGTGGAGGTGATAAATGGTTTTATACTCCAGGTTCTCAGAATTGCCATTGTCTTTCAGTTTACGTCACGTCCTCAACATGTGTACGTGTTGTTTATATGCCAAGGCTCAGGCAGTGTTAACGGGACAAGTTTCACATTGCCCTTTACAACTAGGGGACCACAGTAATACATTTCAAGGCTGTCTGTAGTGAGGTCATGTCGTTTACTGTTAGATTTGATATTAATGTCATTACAAGACCTTTTCGTTTCTTTGTATAAAAATGTTTACTATAGATATATTTTACATTCCTTTAGTTACAATGTTTATGTTTTAATGCATCCATTCTATACAGCTATGTGCATTTCTGCATCATGCAAGACCTTGAAGCTAATATTTGTTATATTTGACATATTCATCGCTAGATGGTGCCCGGTGTTGCCATGGTGATTGTGGGTATAGTGGAACACGTAGATATACAACTTACATTACTCCCATTACTCCCTTGTTGATACCCTACTGTAAGGGTGGATACTCCCTTGTTGATGCTACTGTCGCTATGAACATTATAGTGGAACACGTAGATATACAACTTACATTACTCCCTTGTTGATACGGGGTGGAACAATGAGATATACAACTTACATTACACCCTTGTACCCTACTGTCGCTATGAACATCATCATGCAAGACCTTGAAGCTAATATTTGTTATATTTGACATATTCATCACTAGATGGGGCCTGGTGTTGCCATGGTGACTGTGGATATAGTGGAACACGTAGATATATAACTTACATTACTCCCTTGTTGATACGGGGATACCCTACTGTCGCTATGAACATTATAGTGGAACACGTAGATATACAACTTACATTACTCCCTTGTTGATACGGGGATACCCTACTGTCGCTATGAACATTATAGTGGAACACGTAGATATACAACTTACATTACTCCCTTGTTGATACGGGGATACCCTACTGTCGCTATGAACATTATAGTGGAACACGTAGATAAACAACTTACATTACTCCCTTGTTGATACGGGGATACCCTACTGTCGCTATGAACATCATCATGCAAGACCTTGAAGCTAATATTTGTTATATCTGACATATTCATCTCTAGTTGGTGCCCGGTGTTGCCATGGTGATTGTGGATATAGTAGAGCAGGTGTAGATATACAACTTGTATTACTCCCTTGTCAATATAGTCAACACTGTCATCAGGATGTTCTATCTTTGTCATGACAACCTAGACCAGACAACCGGTGACTTATATTTTGAGCCATGTTCTATGGGATAAGAAACACAATCCATTCGGTCACCTCCTACAATCAGCATGGGTTGCTCAGGTTTGTATGCTCAGTAACCCCGGCTTGTCATAAGAGGCGACTAACGGCATCGGGTGGTCAGGCTCGCTGACTTGGTTGACACATGTCATCAGTTCCCAATTACGCACATCGATGCTCATGCTGTTGATCACTGGATTGTCTGGTCCAGACTCGATTATTTACAGACCGCCGCCATACAGCTGGAATATTGCTGAGTGCGGCGTAAAAGTAAACTCACTCACTCACTCAGGTTTGTTTAATACCGCAACACCACACACCTTTTCCTTGTTGCCAAATAATGTATCAATCTCTCTTCCCACTTTCCTCACTTTCTGTAGTATGTGTGTAGTGATGTTATTGTTATTGTAAGTATTGTTATGTTATTCTGGCCGAGCCTTGCCTCACGTGAAGAATGTATGTATCATGTTTAGAGAGTATGGTTATATTGTTAGGCTCTGGTTGAACCTTGTCACACATGTGTGTATCATGTTTAGAGAGCATGGTTATATTGCTAGGCTCTGTTTGAGCCTTGTCTCCCATAAAGAATGGATGTATCATGTTTAGAGAGTATGGTTATATTGCTAGGCTCTGGTTGGGCCTTGTCTCACATAATGTGTGGATCATGTTTAGAGAGTATGGTTATAATGATAGGCTCTGGTTGAGCCTTGTCACACATAATGTGTGTATCATGTTTAGAGAGTATGGTTATATTGTTAGTGTATCATGTTTAGAGAGCATGGTTATATTGCTAGGCTCTGGTTGAGCCTCGTCTCATATAAAGAATGGATGTATCATGTTTAGAGAGTATCGTTATATTGCTAGGCTCTGGTTGAGCCTTGTCACACATATGTGTGTATCATGTGTAGAGAGTATGGTTATATTGTTAGACACTGGTTGAGCCTTGTCACACATAAAGAATGTATGTATCATATTTAGAGAGTATGGTTATGTTGTTAGACTCTGTTTGAGCCTTGTCGCACATAAAGAATGTATGTATCATATTTAGAGAGTATGGTTATATTGTTAGACTCTGTTTGAGCCTTGTCTCATAGAATACATACCATATATCAAATTTGGAATGTATGCATATGTTGTTATTGGGTTTGAAACTCAAGAATTGAATTTCATCATCACAGCATAATAATTTAGGTTTGATAACTGAAACATTTTAATTTCATGTCAGACATATTTATTTCTGCTGTATGAATCTGCTCAAATGTTTTTGTTTGTTTTTTGTCACAGGGGGGCAAATTATTAGTCCATATGATATTCTTTGATGTGAAATAATATTAATTATCATGATGATACTGCTGGCATATAGCTGGAATATTGCGGAGTGTGGCGTAAAACAATAAACAAAACCAACCAATCAGAAAGCCACAGGAGATAATCTCAGAGGACCCGAGATTCCCGTATATTGGTGTGTTTCCTGAAGGCAAGACGATTTGTTGAGCAGTCTGATGCCTTCCCTGGTCATGTTTCATTAAGTCTTATATCATGAACTGAAACACATAACATTCGCAATGAAGCTCAAGAACACTATTTCGGCAGTACATCTCGAAACTCATGGAACGGGATTCAGACCCTGCATTGTTGGGCTTGATTATCATACGCACAAATACCCAGTAAACTCATTTTTAATATGCGGCCATTTTACCAGTTTTAGCATGTGTTTTCAGAGTGTTTCAGTACACATACATTGTTGAAAACCCAAACTCACTCACTCCCAACTTCCATAATGAGACCAGTGAAGATATGGGTTAGAATTGATCTTCAGTAACCGATGCTTGTCGTTTGAGGCGACTAACGTGATCGGGTGGTCAGGCTCGCTGACTTGGTTGACATGTCATCGTATCCCAATTCCATAGATCAATGCTCATGCTGTTGATCACTTATCCATCCAGACTTGATTATTTACAGAATACTGCCATATAGCTGGAATATTGGTGAGTGTGGGTAAAACTAAACTCACTCACTCACTCAATCCATAAGGAGGATTTTAATCTAGGGAGTCACAACCATACAAGTTCTTGAATTAAAGAATTGTTATTTTTTACACTGACGATAGTTGATGCAGTTTGTTTTTGTTAATATTTTTATCTGTTATGAGTATTTGTACCACTCAACTTTTGATAAGGATAATCGTAGAAGTAATTTGATTTGAAAATACATTTGATTTATATCATAACAATCATTGATCGGAATCATAAAGTGATCATCCCTTTCAGATGTGGAATATTACCGTGTGTTAATTGTTGGGATATATTTTTGCAATTTTTATGTGTATACATTTTGTAATTAATTTTAAGACTTGTTTAAACAGCTTCCTTTAAACCAACTTCACCTGGTCTTTTTTGGTTCCTCATTTTCATGGAACATTGCAGTGGTAACCTACTGTTAAACCACATAAATCTGATAACACACCAATCGAAACTTCTAAGAATCGTAATCTCTTAAACTGGGTTTAATGTATTACATTGAAGGAAAGCATGTACAAGGTGCGAAATGTTTTTTCCCCATCAGTCTGTAGATCTGAATGTCCATCTCCACAGAGGAGTTGTCTCCCCATGATACACGTGCTTATGTACACATTGTACAACCAACAATAAAAGTCTGACCATATAACTTAAGTTGTTTGTTATGTTGGTAGGCTGATTCTTTTGTTGTTAAAATAGAATCACCAATCTTAAGAAATAGCAAGCTGAAACTGACTATTTTGCCACTTTGTTGTTTAACAAATTTGGAGCGATATATACATTTAAGAAATGTATGATTATTGCTTAAATACCAAAATGTGCTCATGATAGCATGTTTGTTTGGCAACATACCAGAATTGACATTGTGGTGCAGTTTAAAAATACCCCACATATGGAGGGTGAATGCTGTGCATGGGTCAGTGCCTGTCACTTCACATAACAAGCAGCCCCGTGAAGATCCGGGATAGAATTGATCTTCAGTAACCCATGCTTGTCATAAGAGGCGACTAAAAGGATTGGGTGGTCAGGCTCACGGACTTGGTAGACACGTCACTGTACACAATTGTGTAGACCAATGCTCATGCTGTTGATTACTGAATTGTCTGGTTCATACTCAATAATTGTTTACAGACCGCCACCATATATCTGGAATATTGCTGAGAGCGGTGTAAAACTAAACTCACTCACTCATGCTAATGAGTAAACACAACATAACACAAATTCACAAATAGATTTTTAATTTAAATGTAAAAGATTATTAATTAGTTTGTAATTAAAAAGGACAACATTATACAGATTATTGTCAGCAACACTAGCAGTAGATGCGACTAAATCATTTGTAAAAACTGTACAGCTGCGATCTAACTCATTGAGCATAGAGATTGGTTCACTTGCCTTGAATCATCTAAAATGATTACATCACGTATAAAACAAAACAAAAACACTAGTAAATCAACAGTCACATTTGCTTTAAGAATAAACAGGAGATGAAATACGATGCATCCTAAACATGACTAACGTCTACAAGTATTAATGGATGTTAATACTGATTAGATAAAAAGGAAGTTATGAGAAAATCCAGAATACTTTTTAACAAGCTAATTTCTAATTCATGATTTGAAATTTCAAAATTAAAGACTTAATTTAAGCCACACAGTTTTGATAAATTCTGATTTTTTTTTTTCTTTCTGTTACATGAACATTTTAGGTATATTTACAACACTACAAAATGTTTATTTACTGACTAGTAGAGATGATAGATGAACACGAGGGAATACATGCAGGAAGTTAGGATTAAATCCATCATATAATCTCAATTGCCTGGTGACCTCCAAAACTATCTACGTTAAACAGTTTTCCAGGAGCAGATGCAGCTTATTGTCTCAAGATTTGTTCCACCAATATATACTGAGGGAAACAAATAAGGGAACACATGAAAGCAGAAGCGTTCCTTTATTATTATAGGATATTTATATAGCGCAGATATCCAGGCAACTAGTGCATGCTCAAGGCGCTGGTATTTTTCCCTCAATCATTGGATGTCAATCTCAACGGCACATCATATTATCAATCTCAACTCACTGGGGAGTATACAACTCTTGCAGCCACTAGCTGCACCGAGTTAATGTGGCTTTCCCATCCTTACAAGGTACCCATTCACAGCTGGGTGGACTGGGACACATAGTCACAGTACTTTGTCCAAGTATTCTTTTCCAGGTTTCTTCATAAGCTTTGTATCGCAGTGTGGGTGAGAATAAATAGAGGAACACTGCGATGAAGTGGTGTTCCCTTATTTGTTTCCCTCAGTATATTTGTCTAAAGGAAAACTCTATTCAGTATAAGAAATATCTGGCATTAGAGACGCAGGTTACAACACAAGGGTAGTTCACAATCAATATGTGACCTAAAGCCTGTGTCAAATACTAGGCCAATCGTGGCTCTGGCTTTCAGAATCATTTTTATTTGCCTGTTATTGTATTAACAATTGATACTTAAGCTTACTAGACCTAACAGAATGTTACTAGTCTGGGGCTTCGGACAAGTCATTTAAAGTCTTTAAACAGACAAACCTGCCATTTATGAGCAAAACTTGAAGAGGGCAAATAAACTATTTCAAAGTCAAATACTTTCATTGTCAGTTTTGCTATATATATATAAAAAGAATTTTTTTTCCATTAGGCTACTAATGCCTCCAAACAATGAAAAGCCACTATATATGGACATAAATGCTAACGGTTGACAGTTCATGCTTGTTACCATGGTAACAACTGTAACATCCAAAGTTGAGTATATGTGTGAAGAGAAGCCACAAAGGTAACTAAATACATAAGTATCTGGTGTACAATATAAGATGGATTCAACCTGGATAGTGACTGCTACAAGAAGGCATAGTAGATACATGCAGGTTCTTGTTGCCAGGGGCAACAGCAAAAAGCAATCTTAATGCTACGAATATCATAGGCCAATGTTAAAGTATGGGAGTGACGATCATTTTAGCTCTAAGATTGTGAAACAGAGCCCACCCAGTCTAAGTGTGCTGGATTTTCCTGAAGTAAAACCATGTAAAACCTGAATGACGACTTGTCTCCTAAAATGTCAGTTTGAGCTTGTGGTTTGTAAAATAGCCTAAACAGGCATTAGGATTGGGTCATATTTACAATTCAATGCTAGTCATGTGTTCCTGTTTGATAAAATCACACTGTGGAACAGTGAGTATGTTTTCGCGCCGCTTTTAGCAATATTCCAGCAACGTCACGGCGGGGGACACCAGAAATGGGCTTCACACATTGTACCCATGTGGGGAATTGAACCCGGGTCTTCGGCGTGACGAGCGAACGCTTAAATACTAGGCTACCCGACCGACCCAACTGTGGAACAGAATGCCCGCACTTGTTATGGATGCAGAATTCAAACTATATCATAAACTATAAAATGACAACCAAATTGTTCAACCTATAAATATGGCAACAACAAAGATTATTTTACAACATACTAAAACAAAAACTGATGGCTTCTTTTCTCATCAATACACTGTTACAGCAAAATCACAACATTCAGAAATCCATTGTTCTGACACTAATAGTACTTGTCACAATTCAGAATATAAAACAGAAGTTGCAACCGGTATATCTTTATGGTTACTTTGTTTGAATTTCTTGGATAAAAATCCAAAATCCAAAATGTAGGAACAAAGTTTCCTTCTTTCTCATCAAATCTGACATTGTCATCAGAAAGTCTTTCTTCGCAAAACAAAGAAGGAAAAGGCTGTATTGCAAATTCGGATTGTCTCAAATTCACTTCCTACAATACCTGTGTAAAGTTCATTCTAATTTGTCAGAAAATTGACAGTTAAAAGTATTTGATGTTTGCTGGCCAGCCATGCTGTTGCAGGCTGACAGGGGAGGTAACTACAACTATTATAGAGAATGAATGGCTGATGAAGAGGCAACACTGACGAGGTATTGCACTAGGATGAAGCTGACCAGGTCGTCTTAGCACATCACCTAAGAACTGGCGGAGGCTCCGGGAATCTTCGTCAGTACCTGAAACACACAAGTAGAGAGTGAATTCACACTGTGAACAGAAGGAAACAGCTGTTCTTGGTTTTTATCGGGTCAGTTTGCCCGAATACACCTGTCACAATACAGCATGGTTTTGCAAATCTCATGCTTTTCATGATCTGTATCTGGCAAGAGCACTGGACAGCCTAACATCGTCACTTGAAATGTTTATACTGACTGAGTTTTCGTTTTACGCCGCTTTTAGCAATATTCCAGCAACATCACGGCGGGGGACACCAGAAATGGGCTTCACACATTGTACCAATGTTGGGATTCGAACCCGGGTCTTCGGCGTGACGAGTCAACGCTTTAACCACTAGGCTACCCCACCGCCCCGAAATGTTTATGTCTGAAGGATAAAGACATCCACGGTACTGCAGTTAGGAGCTAGGAATGAGAAGTCAGAAACAACTTTCTTATTAGGAAGAATATAGAGTCAAATCCCGATGAGTCGAATGTCGGTGTCTCGAATATTATGCATAACTCGAAGTACCTGTCGGTCCCGACCATTCCCTGTTATAGTTGTCATTATTTGAATACCGGTTACACGAATTCGACTCATAAATACACACAATGACTCGAGAAGAAAATTTGGTCCCATGAGATTCAAACAACAGCAATCTTGTATACATAAGCCGAAGTCAGTCAATGAGAAGTTGATTGGTGTAGCAAACTCATCCAATTAACAAACCAGCTCGGCTCACACCTTTCCGCCTTTGATGGGTGAGTTCAAAAGGCAGATTAGTGATTTTACGGAAATCACCATCTGTGCTAATCAGACTGGAACTGATAAGGTGCCCCTATTAGTGATAGGGAAATCATTAGATAAACAAATGCTTAGGCGGAGGAATTAGGACTGGATCATCTTTTTTTCTACCCTCATAGACATACCTATGTCTCGAATACATCGATAAGTCGAATTTATTACTTGGTCCCCAGAGATTCGTCTCATCGGGATTTGACTGTACCATTTGTGTTAACATTCAGACTTTCGGTGAATGTGCAGCGTGGAGTACTTTTTCATTGCTTTAAGACTAATTTAGTTTTGGTTTTTCCTTATTAAAGGTGTTATTTTTTTAATTGTTTATTTAGTGAGGAATAAGAACTGCCTCATTCCCAAACTGTCTATGTATGTTTATGTAAAGGGATGTCAGAAGTTGGAAAACTTGTACCCAATCCATTTGACATACTAAATGTCAAGAAACCTATGAGATCAGCTAATCTAAGGTCATATACAGTAACAGTCCTAAGACCAATCCATGCCCTACCCCTCATAGTAAATGTCTCCCTACATGGGGTGTTAAGTAATTGCCATACTGGAATACACAATACAGAGTAAGCAGTCTGGTTAACATGACTTGTTTGATCCCCAGGGTTTTACCTCGACTCACAACACGGAGTCCTGGGGACCCCTGTTATTAGTTCTAAGGGTCCTTGATGACAATATGAGGGTCCTGTGAAGCAACAGTGTAGAGGAGTGTTTGTTTTGATAATTTCTTTAGAGGCTGGAATGAATCATTGATCATGTGGACTGATGGAGGCGAGGTGAAATTGGGTTTAACGTCGTGCTTGAGAATATTTCGCTCATATGACGACGTGCATGCGTGTGTATGTGTATGTGCAGCTGCTTGTACTAGCCCAAACTGAAGCTGGTTTTATAGTGCTAGCTCACTGAGATACCATGCCGCAGTGAAGCATGAATACCCCACTCTGAGCCGACCAGTCCTTGTTGTAGCCATTAATGCCGAGCGCCAGGCAGGGACCAACAAGTACCATATTTTAACGTCTTTCGGTATGACGCGGTCGGGGATCAAACCCGCCACCTTCCGCTCTCCGGGCGGACGCTCTAACCACTACACCACGGAGGTGGTTGTGGACTGATGGGATGAAATGATGCATGTAACTGCTCTGAAAGACACAACCAAACATTTAGCAAAGTCATAGATGTGCTGTGGGTACAATGAATAATATTTTGCGTCCTTCTGGATGCGGTGAATTGTTTTTCTGCATCCTTTCTTTACATTTGTGCGCACTGGACGCACATTTACAAGTCACGTAAAACCCTGGAGCCCCAACACTCCAATCCCTGTAATGTCTGCTTTGTCTTACCTTTGACAGATCGACCCCCGTTAAGGCCTGGACGGCGGGTGGCAGCTGGCTGACCAATCGGTTCACTTCGCTAGTGGTGCGGTCATCACCCACCATCACGATCTCGTCCGTCTTCGACAGGGGTGCAGATACCTCGGCTGCAATCTGGAAAAGGAGGGATTAATCAGAAACAAGTAAAGCATGTGCCTGCTATGACATGATCTCACAACAAACTTAATTCAATGCATTAAAAATTTGTTCTCTGATATTTTATGTCATGTAGGAAAAAAAGACTAAAATCTTAATTTGTGATTGACAATCATAACTGAACCATTCTTGGCTAAAAATGACTCCCAAATCATACAGGAAGGAATATCTGACTTTCAGCCTTTACCACTTTCCTTCCCTCCGGTTCTACTATTTGAAGCATGAAGCATGTTTTGATAAACTACATCTTTGAACAAAAGTGGCTGGACAACCTACCTTCGGGAGAGTCTCCAAGACAAGGTTCAACATGGCTGCCTCTCCATACTGCTTGTATGCAGCAGCCTTCAGCCTCATTCTCTCAGCCTCAGCCTTGCCAACAGCCTCAATAGCCTCAGCCTCTGCTCCTCCAATCAGTTTGATCTTCTCTGCGTCGCCTCTTGCAGCCTCCACAGTTTGAGTCCTGGGGAGACAGATTCATAATCAAGATACAACCGTGGTGTTTACAGACCTACTACTGTAATAGTGTTTATTTATTGTTATTTAGTCCACTGACATATAACTGGTCGTACATAGGTATGAAACATTAATAAACTATAACTCAACTCTTAATTAAGAGGACAATATGGTAAAACCAGAATACAGCACGTTTCAGTCTGTGAGTATAGCAATAATCTTTGGTTCTGTGTTCCAGTGTGTCGTGTAATGCTTAAAAAACATTTTCAAAGGAAATGTACTAAATCACAATCTACGCACAAAATGCACAAATAATGCTATCCTTCAAACTGATTGAATGATTGGAAAAGCTGAAGTGATTTTGGTTTACATTGTTATCTCCCCTGTTTCCATGACAACAAAATGGAGGCATGGTGAATTACTTCAGTGTGGAGGAAAGGCATGCACATGGAACATCTCAGTGTCAATCACTGGCGCACACTTTACCTCCCAATATATTGCAACTGTTATCATAACATGCTTGCAGCATATCGCACAACATACCACAATACAATACACAGCTTGGGTAATTAATGGCGACATACAACATCCCCCAACTCACCTGGAACCCTCTGCCAGCTGTCCCATCTTGTAGGCCTGAGCCTCAGCAGGACGTTTCACTGTGGCAATCAGTTCCTTCTCCTTCCTCAGAATTTCCTTCTCCTCAACATCGATCTGCTTGCGTCTCTCCACAACCTCAATCTCAATCTCCTCACTACGAATCTTCTGCTTCTCCTTAGCTCCTTGCAGCTCATAGGCCAGCTCAGCTTCAGCTTTCTACAACACACATGGCAGTCGGTTAAATCTGTGGAGATCCCAGTAAGAATTGGTCTTTAGCAACCATTCAGGGATAGAAATACTTTTTTTTTCTAAGTGTGCCTTAGGGCACCAGACAATGCGAGATAAAACAAAGGTGGTGTTGAAATAAATATAATTTATTTCAAAACAAAATGAAATGGAAAATCAAGAAAAGTTCAAATATTCAGCTTGCACACCCCTTTCTCACCTCAAATACATTCATCCAAACATCTCAGTCATATATCACTCAAATACACCTTCAGTACATCACTCAAATACACACTCAGTACTCCATTACACCAGCGGTACCCAATACACTCATACTCCTATACACAATACACAAATCAAATATAGGCATACAAATGAAACATTTACAAAAATGTAATATTCCAGTCCATATCTATTTGACGATCGGCTCCTATACAGGAGGTTGCACAGATTAATGGTATGTACAGTTCACGTCCTCACGAACACGGTCACACCCTGTCTGACGATACCCTGAGGCTACCCTGCCCTCCATACTTGTCACTGGACAACGTCCGGTCACAACACTGGTGAGAGGCACTGGTGAGAGGCATCGCTTAGCTGGTCAGCATACTTGGAGTTGACCCGCCACACTCAACCGGCAATACCTTGAGGCTACCCTGCCCTCCATACTTGGCACTGGACAACGTCCGGTCACAACACTGGTGAGAGGCATCACTTCGCTGGTCAGCATACTTGGTGTTGACCCGCCACACTCAACTAGCCAGCACACAGGCCGTCAAGCCAATACGGCCCCGACAGCCATGATAATTTTCCTGGCTCAGCTTTCACCCGTCGCTCCGCTCTATCATATCACGACTGCACCCGTCACATCAAACCGTCCACTTTTATGACTAAGTCGCAGAAACTGCCTGCTTTTCACGTGCAATCTCACTTCGCACACAGCCCAACTGCACGTACACTCACTCAACCGACACATACAGTTCAACCACACTATAAGAAACATCCAACGTATATACAGCTCAACCACATGTGATCTTGACACACCTCCCATCCTTGATAATTATTTGCAAAATAATTATATACACTAGGACAGATCACATTGGAGTTTTGAATACAGGAAAATAAACTCACGGTGGACACCGGCTCATGAGATCGGCCCCGACATTCTCCACACCCTTCACCGCTCTGATACAGAATCTGTACGGCTGCAAAGCTAAGGCCCACCTCATAACTCGCCCGTTTGCCAACTTAGCCTTGGTCATCCACACTAGAGGCTGGTGATCTGTCTCTAACAGAAATTCCCTCCCATACAAAACCGGCTCAATTTCTGTACACCCCACACAATAGCCAAACACTCTTTCTCAATGGTAGAATATGCCTTCTCTCGGTCCAGCAACTTCCGACTGACATACATAATGGGAAACTTCTCACCCTCATGTTCTTGTAATAGCACTGCTCCAATGCCAACATCTGATGCATCTGTCCGCAACAGAAATGTCTTTTCCAAATCCGGCAACTTTAGAATTGGTGCACTTGCCATGAGCTTCTTCAACGTCTGGAATGCCTGTTCCTGACTATCAGTCCAAACAACAACATTAGGCTTACCCTTCTTTGTCAAATCTGTCAGTGGAACTGCAATGGCTGCAAAGTTTGGAATAAACCGCCTGTAGTAACCAGTTAAACCAATCAAAGATCTCACCTGTTTCTTTGTGGTTGGTCGTGACAATTCCAAGATTGCTGCTAACTTCTTACTGTCAGGAGAAATATTACCTTGACCGACAATATGTCCCAGGAATGGTATAGTATGGTACCCAATCATCACTTTTGAGGGTCTGGCAGTGATATTGTACTGACGTAAACGACTGAAAATAGCTCTCAGACTTACCATGTGATCTGCCCATCTATCAGTTCCTTCAATCACATCATCAATGTAACTGTCTACATGATCTACCCCTCTAAGGACTTTCCTCATTAACCTTGTGAAGACTGCTGAAGCATTAACCATACCAAACGGCATAACTGTCCACTGATATAGCCCATCTGGAGTGATAAACGCTGTATATGCCTTACTTTCCTCCTCCATCGGAATCTGCCAATAAGCTTTACTGATATCAAACTTAGACAGATACTGACACTTACTAAGCCTTGCAAAGAGACTTTCTGCCAAAGTGACTGGTTCTGAATCAAAAACCGTGATACGATTAATGGCTCTGTAATCTGAACAAAATCTGTAACTACCATCTGGTTTCTTCACTAGCACAATTGGAGAAGCATAAGGTGAATCTGAAGGTTCAATAACACCTAAGTCCAACATAGTCTGTATCTCTGCTGCAACGGTCTCTCTCATATGATGAGGTATTGGATAAGGACGTGACCTAACTGGATCTGAAGAAGTCAACCTGACCTTATATTCCATACAGTTGGTCCTCCCCGGCAAATCTGTCAAAACATCTGAAAATTCTGCCAACAACTCCCTAACGTCTGTCTTCTGCACATCCGACAAATCTTGAGAAATGTTCACATCAAGATAAGTTTCCTTAGCCTTCAAAGGTGGAGAAACAATCTCAGGCAAATCCCCTTCTACATCTGACTCCACATTGTCATCTCCCACATCAACAATGCCTGTACAAACATACTGTGGTAAACTCACACTCACATCACTGACCACTGTACTACAGCTACTAGATTCCCTGTCAATATACTTCTTGAGTAAGTTAGCATGATAAGTCTTCAACTTATCCCCAACTCTAACGCGATAATTGTCAGAACCAAAACTCTCCTCTATCACAAAAAAGGACCTTTCCATTGTAACAATAACTTGTTGTGATTGGTAGGTAACAGAATTAACACCTTATCACCCGCTTTCATCTGGCGTACCTTCACCTTGCGATTGAAATGCTTCCTGTACCTGCCTGATGCCTTAACCAAAGATTGATGAGCTACCTCAATTGTCTCCTCTAACCTATTCTGTAAGTCCAACACATACTCATAGGTTGTCCTAGTCTCTGGATCTGGAATATCTTTTGTCCACAATTCCCTCAACACCTGAACAGGCCCTCTCACTTTCCTGCCATACAACAACTCGAATGGAGAAAATCCTAGACTTTCCTGAGGTACTTCCCTGTAAGCAAAAAGCAAAGCTGATAAATAACGATCCCAATCAGTTGGTTTCTCAGCACTTAGCCGCTTTAACATCAACTTCAGAGTGCCATTAAACCTCTCAACTAACCCATTACACATAGGATGGTATGGAGTGGTGGTTAACTGCTTGAGGGACAACAATCTACTAACCTCCTTCATGACTGATGACGTAAATTGAGCACCCATATCAGACAACATCTCCTTGGGGACACCTACCCGACTAAATATCTCCAAAAGAGCCTCTGCAACATACTCAGTTTCTATCCTCGGAAGAGCTACAGCTTCAGGATACCTAGTCGCATAGTCAACAACTGTTAGGATGTACCGATTGCCTCTATCAGTTACTGGATATAAAGGACCAATCAAGTCTACGGCTATCCTTTCGAAAGGTGTAGAAATTAATGGCATCTGACCTAAAGGAACCTTGCCAACCTTCCCCTTTGGAATCGTACGCTGACAAACATCACAAGACAAACAGTGCCTCCTAACATCACCTTGCACACCTGGCCAATAAAATTGTGAAATAACCCTGTCCAGCGTTTTCTTCACACCCATGTGACCACCCATCAAAGATTCATGACACACTTTCATAACCTCTGACCTCAACTCTGTAGGAACAACAGCCTGAACAACAGCCAAACCATCATGACTCACATACTCACGATACAACATCTCATTCTCACTGAAATATCGTGACACACCCTTCTCCGTCATCTTCTGTCTACCATCTTGCACCAACTTCCGGACTTTGTCTAACCCAGAATCCTCCTTCTGTTTCTGAATAAACTCTAGCCTACTCAAGGAAATGCCAACAGACTGAAATGTTTTCATTGGTTTCATACCTTGCTCCCTAACCTTCCTCTGACGCCTAGTCTCTACAGCACCAACAGCTTCAACAACCTCTACTACTTCCTCTTCAGGTAATGGATCCTCAGGAGCCCTTGCACCTGGAATATTCCCTAACATAACATCAAACAAAGGAGTCTCCAAACATGCTGCCTTAACTGTGCCCTTGTAAAATGGTGAATCTATAGGAACCCATGCTACTGGTACAGTACAAACCCTACCATCACCCATGGTACAGTTATGAAGCTCACCTTCCACAAAGCAATCCTCATCCACAAGAGATCTCTTTGACAACAACTCCATTACAGCCAGAATCACGCAAGACATTCACTGAATGGCCACACAATTTACCAACACGCACTGGCATAGTCCCACACATACCACACATCGTACCTGACGTTGTACCTGACGTCACTAGAGCGTCATCCTCACCTGAATGATCTGTAACACTAGTATCACTTCCTTCCACACCTTGAGAATCTATCTCACTCTTCTCTCCTACTTCTACAACTGGCTCACCGGACACATCACTGACACTCTCAATGACAACACTACCAGCACCTGTATTGCCCTTAAGTTTGGACTTCCACTTAGAACAAGAAGATGCCATATGTCCCAAATCACCACAGCCATAACATTTCCGCTCATGCATCGGCACAAACGTTCTGGAATCCCTCTTCTCACTCTGTACTGACTTCTTCACCTGACTATCTGAGCCCTTCTTGAACCTATCACCACCCTGACTAACTGGATGAACAGATCTACCCGTAACACCTTCCCTAGCCTCCACAAAATGTTCTGCTAACCTAGCCATTTCCCCAACAGACTCTGGCTTCCTCTCCTTCAAGAAAATACAAAGGCCTGTACTAACACCATGCAAGAGCTGCTCCCTCAACAACAAATCTCTAATTCCCTCCCAAGTCCTAGCACTGCCACTAAGATCTACCCACCTATCAAAATAATTCCCAACTCTAACTAAGAACTGAGTAAAAGTCTCACCCATCTCTATCCGAGCTGTCCTGAACTTCTGTCGGAACCCTTCCTCAGTCATCTCATACCGCTTCAGCAATGCTTGCTTTACCTCCTTGTAGACCTCCACCTTGTCGGGGTCTAATCGAGAGTAAACGTCAAGTGCCTTACCCTTCAATAAGGTGCTGAGAAAGGTTGCCCACCGAACCTCTGGCCATGCCTGTGACTTGGCTACACGCTCAAACCTTTGTAAATAAGCATCGATGTTATCTCTCTGGTCATCAAAAGGTGGCATCTTAGGCACATAAGTAACAGATGGTGGCTTACCTTCCTGCTTTATACCTTCACCTACAGTACCCTTCTCCCCCCTCTAACTGCAGCTTCTTCTCCTCTAAGTCTAACTTCATGCTCTCTAACTTCATAACCCTTTCCTTTTCCTTGTCCTCATTCTCCAATCTAAGTTTCTCTATCTCTAGTTTCTTCATCTCCCGAACCCTTTCCCGGTCATCCCGTTCTAATCTATCCTTCTCCCTCTCCCTCTCTAAATCTGTCTGTTCCCTTACAAACTGCTGTAAATTCTCCCCTGTATAACCTAACTCCTTGCCCAATTTACATATGCCCACTAAATCCATAGTGAAACTAAGCAAAGTATCTACAGGTAAAAATGTATACTATCTAATACAAGGTAAGGTTTGAACAAAGGGACCCGTTATACCTCAGCACCCTACAGCCACTAGTACCAAGCAATGAAAAATGTGAAGGAAACCAGGCGCACGACACCCAATATACGAGCGTACCACACTCATACGAAAAGTAATTTGGAAATTACTAAATGGACCTACATATCTCACATGTGACAAAAAAAACCAAATCCCACCGCTGCCACCAAAATGTCACAATGCGAGATAAAACAAAGGTGGTGTTGAAATAAATATAATTTATTTCAAAACAAAATGAAATGGAAAATCAAGAAAAGTTCAAATATTCAGCTTGCACACCCCTTTCTCACCTCAAATACATTCATCCAAACATCTCAGTCATATATCACTCAAATACACCTTCAGTACATCACTCAAATACACACTCAGTACTCCATTACACCAGCGGTACCCAATACACTCATACTCCTATACACAATACACAAATCAAATATAGGCATACAAATGAAACATTTACAAAAAATGTAATATTCCAGTCCATATCTATTTGACGATCGGCTCCTATACAGGAGGTTGCACAGATTAATGGTATGTACAGTTCACGTCCTCACGAACACGGTCACACCCTGTCTGACGATACCCTGAGGCTACCCTGCCCTCCATACTTGTCACTGGACAACGTCCGGTCACAACACTGGTGAGAGGCACTGGTGAGAGGCATCGCTTAGCTGGTCAGCATACTTGGAGTTGACCCGCCACACTCAACCGGCAATACCTTGAGGCTACCCTGCCCTCCATACTTGGCACTGGACAACGTCCGGTCACAACACTGGTGAGAGGCATCACTTCGCTGGTCAGCATACTTGGTGTTGACCCGCCACACTCAACTAGCCAGCACACAGGCCGTCAAGCCAATACGGCCCCGACAGCCATGATAATTTTCCTGGCTCAGCTTTCACACCGTCGCTCCGCTCTATCATATCACGACTGCACCCGTCACATCAAACCGTCCACTTTTATGACTAAGTCGCAGAAACTGCCTGCTTTTCACGTGCAATCTCACTTCGCACACAGCCCAACTGCACGTACACTCACTCAACCGACACATACAGTTCAACCACACTATAAGAAACATCCAACGTATATACAGCTCAACCACATGTGATCTTGACACCGCGAACAAACACATCCATAATCAAAGGGATAAGGCTGGATCAGGAACAAACACATCCATAATCAAAGGGAAAGGGATAGGCTGGATCAGAAACAAACACATCCATAATCAAAGGGATAGGGATAGGCTGGATCAGGAACAAACACATCCATAATCAAAGGGATAGGGATAGGCTGGATCAGAAACAAACACATCCATAATCAAAGGGATAGGGATAGGCTGGATCAGAAACAAACACATCCATAATCAAAGGGATAGGGATAGGCTGGATCAGAAACAAACACATCCATAATCAAAGGGATAGGCTGGATCAGAAACAAACACATCCATAATCAAAGGGATAGGGATAGGCTGGATCAGAAACAAACACATCCATAATCAAAGGGATAGGCTGGATCAGGAACAAACACATCCATAATCAAAGGGATAGGGATAGGCTGGATCAGGAACAAACACATCCATAATCAAAGGGAAAGGGATAGGCTGGATCAGAAACAAACACATCCATAATCAAAGGGAAGGGATAGGCTGGATCAGAAACAAACACATCCATAATCAAAGGGATAGGCTGGATCAGGCTGGATCAGAAACAAACACATCCATAATCAAAGGGAAAGGGATAGGCTGGATCAGAAACAAACATCCATAATCAAAGGGATAGGGATAGGCTGGATCAGAAACAAACACATCAACACTGAGCTGTTGTCTCGAGAAAACTGATGAACTCATTTTAGTTCATTTTGTTTGATGCTGTTTAACCCTTAAAACAAGGGTTTTAAGTGGCATGGAGAAGTCAGTCCAATTTGAGCTGTTTTCTGTCCCCACATGGCCATGATATATCAGATATAAGATTATCACACAGTTCAACATTTCTATGCAATTTCCCCCAGTACCAACCCTGATGCCAGCGTCTCTGTTAGCTTCTGCAACACCGATGTCAGCGTCTCTCTTGACGTTGGCGGTCTGAGCACGGCCGAGTGAGGACAGGTACTCCACGTTGTCAAAGATGTCCTTGATGGTGAAGCTGAGGACCTCAATGCCCATCTTGCCCACATCAGGGGAGGCAACTTCTCGCACCAGCTGGGCAAACTGATCTCTGTCCTGGTAGATAGCCTCAACACTCAGGGTTCCTGAAACGCAACAAACACATGGTCAGAGGAGGAAGGGTCAGGCTTAACACACTGGAGGTTAGGATTAAAATACTGGAGGTTGGGCTTAACACCCTGAAGGTCAGGCTTATCACACAGAAGGTCAGACACAGCTTAAACCACTGAAGGTCAGGCTTATCATACCTGAGGTCAGGCTCAGCTTAACACACTGGAGTTTAGGCTTAACCGACTGGAGATCAGGCATTACATATTGCTGTGTTCTAGGCAAGTGAAGGCAACTTACCAAGGATGGCTCTCAGGTGGCCCTCCATTGTCTGCAGGATGACGCTTTGAATCTCCCGAGGATCTTTGCCAAGGAACTGCTCACAGGCATTCTTCAAGATGTCTGGCTCTCGGATGATCTTGCACTGCGCCACTCCGGTCACCGTGACTGGAACTCCCTCTGATGTCTCCACGCTCTCGCACACAGGGTTCAAGGTCATCACCTCCAGGGAGATCCTGGAAGAGGGTCAACATGTCAAGGTCAAGGTCTACACAGTCACATGTACAATGATGAGTGAGTGAGGGAAGACGCATTAACAAAGGGGTATGGAGTGCGTGAGTATGGTTTTATCCCATATTTAGCAACATTTCACCAACATCAAGGCCTGGTATGGAAGTGATCTGAGTGAGGTTAACAGAAGATGGACTACAAGAAATGTCATCAGATCATGATGACACACAAGTAAAACCATAATGGAGTGCTTGGGACCTCTTTACAACATGGGTCCAGATATAACCTTGAATTTTAAACTAAGTTACCTTGACTGGACAAAAATTGTGATATTGTTCAAAATTTGTACTTTTCACAGTGATTTTATAATTACAATTTAGGAATTTTTCAGTCAAATTGGTAATGTTTACTGACCAGTTGCTGACATTTGCTGTAGACTTTGGTCTGTGATATCTTTTAGAAGATTGGTTCAGAGATTAATCTAAGGTTCAGAAAGGTATGCCCTTGGAAGGCAACTTCAGATAAACTTGACTTTGTTTGAAATTTGATTTTTTCACAGTTCTTATTTCCATAAATTTCTTAAGAATCTGAAATTTTTCAATTCAATTTGGGAATTTGTACTGACATTTGTTGCAAATTTATGACTGAATAACAGAGCCTTAACCCTGAGCAGATCTATATAATTATAAATCATTCGGGTCCATATAGAATCACGATCATCAGGATTAGATACGGGACTGACAAACAAAATAACATATGATATGATATGATATGATGAACATCTAATTTACTTCTCACCAGTCACCACTAGTGTTTAGAATTTCTTAAAATCTCATAATTGATGATTGGTTCATTAAAACCATTCAGTAATAAAAAAAATTGGTTAGCGGCATTTAACAAGTTTTCCTGTCATGGTTGTTAATGGCAAATGCACATAAAAATAAAGAAAAAACATGTAGTTCTTTGTTATTATTTGTAAATTGCACAAAATGCATTTGAAAATTTCAAAGCCAACTTAAACTGATGCAACTTGCATCTTTAAACAACAACTAATATGATACGAACATAAACTTCCTGGAGTCTTTAAGATAAATTCATTCATGACTTGGAACAAGCTTGTCGTGCTTATGACAGGGGTGGAAATAACTTTAAAATTGCTAGTGTACTCCGGTACAGTGGCACATGTAAAATCACTTGCCCTGATAATTTTTCCATATACCAGCTGTTTTCTTGTTGATTTTTTACATAAAGAACATAATTAACATTGGAAAGTCAACTGGACACCGGTACAGTGTGATATACAAATTTGCTTGCCCGACAGAAAAAAAACACTGGACTCGGGCGTCGGGCAATGGGATATTTCCACCCCTATTTCCAAACTTTAACGACACAGTCAAAAACAACCTTGTGAAAATATTGTTAATACAAACAGGTGTTCCAAAATTGTTTGTGTTTGATTATGTGAAAACATGATCGATTACTTGGTCGTTTAGTCACTGCGATCAATCTGTAATCATTTCAATCACTTGTCATCAACCTACTTCTCCAGCCCCGCTGAGTGAAGTACCTACTTTTGAGTGTCGGTCACCAGCCACCATGCCCATCCCCAGCCTCCAATGATGTATTTCCTTCCCTCTGCACCACAACAACCACCTGCAACAAAAACATCACACAAGATAACACAGTGTTGGAGTGAGTTTTTTTGCATTACACCGCTTTTAGCAATATTCCAGTAATATCATGGCGGGGGACACTAAAAATGGGCTGATCACATTGTACCCATGTGGGGAATTAAACTCAGGTCTTTGGCGTGACGAATGAACACTTTAACCACTAGGCTGCCCCCCACAGTGTTGGAAATAAACTGTGATCTTGAAAACACTGACATTTTGTCAGCATTTTCAAAATGGCAGTCTTTAAAGTATTATCACAAGTATTACCATCATTACATTCACTTAGTTTCAATGATTGAAATCTCTATATTACATTGTTGCCATGACTACCTGTCATTACAATGATATCAATAAACAAATAGTTTAATATTTTAACATTGAACATTTATTCTTTGAATAATTTGTACAAGCTGGATTAGAAAGACACTTTTCATTGAGGAATGATTGTTGTATGTATTACCGGTATTTGGACACTGAGATACATGATTTATCACCCTCTAAATAGAATCAGTTCAGGAATTACTATTAACTGTAAAGTTTTTTGTACAGTACAAACAATACAATTTGCTTTGGGGGATATATTCTGTTCTACATATTTATTCATAATCATATTCATGATATGAAATGTATTCTACACTTGGTCACAGCTTGTTGTACCCATACTTTTGAAACTAATTGGGTATTTCCAATTTCAAGTGGGATTCTATACTTCTTTATACCCACCATATTTTTTAAAATGCTGGTATTCATTTCTAATAACAAGTTTCATAGAGGTGTGACATATTTTTTATTCAATAATAGAGACAAGACAAAATCATCCAGGTTAAAGGTGAATACCTAATAATGCTAAATTATAGCTAATAGCTAATACAGCTTTATCCACTTGTGCTGTAAGAAATAATATGTGCCTAAGTCTATATCCATTTTCTTTGGTTCCCATCGTGTTGTTTCACTTCCACACCACGAATAGCTAATGTAACAAGTTCATTTAAGATATCACCGGCAATTGATTCTGAGTATGGAACACAGCACTTGCCTTTTAATTCATCTTTTGTTGTTTTGTGTTTGTAGCATGAAAAAAACCTAGATATTTTACTTTGAGCGTGTGTAAGCTTTTGACCATATTTGCTCACCATTATCAATTTGTTTACAGGAACAGATATTTGATTGGTCTCTATTTATAGATGGGCCAATCAGGCCAAAAAAAATAAATGTTAGGTTCCGATTTCCTACATTTCAGAACTAGGGTAGGTAGGTAGGTTTTGGGGGTTTTTTTGCAAAATATTTTTACATTACTCATGTGTCAGAAAATAAATTTAATTTATTATGTGGTGAGTAAAATTGTTAGGCTCGGCGGGAATATTTAGGGTCGGTCGGGAAATCGGAACCACAAGCTTTTTTTTTAAGGCCTCAGTGAAGGGTTAACAAACCATGACTGGTATTCTCTCTGCATTGCGCATCTTCTTTTTTTTCAATATTTTTATTCATTTCAGTGAAGCATACAGGATGGCATATGAATATCATTTGATGAAATAGTAGACAAGCATTTCAGTGAAGCATACAGGATGGCATATGAATATCATTTGATGAAATAGTAGACAAGCATTTCAGTGAAGCATACAGGATGGCATATGAATATCATTTGATGAAATAGTAGACAAGCATTTCAGTGAAGCATACAGGATGGCATATGAATATCATTTGATGAAATAGTAGACAAGCATTTCAGTGAAGCATACAGGATGGCATATGAATATAATTTGATGAAATAGTAAAACAAGCATGACATATGCATCGAGTACTAAGAAGGTGTAGTCCCGAACTCGACACATATTACACTTGATTTTCGTAAAGTATCATGATACAAAAAGTAGTATAGTGAAATATCCGTATTGACATAGCAAACATTTTGATCCAGCCAAAACAATGCAATAAATAGCGCATGATACACTTATAGAAATAAGTATTCTAGTTTGAGGATATTATTTCAGTTCCTTCTATGGCAAATATGGTGCAGTGAAATAACTGTGTTAGCATAGCACACATTATAGCTAAGTATAATAGATATAATAGCGTAAAGAACTTTTATAGTAGGTATTGCATTGTACATTTATATGAGAAAGATACTACAGTTTCAATTCCTTGGGCCATTTTCTCTGGAACTTTGCCATGTTGTTATTTTTTCTGGCTATATATCTTTCAATTGATAGAAGATTTTTTAGTGAATTTAGAAATTTGTCCAAAGTCGGTTTTCTATCATTTATACTGGCTAGATATATGAACCTTTTTCCAGCAAGAATGATGTTATCAATAAAAAGGTAGCCAGTGTTAATCCCCAGTAATATTGTAAATTTCGTAAATAGGATATTAATATTAACAGTATTTTTAATATACATACTTAAGTCATTCCAGAAAGTCTGAACAATATCACATGAAACATACACATGTACAATGTCTTCAGATTCTTTTTTACAGAATATACAGCGATCATTATCTATTATTTTCATCTTTACTAATTCTTTTCTTGTGTAAATAACTTTGTGAGTGAATCTGTACTGAAAATCTAAGAGTTTAATATCATTTGTACATTTTCTATAATTTAAGAAAATAGCGTCCCAAGGTATAGCAATGTTTATCAAAACTTCCCATTTTCTGCAAACATCAGGCAATCTATCTGATTTGATCAATTTGTCATAAAATGTTCTACAGCCTTTAGAAGGTGTAAGCAGAGTTAATATCGCTTCATTAATACCAAGATTTTGATTTTCCAGTTTATGGTCATTTATTGTGGCTTTCCATGTATTGGGAATATTACTCAAAACTCTGTTGTAATCCAAAAAGGTACCTTTAACTAAGAATCTATTCTTAAAGTCATCAAAAGATAATAACCCGTCAAAGTTACATATATCTTTAATCTCAGTTACACCCTTATTGAACCAATTACAGATAAAAAGAGAAGGGTTTGCAAAATGATGATTTAGCCACAACGGTTCATGAAGTATTTTCTGATAGTCACGTTGATCAATTTTAAAGGAAGATCTGTACCTCGTCCATGCCTGAAAAACATCTTTCCAATAAAGGTTATCAACTTCCTTAGATAGATTACTATTAGCTCCTAATTGGAGTAATGGTATAATGGGAACATTGCAGGGATTATTGCAAGGAGCTCTACAAAGGCATCTTTTCAATGTTGCTATTTTTAGTGAGTCGATGAAAGAAAGGATATCTGTCATCCTAATTCCCCCTTCCCGGTGGTCCTTTTTCAATGTTACTCTTTTTATTTTGTCAGGTTTCCCATTCCACAGAAAAGAAAAAAACATTTGCTCTAAGTCTTTAATAAAAGCTTTTGGTGGATTAGGTAGAGCTGTAAAGATATGAACCAAGGAGGAAAGAGCTAGAGTTTTAATAACTGTAATTTTTCCAATAAGAGTTAAATTTCTTCTTTGCATTACGCATCTTAATTGCATTTAGAATTATTCAAGATTCTTTTAATCGTGAATATTTGGAGATGGAGTTTGTTTCAAGTGGCTTGAATTGATACGATACGCAACATGATTTTGATGTATTGGGTAAATAAGCATAGTTATTTTGACATCACGTAAACGTAAATATTTAGTGTTTTTTTCATACGCTGGCAGTGGCATTTATTTTTCTTGCATATTTCAACTTTTCTATAGGGTATTATATGCAAATATGCAGCTTATCTGGAGCTTGTTTATCTTAGGTGAACAACCCGAGATGTATACTGACAAGATAATCATGAGAAATGTTGTGAATGATATCAGAGTCGAGATAACCTGAATATTACTTATATTCTCTACTACCCCTTTCAAATTGTATCTCTTCTACCTCTACTTGGAGAGAAAGCATTTTACTTATTACCTTCTGCCATTATCTTGATTATCAATGTTTTAACATGATTGTGTGGTCAGACTCGATGTGAATCGTGATCGTACACCAACTGCTTAGATGATACTCATGATGTTTAACACTGCAGTCAACAATATATTGCAAGTATTACCAATCAACTGGCAACATGCCTCTAAAACGATACATATTGCAATGTTTTTTCTTAGAACTGATATATTAGGTAATAAAAATATATGAAGTTTTGTGATTATCTCTTGTTTAGCTAAAAATCTACACAAACTTTCATTTACACTGAAGTTTTCCACTGTAATTAATTGACAAAACAGCATACTTTACATACAATAAATTTTATAAAAAAGAAAATAGAATCCCTCAAAACCTGTGAGGGGCCGGGTTAGAATTTGTCTTCAGTAACCCATACTTGTCGTAAGAGGTGACTAACAGGATCGGGTGGGTCAGGCTCGCTGACTTGGTTGACACATATCATCGTATCTCAATCGCGTAAATCGATTCTAATGCTGTTGATCACTGGATTGTCTGGTCCAGACTCAATTATTTACAGACCACCGCCATATAGCTGAAATACTGCTGAGTGTGTTGTTAAACAACAACATAAGAGTGCAAACAATTAACCAGTTTGGCTTGACTATATTAAATTACAAATACAGCTTTGATAAAAAAACACCCAAATATACATAAACACACACACAGATGAAGTTCTCGAAAGTTATTTTGAAGTTTGATAAACATGAATACATGACACATATTAGGGATGACAATTTCTGTTTTCATTCTTCATCATGATGTTTCAGAGCTAATTCTGGTTCCTTCATCATGTTCATTAGGTGAATGATGAAGGAACAAGAATTAGCTCTGAAATGTTGTGACAAAGAATAAGGAAGATAAATTGTTATCCATAAAACATGTCATACATTAAAAAAAGATGAACATTTAATTCTCGTGATCACTAATAACAAATTGAATTCCCAAAGGGATCTAGTTTGATTCAATGAAATCAAAATTTCATCATGTTTATTTCAACTGAAATAAGTAAGACCAAATAATGCATTCGTTGGTTTCACATTACTTTTCAACTCGCTGTATGCGCATGCGCAGAGCGTGCGAAAAATATCCACTGGCATGTTTCCGGTTTGGTCGTATGTTTATCAATAGTGTAAATACTCCAAAGAAAACGAAAATCAAAACAAATATATAGTTTTATGTCGAATACAACTGATCCCAATTGATTTATGAAACAGAGGCCGGGATTAGTTAAATAAATAGCTTTATTTATGTTAACAAGCTCTTGTATAAAGACATCTCACCACCACCGTCCTTCCCGCACATCCCCTTCTCACAACTGAACAAATACATCTCTGATGGAATTGCAACCAAAATAGGACATCAATTATTGAAAAGCAGAGGCAAATGGAAGTATGTACTCAGCTATGAACAGTTGTCTCAACGTAAATAATTTTCAAAACAGCTTTTATTTAGAGTGCATTTACACTATCGATAAACATACGACCAAACCGGAAACATGCCAGTGGATATTTTGCGAGTTGAAAAGTAATGTGAAACCAACGAATGCTGCAAAAGGTCTACTACTGTTGCACTTGGTACACCTTGACAGAGTGCTAGTCTGTGAATGACAAAATACTATTCTTATCAAGGTAACATCTGTAATTAAAATAATGGTGAAATAAGGAAATTCTAATCCTGCCTAGTGTTGACATTGGTATGCTATCAAATATCATTTGCTGTGATACCTAAGGAACAAGAAGAAGACATTGCTAAACAGGTATCAAGTGCAATACATGTTTACACTGCACTGATGTGAGATGCATGTGTTTACTGCACAAAGCAGCCAGCTAATCTTACATCCCGTTAGTTGCATCGAAACATACCAGATTCTACAGGGAATGTTTACATTACGACACAGACCTATGTATTCATACTTTTGACATGCTGCTGATGCAGATGCATCATGCTTGTTTTGTCTTACAACTGTAGGTTATTGTAAATGTTACACATTTGAATTAGGACCCCAAGATGAGTGTGGTGGATTAATGACTAATCGCTACACCACAGCCACATTTCACGCAATTACCGTGACATATTTCAACATAACGTATGCAGCTTTCGCAATCAAATTCCTCTGATCCCAAAAAAGTCTCAAGTAAGTTTGCGAATCAACAAGCAAAGAGAACAATCAATATACATACATGGCGATCAAAAGATGGACTTTGCATCGTAAAAAACAAACACAAGATATCAGATAATTAATGAGACTGGTTCATATTGTGAAATACTTAGAATATTTCCAGGAACCTCTGTCGAAGAGGAGGGTGTCGGCTCCAGCAACATTCCTGACAAACCTGTTGCAAAATACGATTTCCAAGTAATGTCATTGCTTAAAAACATACCCACCTGAAATAACAAGTGCTTCGTTGGGTCCTGTCGTGTATATATTCCCCATGGCGAATTAAAAATCCAACAGTTTGTTGCTGTTCAGCAGCTTTGTTTGGGGACTTCGCTTATCCAGGTCAATATGGCCGACCTTGAAATGTCACTCTCGGGGTATCGAGAATTCGTTAATAAATCCTAATAATTTGACAAAATATGTATATTCTCATTTTTTCTACATTAAAAGTGTTGTGACGCTGGAATTATGCATTATTAGAGAATATTAGAGATCTTTCGTGAAAATATCATGTATCATGCTGGTTGTACAACTAGTTATGCTTGCATGTCATACGTAGCATACTTCTCGTCGCTAGATAACGAATTTATATCAGATTACACAATTAAATAATAATATTATTTTGTAAACATTTGTATCTAATTCTAGGTAATATTTCCCACTTTGACTAAGGAAACACGCTAGATCAATATATAAGTATTACGTGAGAGTGGGACAAGATGTAATTTTGTTTCGGGGAAAAACACACACAATTGTTTGGAATGGAATGGCTTACACCAGACACAAAAGAATTAAAAAATAGTTAAAGACTCTGTTTCCATTCATTTTATCTTAACTTTATGCGAGTTAAATTGGACAAGTCTAAAATACTGCAACTGTTTAAAGACCAACGAGGTGACCCTTTCGTTTAAAGCGACTCAATAAACTACACGAAGTTACGTCCCCTTGGAGTGCAAGAATCCTGTGATCTCGGATTTCACCAAGATTCTAGGGGAGAACCTAATTTACAGTTTCAAGAGGCGTTCAAACACACCAACGTTTTCATAACAGCAGAATATTATTATAGCAACCGACAGCCTCTGAGACAAAAAAAGTTCTTCTCTAACTCTTAGATTACATTACCGCCATTGAAAATCTCCGCCATCGGCATCCGTGCATGGAACAGACATATGTTCGATAAAACAGCTGGGTTTCAGTGTTCTAATGTAAGATTAACATGTCTCGCGGATTTTCGCCAATCAGTACACTTTATTTTATTCTATCCAAATATTCACAAATATAATATGTATATGTAAATCGATATTTTATATCAACTGTGTTATTGTATCAACGTGTGCTGGAAATCATAAGTGTTTAAATCTGAGGGTGTGGGTTCGAATTCCTGATGGGACACAACCCAACAAAAGCACTATAATCTATACTTCACTGAGAAATATATATCTCAAATATAACCTATGTTGGACTTGACCACGCTGTATGTTTTTCATTTTAATTGCATGAAGGCATTTTGATTAATTTTGTGAAAACCATGCTCACTCTCAGGATGTTTTTAGCATTCTTACAGTTATATTTCTAGTATATGCATTTCCTTCCCATAATGCTTTGTCATCCTTATAACAGGTTTATACTTAAGACGTTGATACTTACTGTCTGGAAGATTTCAGAGATCGAATCTTCTATGATTATGATCAATCACAATAATAATAATAATAGTGAATTTATATAGCGCATTAATCCATGCACAATGCATGCTCTAAGCGCACATATATGTGGGTATTAAGAGTCATTCTAGAAAGGCACTATTAAATAAGTAAGTCTTTAGCTCGGATTGGAAGGAGGCAAGAGATGAAGACTGTCTGAGATTGACTGGGAGATCGTTCCATTCCTTTGGTGCACTGAAAGCAAAGGAACGTTGTCCATAGTTCACAGATTTGACAGATGGAACTTGCAACAGGAGCTTGTTTTCTGACCGCAGTGATCGAGGTGGTTTGTACTCTGTGATCAAATCACACAGATATTGTGGAGCATCTTCAGACAGGCATCGATACACATGACACAAGATCTTATAGCTGATTCTCTGTCGGATGGGCAGCCAGTGTAAGTCATGTAAGATGGGGGAATGATATGGTCGTACTTCCTGCAGCTGGAGACTATCCGAGCAGCTGTATTCTGGATGTGCTGTAGTTTGTTGGTAACAGACTTGGGTGCACGATAGTGTGGTCCAGTTTATAGAAATAAATTTATACAATATGAGGTTATTTTTCCGATGTGGAAATATGTGCCGGTCCGCCCTCTTATCACTGGACATTCATCATGCTACACGGAATGCTCTTATAATTCACCGTAACCCAAATTTTAGTCCGTCTCACAGTCCCTGAACCACATTATTTTCCCTACTGCCAAGCCCTCTCTGCAGTGCTAAAGCCCTAAAATAAAGCAAGTCTAGATTTCTCTGGTCTCCCTGGGGCTCCTTTTCAATTTAAATGGGCTTGTTTGTTACTATCAAAATTATATATATTCAGAGACTAAGCATTAGTCTACCCAAACTTATAGCGGCTGATTCCTGTTGTGGAGGGTCTATGGTGTATTTGGTCTTCGCGTCTTCATTACATAGCATTTCGCCATGCAATAGAAAGCCAAAGGGCGAATTGGCAGAACCAGCCATCCAAAATTCTTGTATTTTTGTCAAAGCTGCCCTGAAGAAGGTTATATAAACAAACATCTGCCGTCTTACGTAATATAATTTTAGTATGACATGTATGTCAAGGTCGTACTCTGCGGACACTGTGAGGGATACCATGTAAAGTATGAAGAATGTAAAGTTACGTAAAGCTTATTACGCATACATCTTGGACATGAGGAATTCAGTACTGAATACAATCTTGTATCTTGCATTTGGAATAAACACACACATCTAAAATGAATAGGGTTTAGCATTTTACCCTTGCCGGGGTACGCCTTCGTAATATAAAAGGTTTATCTTTATACATTAGTCTTCCAGACCCGGGGAGACATCCATGTAACTTTTACATATACAATATGTGGCTCTTACCTGACAACCATGAAAATGAAAACCATGTGATAGTCATAATTTGATTATTCAAATGGTATCCAACATGAATTAACAAAAGTTTGAAGGACAGTGCATGTTAGAACGGAAAAACGAAATGTTCTAGTTCTATTTACAATCCTCAGTGATAGAGAATAATATTTACAGTAAGGTTAAACCTCAAAACTCACTGACGATGGCAAGCTCAAAATATGTGTCAAGTACGTCTCAAACAACTGACGCCCGTGCACTACGAACGTTAGTAGTTGTTAGGAATATATGGACAAAGCACGCGACTGCCAAGAACGGGGTTAGTCGTCCATTCAGGACTTGTTTCGACAGTAACCGGAGGGGAAAAGTCGGTGATTCTTACGATCGGGATATCATATTTATCTGTAAGTGTTTCCTTTGGTGATATAGTAGATAATTGTAAACATTTGATTGTTATTTTGTAAAATCTCACCACCTGTTGAAAATATGGAACAGGGAATTGTCCCTGTGAACATTGGCGATATCATCGACAGGAGCGCAGACACTTTGTCACCGTTTGACTTTTCAAGTGTTATGTCATGTTCAGTGTTTCAGGAAGGCATAGGTTTCGTCTCTGCTTTTATCTGTTAATTAAATAGGTTATAGTTGACGTATTTGTATATTTTGTTGTTGGAAAGTCGTGGGTGTTACTTGAACGATCGCTCTGAAGATCGGTGAAAGAACGAGTTATGCCTTGCACTTGATTTGGGTGAAAGGGACGTCAGTTCATATCACAACAAAGTTTGCTGCCAACATTATAAGTTGGCCCAACCGCCCCACAAACACACAGAGGCACACGTGGTACAGTTGTTACCTTGGAAGTCGATAAAGTATAGCTTTGTTAATCCAAGCCTGTTAATCCCAATCTTTTCGGGACTAGTTGGGATTTGTCTCAGAATATAGTTATCTTACATAGCCTAAACCGCAATGTGAAAATGTGTCAACCAAGTCAGCGAGGCTGACAACACAATTCTGATAGTCGCCTCTTACAAGAAGCATTGCAGAAGACCAATTCTAACCTAATCTTCACGGGTTGTTATAACACAGACCCTTTTCAGTAGATGTGTATGGTGTCCACCATAAGTGGACGGTCATGATAGAATTGGTCAGTGGTAGTCCAATAATTGTCCATGCTTACAAGAGTTGGTCAAATGGACTAGGTCAGATTTTATTATTATTATTATATAAATATCCTATAATAATAATAAATTTATTGCACTAGGTGTTGTGGAACATTGCCCATAATCGTTGTAATGATATGTCAGTCACCACTCAAGAGCATAAGCATAGTTTACTGAAATGACGTGTGCATTAACAACAACAAATTAAATCAATGTAGACTACACAATGTACTATTGAAAGATTGTTCCTTACAACTTTTATTATGCTACAACATCATGAACATCTCATGTTTTGAAATTTTCTGAAATGGTTTTGCTGTATAAGTTGAGAAAAGTTACCTATCAGGGGTCATTGTGCTAATTTAGATCCTGTACATCATTCATTTTTATAACAAATAGAGAATATTTGTAAAATTACAGACGTCATAGGAAGCATATGCATTACATTCAGCGCTTCACAACTGACATTGTGTTAGACTGCCTCTGTGGTGTAGTGGTTAGAACATGGTACGGAGAGCAGAAGGTTGCTGGTTTGATCCCCAGCCACGTCATACCAAAAGACCTTAAAATATGGTACTTTTTGGTCCCGGCCTGGCGCTTGACATTAATGGGTACAAGGACTGGTCAGCTCAGAGTATAATGTGTCTGTCAGACTGTGTGGGGTATTCATGCTTTACTGCGGCGTATTATCTCAGTGGACTAGCACTATAAGACCAGCTTACTGGGTTAGTACAAGAAGCCACACATACACACACATCCTGTGCTTTTCTCAGTTGTGTTTCTGAGATGATATGTATTGTAGAGTTTTCCTTTCTCTGACTCACACTAATACTATATGCTTCTCTCTCCCTAAACCTGCGATCCAATAGAAACATTCTGTGTTTTGTTCCCCAAGAACAATACTGATTGGGTGAGAACTTTCAGTGTTTTTATATAACTCATCCTGTCAAAATTATTTTAAAAAATCCAAAGTCTTTGTTTCCTCTATATCTCAGAAAAGTAAAGAGAAGCAATAAGTAAGAGTCAGGATAAGTATAAAATAATATTTTTACTCTATCCTACCAAGATGCAAATCATGTTTGCATCTTGGCAGGAGACATATAAAATATTTCAAGTCATGATGATATTAGCATATCATATTTAGCATGCTGAGACAGTATATGACCTTGACATTGTTATGCAGGATAATGTACTCCTATTCATACGGTGGAACTAGCCTTGTTGAAATCTTACTGTTGCCAGGGTTACTGGTAAAATCAGGTTTTCTGAAGATATTTTGATGTTTGAGAATTATTGAGAGTTACAAGTCAGTGATAATCATGTTTATGTAACACAAGTCATATTTGGGATGACACTTTCTCAGTAAAGTAAGTGTAATCCCAAGTATAACTTGGCTTTGTATGGTTTGTGTATTCATCTTGTTTATTATGTGTTCAAGATTTACTAGAACTGGTAGAACATATTTATTTTCATTTTGTTCTAAAATTTGACTTGACATCTGTGTACATTAGCTGTTAATGATGTTAATTGTTTTGATTCATAAACGTTTGGTCAGACTATATATGTAATATTCTCTCATGGGTACATGATTCACATGTGCTTGATATTTAGACTTTTACCCTAAAAAGATCCTAAATTTGTTTTAGCCTTGAAGAGGCCCTAATTGCCAGTGATTTGCCATGAAAAGGCCCTTGTCAAGTTATGATTTTCTAGGAAACTAATACAAATTGTTACACTGTAGTGTGTTTGGCATTTAATGGAACATGGTAATTCAGTGGACTAACAGTAATACTATAAACCCACACTATTAATACTTTTATATTACTCCACATTAGTTCAAGAATGACCAGATCCAGATAATTTTTCAACATCAGATAAGTGCAGAAATGTGGAATATAGCTTTAATATAGGAGTTTTACCAAATCCCCTATACATTTAGATGTTGAATGGAATTTAATGGAGTATCCAGAAAAAATCAGTGAGCTTCAGAGCCTTGTGTCAGTATTTTCAGGTGTTTCATAGCTGATGTAAATAGGGATGCTGTTGAAACAAAACGATTCAGATAAATATTCAGTGAATCGATTCCGTAGACCTTCATGAATTCAATTAGCTATTATGTGGCCACCAGAACCGAATATTCATGAATATTTACAAACCGTTTAAAGGTGTCCGTTTTACTTGAACCCTTATGTCCTTTTTCAAAATGAGATATGCAAGAATGAAATATGTATCTTGTAGTACTGCAAGTCATGTTATTTTCCAAGGCTGCACATGTTACTGTCAGCTATAACTATTAGATACCAAATTTGAGTGTCATGAGATCACTGGTTATTGCTGTGACAAATTAACACTGTCAACATGGGCTTCAATATTGTGCATTAATCCTTAACTTCAATATTGTATTCATGAATAATTATTCAGTTATTTTCTCAATATTATCATATTAGCAACATAGTGTATTCGTTACAGCCCTACTGTTGAGTCATGCAGAGTGCTAACTAGTTAATGTCATGGTTACTACTGCTACACCTTATCTAAAACTAAAGATTGTACATGTAAATGCTAGTAGTTTTCTCTCAAGTTCTTTAAGTTTAACTGCCCTACAGTGCAGACAGCTTTCCTATATTCAGTGTAAAAGCCTCACTGGCTGGGTTGCAGAGGTCTGTTAGGATTTGTTAGTTTATTCTGTGCCACTATCAGCCATAATCCAGCTACACCACAGCCGCCTGTAAATATTGAGGCTTGGTGAGACAAGCCAGATTTAGGTATTACAGCAACATTCCATGCTATATCAGGGTTTCACATGACTGTCTGAACAATTAAGTGTGTGACAGCCATGCTCAGAAGTTACTGTTCACGTCATGTATTGATATTTGTCTTCTGGTATGAAAGACTAACATAACACGAGACATAGTGTCTTGATTATTAATTATTTACAGCACTGGCTGGAGTTCATGTTTATCTAATGCTTACATTGGGTCAGTAAGTACAGATTCTGTAAAGATATATAGGTGTACAGGTTGAAAGCTTTGGTAGTTATTCAAGTCTGTTATGCAATTTTGTTTATGCATTTTACACAGAGATGCCAACCACTCTGATTTTGGAGGAGTTACTCTGATTTTCAAATACAAAATCTGCTCTCCAATTTCTCTTTAAAAAACTTCGATTTTTGAGAAGAAATTCTGAATTTATTTTTGCGGTATACAAATTCATAAGTCGCCGGTGATTTATTTGAGTGAATGCTGGTAAAAGCATTCAGAAGCTTAGCGTTTGATCCTTTGGGTGTCGATTGTGTATATTCCGTGTTATTGACGATGAAGATTCACAATTTTTTTCGAAATGCATGTCAAAGTGAAGCAAAATGGCAGAGTCGACCAAGCGCTCACGCCCAACTCGCACCTTTGGTGCTCAGGCCTGGCTTTCAGCCAGTCATGACTCCTTTTTCCTTAGATTCAGGGTTGGCGTCTCTGTTTACATACGTATTATACAAAAATTCAGACTTAACCGAGTAATTGTGGAAATATGCAGCTCATTTGGAGCTTATGATATGCAGTGATATTGGTAAGAGGATTTGTTGTCAACGACAAAGTTTTACACAGGAAAATATGGACTGTCCATGGATCGGCACCAATGACCATTGATCATTTCAAGCCAGTTCATTGCTCATAGTAAGTTGTGTAGAGTATGTAGGTCAGGTTTAAAGAACAGGTCACTCTAGATTTATCTCTAGTCGTGGACTAGTGGTCATGTCTTTACCCGCTGCCATGTAAAGTGTTAGTCTTTGTATGATGCTTGTATAAACATTTGTGTACAGATTGGTCCAGATGTTGGTTGGGTATGCTTAAATGTAGTCTATCATACAGACCCTGAACGAATAAATCCACGAGAGCCCATGCAAGTCTAGGAACATGAAGAATCTCTCTTAGCTCCTTTTTATTATATTTTATGATTTATTTTAGGAACTTTTTTTCTGTGAAATATGTTCATTTTAGAGACTAGATGTTAATCTTTAGAGGAGGTGGCTTTATACATGTTAAATCTAGCTTAAAAAATCAGGAGGTGGCATTTTTCCACTACAGCAAAATAAAGAACATAATTAATATTGGACAACTGGACAAGTGTGATATAAAATTTGTTGCCTGACAGAAAAACACCATGGAAATGGGTAAAACCCCTGTACAGCAATGCATTAACTACCAAACATAAATGTGTTGATCAGGAAAGTTGCATGCATTGTGTGATCTTTATGTCTTTCTCAACATTCTGAGTTAATATGGAAATAGGTCTTTGAGAGGAAGGTGAATCATTCCTTTATGTTTATCACAGATCTGTCTGTAACCCAGGATCACGTCATGATGTTCGTTGTCATTGGAAACAGAATGTAGTGTTAGATATTGATTGGGAGGTATTTATTTATTTATTACCACTGAAGAAACCTTGTGAATTTTATTCAATTGTACCTGATATTATTGCTAGATGCCTGTTGCATACATAATACATGAAAACACTTCAGCATTATGTTCAAGGTTAGATGCAATGAGTAATCATTTAACCCAGATTACAATTAGATTCTACATCCTGTAGTATTTGAATATGTCTGTTTTACTTTATGATTATTGCAGTGACACTGAATCCCTCAATTTTCATCTTTAATTTTATACCCGTCTTACACATGAAATGATCAACACTGATCTGTAACCACTGCTAACTTTCAGCTCACATCAGGGATAGACATGTCTGAAGTATGTCTGATGTATATATGAAGTTTAGTGAAAATATTCAGAGATGTATTGAATTCTCTTAAAATCAATCTTTTATATGAACTGCAAGTCTGCAGTCACCGAGCAGCTGATCAGCTGGAGTTCACCAGTGGGTTTACCGTTCACAATAAGACAGCAGTGACATTAGAATGTTATTTAACAGTTGTAGTATATTTATAATTTGGGAACATTGACACGCTATGTCAGGAAAGAAATCGAAGTTTTGGCTTGGTTAGTTGCCAAATTTTCCCCATAAAGATCCGTGTATATTTTATTTTAGTAGCGCATGCTTGTTGTAAGAGGTGACTTATGAGATTGAGTGGTTAGGCTCGCTGACATGGTTGACACATGTCATTGTACTCCAATTCCGTATGTCAATGCTCATGATGTTGACCACTGAATTGTTTGGTCTGGACTTGATTATTTACAGACCAATGTCATATAGCTGGAATATTGCTGAGTGCAACATTGTACACGAAACAAACAAACAAAAAACAAAGTTGTCAAATCTGATGATATTCAGTGATCAATTTACATGTTTGATTTTAATGCATGTTATGAGCAAAATATGAGAGCTGTTCTACTAAGTCTGCAACATTTACAAGAAGTTATGATATATGATCAGTTCCTGGCAGTGGTACAGACTGCCCACTTGAGCATGTCAAGACTGTTCCCTGTGTCTGAAGTGTTGGGGGAGACTAGCAGTATGGAGCTTCAGCTGTATTTTGGTACACAGTAGACAGCAGACATTTACCATTGACACAATGTTGGGGCGTTTCTCTGGGGGAAATGCAAAATTTTGTTTTGATGCTTTGGTGATAATGCAAATATTTTGTTAATATTGAAGTTGTTTGTGTTTTGAATAATTTGTGTGAATTTCCATTTATGTACCAGGTATCTTTCTCAACAGGCTAGAAAGTGTTAGGACAAGGCTAAAAGTTTGTATCTCCCTGCTGACGTAGGATTAAGGGATGTAGCCAAGAGCATATGAGGCATGTTTATTGGTCAATCAATTTCAATGGTGATGTTAGTTTTCCGACCATTGTACGCGACCAATGTTAAAAGTATGTAGGAACTAATATCGTGTGGAATGGAACGCTGACAGGCAGCCTTGTGACTTGTAAGTTGAATGCTGTTGTTGGACTTGAATAACATTAAAACTAGGGTTGTTACAATCCATTCAGAAGTTCAGTGAATCAAACTGTATCCTTTTTATCAATTCAATTTATTATTCGCGATCATTAGAATAAAATATTCATGATTTTTTTTAATTGGAGTAATATTGCTTGAATTTGGGTGTTACTTTTGCATGCCATAATGGAATATATCCAACCAAGGGTGCCTAATAGTCAACATAGCTAAATATTTGATTTGCTGGTACCTTGGTCACCAGCCATTGACGTGATAAGTTGGCATTGTCAGCATGGTCAAAATATGTCAAAGAATGTATTTCTTATAGTTTCATGAAATATAATGAATGATGCATCAAGAGCTGAGTTGTTATTGTATTTGTTACCTAATATTCATGATTTGTATCATATTTGCCTCATATTGGATTTGTAGCAGCCCTATGAATAACCTACTTATCGATCAGTGATGCCTCCACATAACATGAGATTGGTCTTGTGTGGATACAGTAGAGTATGCTGGGTTATGGATCCATCTCCGTCTTGAAGCATTTGTTACATTTTACATTTATACAAGTTCCGAGCTCTGGAAAGAATCCATGTTAGAACTGGTCTTCGCAACCAATCCTTGTAGGAGGCTTCCAAGGGTATTGGGTGTGAAGGCTTGCTGACTTGGTTCAACTCCATAAACTGATGCTCATGTTGTCGATCACTGGATTGTCTAGTCTAATTTACTGACCAATGTCCTATAGCTGAAATAGTACCCAGTGCAGCATTTATCAAGTTAGAAAGACGTTTTTCGTTGGTGAATAACATCAAAGTTATCACATTACACCACCATAACAATAGACATAACATGTCTATGAGACACAAATTACTACGTAGATATTGTAATAATGAAGCTCTGGTATGTTAACTTATGATTACAGCGTGAACCCTATCTTTATGTAAGGTTGTATGAACATGTGGGACATACACTCAATTTCATGGCTGAGTGTTTCACATAACATTAACATGTATTGAGGCCATGCTCACTGACCTAGTTGATTTGTAAGGTATATTGTAATTATTAGCCAGGTGGGTTTTTGTTATTGTATGTATATATGAATGGAATATATAGGAATGAAAAGAGGGGTATGCATGCCTGTGAAAAATGTACATATTTTTTGTGATCAATGACAATAAGAAAATGAAAGGACATTCTCTTTATTCAGCGTTTGAAGTTATAAATATGCCAGTTCGAGGAAGGACTAGTGATGTTTCCTTGTAGACTACCAATTTTACCATCAGGTAGATGGCAGATCTGTAACTGATTGCATTGGCAGACTGATGAAAAATAACATATAATTACAACCCCTGTATTGCAAAATATTATTCTTACAACAATCGGAGATATATGTTAATTCACAGAAGTACCTTTAGAAGCATGGTAGGAATACAATAGTTTACTTCAGCCAGCAGGGAAATAGTTACCCTGCATGATCAGATGGAATGTGACTGTTGACCTTTGGAACCATTAAACAGGTTGATAGTGGAGCAGCACTTCATCTGTACATTGGAATTACGCAGTTTACAAAAGGTCTGTTACTACTACTGCTGTCACTACAAATTACAAATTACTACTACTACTACCTTACTACTACTACTACTACTACTACTACTACTACTACTACTACTACTGGGGGCAGTGGGGTAGCCTAGAGGTTAAAGCGTTTGCTCATCAAGCCGAAGGCCCGGTTCGATTCCCCACATGTGTACAATGTGTGAAGCCCATTTCTGGTGTCCCCCACAATGATATTGCTGGCGTAAAACCATACTCACTCACTCACTACTACTACTACTACTACTACCACTACTACACTTGTAAAGTGGTGGAAGTAATAGTAGTAGTAGTAGTAGAATAATTCCTTTGTATTGATTTATAGCATCAACAACTACATGCATGAAATGTCATGAATTAATATGGTTATAGTGGCATTTTGTAATTGTTGACGTAAACACAAACAAAAGACATGTTATTTTGACTTAGTTCATGTTAGAACTGGAAACAGAAGAAATCAAAATTATCCTTTTTCAGCCTTAAATTTCTCTTATATTCATTTTTGATGTGAAAACATCTTTACACCGTTTCATCATGTTCATTGAGGGAAGCGAGCTCCTTACGTCATGTACATGTTGGCAGGAGATATGTCCGGCTTTTGGAGTGTGGATTACACAGCCCAAGGCAGTCTGGCAACCACAGCCAATCTCGACTCGAAATCATGTAATTAGTTATTAGCTCAGGTAAAGCAAGATTACTTACATGGTGAATGGTTATACGTTCAGGCAGGAAGTTAGTTTGCATGTTTAAGATTACTCGTCTTAAATGATTCAGATCTGTTATAGGCAATTGTATGTTTATTTGCCTCATGTTGGGTATTCTTTTGTGTAGATTTTGGCATGTTTACAAGTAATATGTGGAGTTATTATAGTATTATTGCTATTATTTGTACACGTATATCAGATATTGGGCCAAGAATATAATAACAAAACAGCAGAAGATGGGTTGTTCATTTTTTCAATGAAACCATAACAAAATAGATTATTTGGCATGTTTTGACCATGTTGACTGTTGATTTATCACCACAATGACCAGTGTCCACATTACTGTCAAATTATGGTGGTGGGGTAGCCTTGTGGTTAAAGTGTTAGCTTGTCACACTGAAGACCTGGGTTTGATTCCCCACATGGGTACAACATGTGAAACCCATTTCTGGTGTCCCCTGCCGTGATATTGCTGGAATATTGCTAAATATCGATGTAAAACTAAACTCACTCACTGTCAAATTAAATATGCATGGGTGCGGACTTCTATCCGGTTTGGGATATGTTCCATTTTGCAAATTATGGATGACACCAAATTAAGTAAAAACATTCCTTTAAAAAATGCATGAATATTTGACTCTAGTGACCATGTATAATGAATTAAATTCATAAAGGTATACTATTCGATTCACCGAATACACAAGTGAATCCAGTAGAAGCCATACTGGACTCTGACCTTGGACCGAACTTGCTGAAGTATAAGGAAGTCATTGTAGAGTGTGATATTGATGTAAGTCATTTCTAGTGCAGTTAATAGCTCACTGCCACAAAATAGTTTACATTTATCAAAATATTGATGTAAGTCATTCTAGTGCAATTAATAGCTCACTGCCACAAAATAGTTTACATTTATCAAAATATTGATGTAAGTCATTTCTAGTGCAATTAATAGTTTACTGCCACAAAAATGTTTACATTTATCAAAATATTGATGTAAGTCATTTCTAGTGCAATTAATAGTTTACTGTCACAAAAATGTTTACATTTATCAAAATATTAATGTAAGTCATTTCTAGTGCAATTAATAGTTCACTGCCACAGAAATGTTTACATTTATCAAAATAGCAATGGTTAAGATGACCAATGAGAAGGTAGGACATTCAATTTTTAAACATTTAATTGATACGTCCTTTTTTCATTTACTATTACATTCAAAGATTACATTTCTCTGTATGTTTTGTAATGAAATAATTTTGTTATATCCAGTTTATCATGATACTTCTGAGACCGCCTCCGTGGTGTAGTGGTTAGAGCGTCCGCCCGGGAGAGCGGAAGGTGGCGGGTTCGATCCCCAACCGCGTCATACCAAAAGATGTTAAAATATGGTACTTGTTGGTCCCTGTCTGGCGCTCGGCATTAATGGGTACAACAAGGACTGGTCGGCTCGGAGTCAGTATAATGTGTCAGAGTGGGGTATTCATGCTTCACTGCGGCATGGTATCTCAGTGTGCTAGCACTATAAAACCAGCTTCAGTCTGGGCTAGCACAAGCAGCCGCACATATTCACACGCATGCACATCGTCATATGAGCGAAATATTCTCAAGCACAACATTAAACCCAATTTCACCTCACCATGATACTTCTGAGATGTTGGGGTAATATATCAAAACTATACCTTAACATCAAGTACGCCATTCAGGTCTTTGAATGGCATTTAGAAGTGATGCACTTTCACCTGATAAAGAAGTAAGTGTATGCCCGGTACTCCAGAATATTGTGTTCCTCATTATAAAGAAGTTGACATCCATAAAACTCTCTTCCTTAAGTACACCATTGTTAAAGTCTGAAATGTGCTAATTTAAACTATGGCCTACAATATCATGACTCCGTGAGTCAGTGATATATAATCATCATATGAGTCATATTTAACTGTGCTAGCTTGATGTAATCTGGTCAAGTTATCAATGTGTTATCAGGCCTGTGTAGGTTATCTGCATGTTGTAGCCTGCATCGGTCCAGTTTTATACATGTAAATCACGTCACTGTGGAATATAGGTCAAACGTGATTCAAAACTAGTAAATATTGCTATTTGCAGAGAGTGAATTGCGACTTTGTGGTGTCAGTTATCAGTACTATGAGTGTCTGTGATGGGGTCAGCATAGAGGGGTCACTGGTTCAGTGTGCCTATCCCAGGTGTTACTCAGCGATGATTACAGGTGTCGCTCCCCGTGGTCAGGTATAAATACACACACAGCCATGTGGCCAGCAGTTGTCTGTTGACAGTCTGGGTACGAACACATCGCAGGAGGCTGCCGCTTTCACATATTATCAAATTAGCCAATATTTACAGAGCATATACAGAGTGGGACGTCTTGGTGCTGCTTGGATCTTACTGCTGGAATTGTCTTTGTGCGTCGTCTTGCGTGCTGTATCTGTTGTTGCAGCAGGGATATCAGGAGTTACATACCTTGTCCGATAATACCCAGCGATCTCCATTTGGATACTCATTAACTTAGTTGGATAACTGACAAGTCACGAAGTAAGTATTTGTGATATTTTTCTGAGATAATCAAGTTGAACTTTGGGGCTGGTGTATTTTCATTGTTTATTTTTTATTTTGAGAACAGTTCAAGAGGTGGTATCAGTGGGGAGAAGACATGTTGTGTGTCTTTCACAAGGAGATTTTAAGCGTTTGAAATGTTAGTGAAGTTATTTCTGAAGATGTGTTAATGGCATTTAATCTAGCTACAATTCATTGACTGAACATGTTGTATCCTGAATAGCAGTAAATCATCACGATGTGACCGTGTTGATAGTCATGACACTGGTGACTTCTCTAAATCAGGGGCAGTGGGGGAACCTAGAGGGTTTGGTGTTTGCTTATTCTGAATAGGGCAAGTTTGATTTGGCTTGTCTCCCTCATGGATATGGCATATAGTCAGTTTTTACTGACTCTCTGATCTTGTCCCTAAATGACAGTAAAATATAGTTCTTGTTTTCCTGCCTGGAGGTCAGAATCTAACTCATAACACAAGACAGGTTTGGTCGGAGTCAGTATACATATTATTAGGGTTGGCTATCGATAAAGATCACAGATCGATAATTGTTAACTAAATATTGATAAATATTGGAGAAGAACAAAATGTCTGAAAAAAAAGTCTGAAAGAAATGAATATATTTCCCACCACTGGTGAGAGGTGACATGTTTATACATTTGTTAATAACAAAAGAGCGTTTTGAACATAATGTAGAAGCATCCCATGAATATAGACCTAACTTGTGTATTGTGTGAGTAAATTAAAACTGTATTCTATCACAAAAGTCTTTGTACGATATTATCGATGACACTGTTTTCATATCGATGATCATTAATATTTTTTCCTATCAACAGTATTTTTGATTGTCGATTTCTTAGCCAGGCCTACATGTTACACTGTGACACTTGGCAAGGCCACTGTCCTGATAGAGTACACATTGAGTACACAGTGATTGACACTGCAGTAACACTGTCTTTCTGACCACTGCCTTGACTGAGGCACAGCACACAAAGTACTTAGTGATCCCTGTTGTAATAACACGACTCTCTGGCCACTACCTTGACCAATTCGACCCCATGTCATTGTCACGTCTCAAAGTGCCCTTGCCTCCTGTTTGTGCCAGTGACGTGAAATCCTGATGATTGACAGCTACAAATCGGTCAGTAGGTCAAATGAGTGGTACATGTTTACATCATGGGACCAGATAGCATCATTAGATTTGCATTAGAGAGTATGGAGGCAGTATACAAGCTGTCAGCTTGACTTCCACTACCAGCTGTGGCATGGTGGGTGGAAAACCAGCGTCGGATATGATTATATATTTATGCATGATGATGGTCATATAGTATCATGTCTGCATACTGCACCGCCACCACCAGCTGTTTATGGAATACCGATATTCCCAGGCACAATGTACTTCAGTTTACAACCCTGCTTAGCTGTGGCCAACAGTAGGCTGTAATCTCTCATATCGCTTGTGTGTATTGCATTACCAAGGTAGCAAACTAGAGTGGGCTGACTCCACGTGTAATTAGGGTCAAGTTTCATACTGTGATTTATTGGTATTTGGTATGGAATTTCATTAGAAATGCTACTGTAGTAGTGTTACGTTAAGATATTGGTACCTTTATGCCTTTATTCACTTGTTTACCAATCATTCATTTCTTGGTTAGGCCTAAAAAAAAAAAGCTTGTGGTTCCGATTTCCCGACCGACCCTAAATATTCCCGCCGAGCCTAACAATTTTACTCACCATAATAATTAAATTTATTTTCTGCCACATGAGTAATGTAAAAATATTTTGCAAAAAACCTACCTACCTACCCTAGTTCTGAAATGTAGGAAATCGGAACCTCAACATTTATTTTTTTTTTTGGCCTTATGTAGATTGTACATGTTGTAGTGTATGAGACTATGTGAAAGACACACAGACCATGGCAGGGGCTTCTCGACTAAGATGATCAAATCCATGTATGTCTGTGCATGGTGTTATTATGTATCAGACTGTGGGATAAGGACAGAAGGAGTCCCCAGTGAATATTTGCCAATGTTAAAATGGAAACAAAACCACTATGTGAATCGTGATACATGTCACAAATATTGAGTAATGAATACAAGTCAGTAGCTGGTGTATTATTTAATGTGTCCAGTGAATCAATAACAAAATGATTGTTTGACATGTTTTTACACTGTTGACATTGTTGATTTTTCACGGCAGCTGACCACATTACTGTCAAATTCAATATATATATTATACATGATCTAAGAGTGCTGGGCCTAGATTTTCGAAGCTCTCTTAGCGCTAAGATAGTCGTAAGTTAATGTTAATGAATGGCACTTACGACTATCTTAGCGCTAAGAGAGCTTCGAAAATCTAGGCCCTGGTTGTTATCCTGCCTGGCTTATATATATTCCAATTTTGTATATCTCCATTTGAAAAATAGCACCCACATTCATATGTATTACATTTTAGTGATAACAAATTGAATTCATGAAGGGATGCAGCTCAATTCACAGAATACGCGAGTGAATCGTAACAGCCCTACCTGTTATTACAGGCTACTGGTTAAATCATGTGGTCAGACTGGGTGGCTTTATGATCACATGTGTCGTACCTCAACAACACAAGACCTGTGAAGGTCCAGGTTAGAATTGGTGTTCAGTAACCATTCTTCTTGTATTAGGCGACTAACAGAATCATGTGGTCAGACTCACTGACTTGGTTGGCACATGTCATCGTATCCCAATTGGGTAGATCGATGCTCATGCTGTTGATCACTGGATTTTCTGGTCCAGACTTGATTATTTAGTGACCGCCGCCATATAGCTGGAATATTGCTGAGTGCAGCAGCGTTAAACAACCAACCAACCTCAACAACAGAAGCTGGTACGTTGTAGATTCTGTCACTCGCTAGTTTTCCCAGCCCATTGTTCAATACTTACAGACTGACATGATCAGTGTTTCCGCTAACTAAATTATTTATCGGACACTGTGTCTGGCAACCTAATATTTTACCAGTCATGAATGAAATTTGCCGGTCATATCCGATTACTATACTATAAATACTCATTTTAAAGTTATTTTTAGCCTGGGTATTTCCGAAACATAACACTTTTTGCAACCATGAAAGCACAGCCAAGACTGTGATTTGGCTTACCCATGATTTTTTTATTTTAATACATGATTATTTACCGGACACAATGTCCTGCTGGGTTTCAATTTACCGGTCCCCAACGAAATTTACCGGCTATTTTTTAGGTATATACCGGAGAACGGAAACACTGATGATAGAACTGAATGTCTGAAACAACAAAGCATGAAATATTAATTATGTTGATCAGGTATCTATAATTGTGTGTTTTATGTTCCAGGTCAAGATGAGTGACATGAGTGACCTTGACAGGTGAGTGTTAATCAGGTGTAGAGATCTACCATCAGGGACCTTTTTTACCTTCAAAGTTATTCAATAAAAATTAATTTTTCTGAACTTGTTCTGGCCAATAATTGGACCCAAGTTTGGACCAAGTTTTCTTATATACATGTTCATATGATAACATTATCTGTTATGATGTTCTGGAAGTGACTTGTTCTACTGGAAACAGGACCAGTAACGAGGGAAAGACTTTAACATATTTAATACACAGTTTTACGTTGTTACTTTGAATACAGTATTAAAAAATACATTGAAGTTAAAATAATTTTTAATAAAACACCTATTTTAAACAAATTAACATTTTTCAAATTTGTCTGATGTCTCGAAAAATGATATTGGAATGTATTATGAATATCAGATCTTTGATGCTTGTCAGAATACTTTTGTCATCTATGTTCAACATGTTAAAGGCCTTGGCAAACAAATATTTCTGTCACGACAAACTGTGTGGTTGGTGTAGAATGATAGGTAGTAATGTTGTCTTTCTGTTACAGACAAATTGAACAGCTGCGTCGCTGTGAGGTGATTAAGGAGAGTGAGGTGAAGGCTCTGTGTGCCAAGGCCAGGGAAATCCTGGTAGAAGAGAGTAACGTCCAGCGAGTGGACTCCCCCGTCACGGTAAGGGCTGTCAGGTGTCTTTGTCTGGTGTGAGGGAGTGGGAATGTGTTTCACACGTCTGACAGAAGTATTGTCACTTGTAGCTGGTCAGTTGGTTTTCATTGTCGCTGTACTTGTCAATATCATGAATAGAAGACCATAAATGCTGTCACCCGTGACGATCGGTAAGAATTGATCTTCTGTTTGTCGTAAGAGGCGGCTAACAGGGTTGGGTGGTCAGGCTCGCTGACTTGGTTGACATGTCATCACATTCCGGTTGTGAAGGTCGATGCTGATGATGTTAATCTCTAGATTATCTGGTCTTAATTTGAATATCTACAGACTGCTGTCATATTGTTGGAACATTGCGGAGTGTGCTGTCATCTTCTGTAGTGTTATTTGGTGAAAAATATGAGTGATGTATAACCCTTGTGAAGGTCAATTTCTTTACTAACCCAATATTACTATAGTGAGTGAGTGAGTGAGTGAGTTTAGTTTAAGCTGCTTTAGCAATATTCCAGCAATATCATAGTGAGGACACCAGAAATGGACTTCACATATTGTACCCATGTGGAGAATTGAACCCGGGTCTTCGGCATGACGAGTGAACACTTTAACCAGTGGTCTACCCCACCGCCCGAAGTTTCCTTAGAGCTACCACTATTGTAAGATTATGTTATAGTATAGGATTAACAATCACCACTATTGTAAGATTATGTTATAGTATAGGATTTACAATCACCACTATTGTAAGATTATGTTACCACGATTGTAAGATTATGTTATAGTATAGGTTTCACAATCACCACTATTGTAAGATTATGTTATAGTATAGGATTTACAATCACCACTATTGTAAGATTATGTTACCACGATTGTAAGATTATGTTATAGTATAGGATTAACAATCACCACTATTGTAAGATTATGTTATAGTATAGGATTTACAATCACCACTATTGTAAGATTATGTTGCCACGATTGTAAGATAATGTTATAGTATAGGATTTACAATCACCACTATTGTAAGATTATGTTATAGTATAGGATTTACAATCACCACTATTGTAAGATTATGTTATAGTATAGGATTTACAATCACCACGATTGTAAGATAATGTTATAGTATAGGATTTACAATCACCACTATTGTAAAATTATGTTATAGTATAGGATTTACAATCACCTTAACACTAAGACAGCTATTTATAACAGGGCCCAAGGTATCTATCTGGAGCTATTATAACCATGAACTTGCTTGATTCATTGGTGTGAACATCCGTGTACTTTCCATTTCAGGTATGTGGAGACATTCACGGTCAGTTCTATGACCTCAAGGAACTGTTCAAAGTTGGAGGGGATGTTCCCGACACAAACTACCTGTTCATGGGGGACTTCGTAGACCGTGGGTTTTACAGCGTGGAGACATTCTTACTACTACTAGCTCTTAAGGTATGTAACAGTGGGCCAGATCATGTCGACACTGTTATTAGATGTCTTTATGAAGAGTTGGAAGTGTAGGTTTTGTGGTTTAATTATATTCTTATTATATAAAGTTTCTTTCCATATTATGACAAGCTATTTTGAAGCAAGCCAATAAAAAAAAACCCAGGTCATGTACCAATCTCTTTTTTTCGTTCAAACCAGCAAACACAGCTTGAAGTTTCAGTTTTCCGAATCGTCTCTACAAGCTTCATGTAATTAAGTAGCCCTACTTTAATACAACTATGTTGTGTAATCAGCCTGTCTATCAGGGTGTAGACAGACTAGTAACTGCCAATCAGATTGTTAAATCTAATCGTCTTGGCAGTATTTCAACAATCCTTAGGTCAAATTATTTATTCCAAAATACAGAACAGTGTTGGCACCAATATTAAACCTTATTGCAATGTCACTAGGGTTTTCTTTGATTTTGCAACAAAGAGAGAAAAGAGTATTGAAGATATTTATGCCATCCCAGCAGTGATCAATGTCTGGAATTCCTGGTTGACTTGTATTCTACGTCATAACAAAAACACTGGTACGATTAAGTTAAATATTGCTTCTGGTCTCACATTGTGTGTATTGTTGTCAGGTCCGATATCCAGACAGGATAACCTTGATCCGAGGAAATCATGAGAGTCGGCAGATCACGCAGGTGTACGGATTCTACGACGAGTGTCTCCGCAAGTATGGCTCCATCACTGTCTGGAGATACTGCACAGAGATCTTTGACTATCTCAGCTTATCAGCAATTATCGATGGGAAGGTAGGTGTCTACAGCCTGTGTATTGTTAGTTCTTTATTACCCTACTCATCAACGAAGTTGCAGGGGATATAGAAACAAGTTCAGTCCGTCCGTGCGTCCCTCACACTTTGTCCGAAGCATATCTCCTAAACTATTCGTGATAGCTTAACCAAACTTGGTACACATGTCAACCATGATCCCTAGATGTGCCTTTTGGGGTTAGACCCAGATATGGATTTTATTTTTTACTGTTTCCATGGAAACATGACTTGGGCTGTGACTATGAGGATGTCATGTTGTCCGGAGCAGATCTCCCAAACTATACATGCTAGCTTCATCAAACTTGGTACACATATCAAGCATGATCCATAGATGTGCCATTTCATGGTTAGACCCAGATACGAATGTTATTTTTTGTGGTTTCTGTGGAATGTGACTTAGGCTATGACTATGAGGATGTCATCTTGTTGCATTTCCATGGCAACTAGTTAGGCTTCAACTGAATTTGGTGGTAGTGCTCTTACAAAACTAACACATCTTCTTGTGAAGTTTGATGACAGCAGCATAAAGTCTTCTTCCTGGCTGAGATTTGAATATGTACCTGCGTGCATGATACAACAACATTCCCCTCCTCACATAGTGCTCAAAAGACAACATGGCTTTCTGATAAGATATACGGTAGCCAGTATGCAGGCCAGATCTCATCATTCTTTTGAGGCTGTATTGATAAAATTGCTGACTCAACATTACCTCTGTCTTTCACTCACATTGTAGTAATTTGTGAATGTGAGGTTGTGTTGTTGTTGTATTGTCCTGTATTGTCCTTCAGTGTTCACAGTCATGTTTCCTGTTTCAGATATTCTGCGTCCATGGTGGTCTCTCACCTTCTATTCAAACACTGGATCAAATCCGAGCTATTGATCGTAAACAGGAAGTGCCACACGACGGACCTATGTGTGATCTGTTGTGGTCAGATCCTGAAGGTAGGTCACAGATGTATTGCAGACAAGATCACAGAATAGGAATATATGTGTGATTTTGACCAAAACATTCAGTTTCCTGATTTATTAAAGATCAAATTTAAAGTAGCAAGAAATATTTTAAAATACCGGTTGAACCATTGATAAGATAGATAACCCAGATAGTCGGTTCTTGGGATTAAGTGGTTGAGGATCTGGGTCCCAATCCACATAGCAGTTACACCATTCCATTGCTACTGTACAGTTTATTGAAGCATTTCACAGGCTGCTAAGTGCTGTGAAAGCTTTGGGGTTTTGGCCCAGTGACGTTAATCAGCTCATTCTTTTTTTACTCCTAGACTTATGTTTAGACTGAATTTTTGTTGTTGTTGTATAGTTCTCTAAGATAGTTATGCAAACCAGTATTTTCCTTTGATTTTAAGAAATACTGATTAAAACAAGTTGTGACCTTACTGTGTATTTGGTACTGATGTGTAACTTGAGTATTTATTAATGTTTTGAATGTTTCTCTCTCCAGACATGCAGGGCTGGGGGGTGAGTCCACGAGGAGCAGGGTACCTGTTTGGCAGTGATGTGGTGGCACAGTTTAACGCTGCTAACGACATCGACTTGATCTGCCGAGCACATCAGCTGGTGATGGAGGGATACAAGTGGCACTTCAATGAAACAGTATTAACAGTGTGGTCTGCCCCCAACTACTGCTACAGGTACATCTACAATACTTCACTGTGTATCTTGACGTTAATCTGGGTCTAGTGATGATTTACAGGGGCTAGTGGCTACCTGCATAAATCTAGTACAGTGAACTATGTTTATAATGAACATACTTATACCGAATGACTGATATATGAGCCAGCGTGATCTCTTCGATCGCAATGTGGATCTGTGATCACTGTGCCCAGAACACAAACTGTAATATATAGTGACAAATTCTTCAACAAGATTGCAGCAACACTGGAACCATCTACCGTCTACCCTGAGCAACTCAACACCTCATGACATTTTTAAGAATGGCGTAAAAACCCATCTCTTCAAATCAGCCTACATTCAGTAGCATTTGTGACTCTTTCTGTGAAAGCCCTTAGAGTGCCTTAGTTCCTAAATGATATAGGGCTGTATACAAATTTTTGTATTAAATATTTTTGTATATTACAACAAACTCATTAGTCATTCAGTCACTTGCTGTATATTGTAGAGATGCACTCTATGGAACTATGGTTGTAACAAACTAAAATAATGGTCCCTTTGTGTTCATTACAACCATGGTTTACTGTGTGTTTCATTAGCTACTATTCTGAAATTACTCCTTACACATGACCAATGGTGTTTCCTTGGGGTATATAGAAATGTAATGTTAAAAGTTAGAGAATTTAGGGGTCTTATTATTCTTCAGAACAAACCTTCAGGACTTCACGAATCCCCTTAATTTCAAACACTGCGGACTAGCCCAGTGTTTAGAGGCAAACTCATCACAAATGTGTTTTGTTTGAAGCATGGCATTCTGTTTCTTTCCCATATATTTTGTACTGTGAAATGTTTTTGGACCACTGTTGACTGATTGTTGTGTTTTATTAGATGTGGAAACGTGGCTGCTATTCTGGAGTTAGACGAACACTTGCAGAGAGACTTCACAATCTTTGAGGCAGCACCACAGGTAGGTCACAGTAACCTAACTCAATATTAGGATACTCTTATGGAAGACCCCGTACTTTATGCATAGTATCAGTCTGTTTCAAACAAACATTTCATTTGTCGTAAGAATATATAAAAAATATTTATCTTTCTATTTTGTATAGGTTTGTGCATGTTTTACATTAACTGTTTACAATTTAGGTGTATCCTTGAACGATAAACAAACCTGGTGCGATGGGGGTAGCCTAGTGGTTAAAGCATTGTCTCATCACACCGAAGCCTCGGGTTTGAGTCCCCACATGTGAAGCCCATTTTTGGTGTCCTACGCTGTGATATTGCTAGATTATTGCTAAAAGCGGCTTAAAACCATACTCACTCACCCACTTAAACAAACCAAGCTTGTGTCAAGAAATTTTATTGACTTAAGCCATCATATGAATCATGATAGTAAATGATTCAACAAAATCCTCTCTCTTGACATGTATTAGGAGATTGGATTAAATCTTACCATTGAATATACACAAGTATCTCACTGACTTTTACCACCTCTTCCAGGAATCACGAGGTATACCATCGAAGAAACCACAGCCCGACTACTTCCTTTAACCAGCACCATCTGTAGTTCATGTACATCCCATTGTAAGATACTCATTTCACCGTCATCTCATCAACACAGAGGACACGAGACAGCGACAGCAGCCCAACTGGAAGTCTCACCCGTCTCAGTGTCATGAGGTAGCCTAGTGGTTAAAGTGTTCAATCGTCACACCAAAGACCTGGTTCGATTCCCCACATGGGTACATTGTGTGAAGCCTGTTTCTGGTGTCCCCTGTCGTGATATTGCTTGGATATTGCTAAAGGCGGTGTAAAACTGCTCACCCACTCAATGTCATAACCTCTCAAACCGAGGTCAGGTCAAGTGCTGCGTGTTTTGGACCTCTGGATTCATGACAGCATCACTGACACCTTGTACAGGCCGCTGTCTGTAGAAAAAGTGAAGAAGTTGTGCGATTGATTTATGGCCTCTGTGGAGGAACACTGAATCTAGCAACCTGTCATTTTACCCATACATGTATTTTATTTTTTCCCCTAAATTGTGGATATTCATGTACAATAAAGAATTTGAACAATTCATGTTTACATTTTAGATGTACGAAATGGTCATGATGAATTAGTGTATGTTTGATGTCATTCCACATTGGAATGGAAACATAGGTACTAACTTTAACAAGCTTGTGGAAGTGACTGTGTCAAACTGGTTTGGTCGTCGACACAGATTCACTGACCTTGGAGCTATGTGTGGAACTGACAATTTGTGTGAGATCAACTGTGTGTGTCAACTTTGTGACGATCTGTGTCATTTGTCATAGTAGGGCTGGGGTTGAATCTTCAGATCACAGGTATATGGCACTTAACGGGGATTCAGGTTGATTGTTTACCTGGATAATTGATGGGCCTGGCCATTATTGTTCAGAAGTAGATAGCCAAGGTTTTTTAAGGTATCATCCTGGGCCTCAGGACAATCTGAAGCATGACTGAACTGTGGGAAGATGGAGAAGAATATGTATCCTGATATTTGAGATTACATGTATTCTGTCTGCTAATGTTTTGTGTGATTAGGATGAGGATTTGTTGAACTGTTCTTACACAGAATAATATCATCATGTTTTCATTGGAGTTTACCTTTATATCCCAGGGTTCAAACAACTATAATTTCATTTCTGATGTATGGCAAACTCCTTGTCTGAGATAGGGTCTCTGTATATGTTTACTTACCCTGTGACGAATCCAGGGATGGAATCTTGGCATTTCACACAGCGTTATTAGCTTAGATAACATCCATTTATAGAACCGTCCGATATATATCCTATGCCCTATATCCCTTATATCTCCCTGAATCAGTTCAATTTGATGGGGCGGGGCAAATCAAGTTAGGCTCCACAATTGACTGTGTTGAAGCCCTTGGACATACCTGAGATCTAATTATGAGTTCACATGCAACCTTTGACCTGATTATGTTTCTATGTTTGTCAACACCATTTCCATGCATGTGGGTTTCTTCAAAGCAGTGGGGCGGTGGGGTAGCCTAGTGGTTAAAGCGTTCGCTCGTCACGCCGAAGGCACGGGTTCGATTTCCCACATGGGTACAATTTGTGAAGCCCATTTCTGGTGTCCCCCGCCATGATATTGCTGGAATATTGCTAAAAACGGCATAAAACCATACTCAGTCAGTCAGTCTTCAAAGCCGTAAATGTCCAATTGCCTGTTCCTTGCGATCTTGGAGCTAAGGTGGTCGTAACTCCTATACTTTAACATAGACTTATGATGGTCATGGCACTAAGATTCCTTTGATGAATGGGGCCAGATCTGCATTACTCCCACATCATGCTGACAGGTAGTGGTGTCACTGAAACTGATGAAATACTGTTCAAGGTTAAAACCAAACTCAGTTACCTCCCTTATTTGCCTGTGCTTGTGTTGAAGATACATCCCTGTACCAACATTACCCTGTGTGTTTTGTACAACCTCACCAATCCAGTGTATTATTTATAGCTCGAAAGAAGTTACAGTACACTTGTTACTTTCATACTTTCATGATATGACAGATTAACTAATTAAGTATGAAGAAACTTTTTTCAATTTCTTTTTAGTGGTATATTTTGAACAGACCATTTTGAAGCGAGGGCGAAAAGTGAATCCTTGATGTGTATCCTTTTGAAGAGATCTGTCCTGGGTGGTCGAGGATAGTGTGAGTGTAGTCAAAACAGCAGTAGTTCGCGCTCGAGTCACTTCACCTTGTAATATACCAACAGCATATCACTCATTGTAATGATAGTGGACACTCATTGTTTGTCATTGTTACTTCAGCTCCGTGTTCCTGTCAGTGTAGACTTTAGCATCCATGTACATTTGAACTCTGCATCATTAATGAGAGGTGTATATTTTTATATGACAAAGTCGTCAGTATGTAATAATCTTATAGGACCATTCTGTCCTTGCCTCTGTGAGTAAATCTGAGTGCAATCAAGCCAGATTTACAGTTATCTCCCTTGTGCGTCTTCTGTATGGACGATGTAATGTGGAATCCCTACTTGGACCAAACAGCCTGTGATGGCTGTCAGTGCCTGCAGCAAAGGGGCGATAGTTAATCTTTTATTATGCCTCAGCTCAACAGGTTAGTTGATTAGAGTGATCTGCCCTTGCTGTCGATATAATGATACACACAGGACAATCATTGGAGCCTATGTATAACAGTTCCTCCATTGATAAACAGCTAGTTTTACAGTCAGCATTACCACTGTTGAGGGAGATATAGTAAGGAGCTCAGTTCCCCTCACTTGCATCTCCCAGCATTATGGGATGTATCAGGTCCCATAGTTACAGTACAGATATATCATATATCAGGTCCCATAGTTACAGGACATGGTATATCAGGTCCCTTAGTTACAGGATGTGATATATCAGGTCCTATAGTTACAGGATATGGTATATCAGGTTCCATGGATACAGGACATGGTATATCAGGTTCCATGGATACAGGACATGGTATATCAGGTTCCATGGATACAGGACATGGTATATCAGGTTCCATGGATACAGGATATGGTATATCAGGTCCCATTGTTACAGGACATGGTATATCAGGTCCCATTGTTACAGAATATGGTATATCACGTTCCATGGTTATAGGATATGGTACATGTATGTCAGGTCCCCTAGTTACAGTATGTGCTATATCACGTTCCATGGTTATTGGATATGGTACATGTATGTCAGGTCCCCTAGTTACAGGATGTGCTATATCATGCCCCACAGTTATATACAGGATATGGCATATGCCAATCTCATATTTTCAGAATATGGTGTATCACGTCCCATATTTTAAGCATGAAAGTCCCATGTGTGTGGAATACAAAATGAACTTCAACAAATACGAGATGACGAAATTAAGACCAGTTGTTATAAAAGCACAGGTCAGAACCACCAATATAGCACCTACTATTGTTGGGGCCAGCCATAGGTTGAAAGATGTATGTAATGATCATGCATTTCACCATTTGATTGCTGAAGGCTTCGAGTGGTTTTGAAGATGAGGTAATGTTGGTATTTTGTACAGTAGAATAATAATCTTACTCATTAACTTCTGAAATATGTATGTGGATATGTGGTAAACGGTGTGCCCCTCACTGAGGCTCCTATCTATCTTCATGTGTCAACATAAAAATATTTTTCTATTTTTCTCTGTGACAATGTACGCTTGCCCAAACTGATCCATATTTACAGAATAAAATGACCCAATTTATATGCTTCAGTGTTTGCATGGGATGGAGATATGTCTACTGCATACATATATATAATCTTTTGGTGTAACATGGAAAAATAAGATTATCCCAACCAATAGATGAGCATATGCGAGAGTAAGTTAGCATCATTTAGAGTTCTCTGTAGGCATCCATTAGCCCATAATAGCTTTACCGTCATCATCATCATAGTGTATGTGGCTTAAGGGGTGTGTGTGTCTGCCTTTCTTCTGGAGTGGCTCCAGCTGTCTTTCGACAGTGATTAAAGTTAAGCATGAAAGTCTTGCAGTCCTTATTTCACCCCTGGTTAAATATTACAGGTTCCCTTCATTCATTACTACAGCGGCAGACTCAGGACCCTCTTAATTTCAAATATCGCTAATCCAGGAATTTGATAAACTTGTATTTCTTTTGTACCTATCCTTTTACATGATGGCCCAAATCAAAACGTTTGTCCCAACATCAGCTGTTCATTTCTGTCATTAGTATACTTGGTTTATTTACAGGTCATGTCATTAGGATCTCAGGCAACTGTTACTGCTGCAGCAATAAGTGTATAGATCAGAACCCATTCCATATTCCAGAACTCTGTCAGGACCTGTGTTGGTCCTACACAACATCCTGCCTTCCTGCCAACTTGTTTTATGATTTCGACAGGTCTGTCAGAACCTGTTTCACTATGAGGCCTCAGGTTTCCATCAGTTTCCTCTTGTACATAATTCATGCTGTACATTGCTGCCATGTTTTGATGCTGTGTCCGATATGACCGTCTGTCTGTGCTCACACAAGTCTCTGACAATTGTATATTACGTGAATGAATTATAACAATACAACATGTCTGTTTCTTTACTCGTTGTGTCATTACTGTGGAAATGTTAGCTGGGAACTGCATCTCAAGTGTTGGAATCCCTGTATGGTGAAGTCTGATGACACTGGACACCTATGATAGTTTATAGGATTGGCATGCAGAGCAACACCACAATAAGGTGAAATGTATCTCGTGGGCAGACACAAAGCCTGCCAGTGAACACCTCACTCAACCATGAAGATCCAGGTTAGAACTGGTCTTCTGAAACCCATGTTTGTCGTAAGAGGCAACTAACGGGATTGGCTGGTCAGACTCGCTGACTTGTTTGACACATCATGACATCGCAATTGATAGATCGATGCTCATGCTGTTGATCACTGGATTGTCTGGCCCAAACACGATTATTTACAGACTGCGACCACATGTAGATGGAATATTGCTGAGTGTGGCGTTTAACAACAAACAAGACTAAGCAAAGATTACCAGACTCTGATCCGACAGCTGCCATCTTAATGCTGAGTGCCAGCCAGGGTAACAAGTACCATGTTTATGGTTTGGCAGGGGATGGAACCACCAAACTTCCACTGTCTCCATAGAGACTGTTCTGACAAGATCATGCAAACCTTGTATTTCCACAACCTGCAGATCGCCCACTGCCGAGGGTCAAAGTTCAATTACAGTTGTGCAAAGACCTTAACCATTTCAAGTGTTGGAGTGACAAGGACATGAAACATAGTTGTCATAATAATTTATTTGTGATACCTGTCTGGACTGGTATGAAGGTGGAGTTAGCTGATGTACAGGAATGCTGCACATGGTGTACACGAACACCGTATACAGACTACATAGTTTATAATACACTATATACATGGTTTGTTTCAGCAATGACTAATAAATATCTCCTTTTTGATATAGCCATGCAACTGCTAAAATATTTCACAAAAATTATCAAATTGTAAAATGTAAACATATCTGTCAAATTTCATAAACCTTTCATGCTGTGGAAAGGTACACCTGTGTCACTCTTCTAGAAACCACCAGCAGCAACAGGCACCTGCTATTGTTTACAATGCTGTGTTTCTAAAACTGCTACACACACACTACTGGCCTGGCAGCAGCTACAAGCACCTGCTAACGCACCAACAATAAAATGTCATCCAGGGTGTTTCCGAGAGCCAAAGGGCCTAATCTCATGGTGAAGATGAGCTCCTGGGCCTACAGGACACCAAGAAATCATGTTTTGGTAATACCTTGTGACAGTTCATTGTACAAAGTCAGTGATAAATGTCTTTTTGCAGAATGAAACATTGCAAGTAAACATTAGAATCTGATTGATGCAGGATATGATTCATTAAATTCTTAAACTGAAAAGACTGATCAATTACACTGAAACACAACAGGTCCAGTTTACACAAATTTAAAGATTGAGTTATAAGTTAACAGTGACACCTGGACAGGAAGAGAACACAAAAACACATGGTGAAAATAAGGCACTACTGACTTCAATATCAACCCCAACACAATGACCACAGTGAGTTGGTTTTTAACACTGCTTTGAACAGAAATCCTGCAGTATCAAGGAATGTCAGCTTGAGGGAGAAAAACCTCAAGTGATGACAGTTTCAGACATTTACTATTTTGTTAAAACCCATGAGCACAGGTATGGTGCTGTCCAACCTACAAACCAAAATGAGATCCGACCCCACAATCTTAGGTTCTTGAGTGCTCAAGGGATGCAACTCTACACAGTGTATTGTGACAGTGTATACAGGGCACCTGTTCCCCAACAGGAGTACATAGTACAGGTACTTACAGAGTAACATATCATGGCACCTGGGCTGGCATCTTGTAGTACCATTATGCATCAGCAATATGACATCAGCATGTAACCATGGTAACAAACAGTGACTTGGTAACCAGACAAACATATAATGTATAAAATGATAAACATACAAATGTAAAACTGTGACAGTTAAAAAAGACAATCAATATCTGTATTTCGTTAACCAGGAAGTTACCACAGTGCCACTGACAGTTTCATCCAGCTGTCGTCATGGTTACAGATTGATAACAGACATAGAGCCCTTTTTCAGTTACATTAGTTAAAATGGGAGAGTCAGCATTCATTTCTTCATTTACAATCATCCACACATAGAAATCTGTCCAAATCTGTCAAATATCACATTTTGAAACAACCATAGAGGGTTGAGTCACTCAGCTTCCTCAATCAAGCCAGCTGTTTTGACGGACACATCCTGACTAAGAGAGACATCATGGCGCTGCCTGCTGCACTCTATACTCCAGGTGTGATTTTGCTGTGAAACTAGAACACTTCTACATTCAAAGATTTCTTCATCCAGATCTTGTATATCTGCTCCACCTAGACTGGCATCAGGTTTACAAAGTCCTCAGATGGCAAAGCTGATACTCCATGCTCAGCATGGTAAACTATCACAGTGTTCGTTACATTCTTTCACATCAGTCATCCATCTAACCTGACTGAATTCCATGCCAGTCACACCCATAAGTTTTCTGGATCTGTGAGTATGACCATGTTGAGCACTACTTAACAACACCCAACTCCGGTATCAAATATCTTAAAGTATACAGCTGTCAAGGTCATCTGACGGCCCCTCACTGTTCTGGGTAAAGTGTTCATTTTCTTCCCAAATCTCTCATTCCGAGTTTGGCATGCTGAGATCAAGGTCTTTTCCTCACATTCATCCATTCCATGGGTTTGTGTACAGATCCATGGTCTTCTCATATCTCCCACTCCCAGTTTCTGGTGGAGCAATCAAGGTAGTTACCTCACATCCAGGCCTGTCTTCGTCCCTGTTGCTGCAGGTGAAAATATACTGATCACATCATACATGTAACCTGGCTCTCTTTGGTGTCCATCCATGTACACCCATGTCTCACATCGTGGTGGATACACAATGTCTCTGAATGTCTATGTGTTTATCAGTGGTATACATATCCTGTATATATCCAGTGTATATCATTTACAGCAGATTATCACCTACAACTGGAGTATTATCTAGAGTATACAGTAAACTATGGTTGTAACATACTCAAAGGGACCAGCAATTTTAGTATGTTTAACTGTAGTTTGTTATATTCATTTCAACCTGAATATACAGCCAGTGGTTGGGACCAAATATGGTTTGTTATGTACATCCGTTCATTATAAACATGTTCGTTAAACATAGATTACGGTATTACCTATATCACATCTGAGATGGATATAACCTAATCATGGTATACTTCAAAGTTGTGGATCATCTACCTATAGTGTATTTCTAAGAATTTCCAGCTGTATGGCAGCTGTCTGTAAATAATAAAGTCTGGATTAGACAATCATGATTCTGAGATATATATCACCTACCTAAGGTATATTTCTGAGATGAATCTCATCTACCCGTGGCGTATGTCTGAGATTTATATCATCTACCCATGGTGTATGTGTGAGATGGATATCACCTAAGTGTGTCTGATTTATATCATCTACCCATGGTATGTCTGATATGATCAACATCTACCCATGGTGTATGTCTGAGATGGATATCACCTACCTATGGTGTATGTCTGAGATGGATATCATCTACCCATGGTGTATGTCTGAGATTTATATCATCTACCCATGGTGTATGTCTGAGATGGATATCACCTACCCATGGTGTATGTCTGAGATTTATATCATCTACCCATGGTGTATGTCTGAGATGGATATCACCTACCCATGGTGTATGTCTGAGCAGCATTTATATCATCTACCCATGGTGTATGTGTATGTGTATGTCTGAGATGGATATCACCTACCCATGGTGTATGTCTGAGATGTATATCACCCCCACCCATGGTGTATGTGGTGAGATGTTTATATCATCTACCCATGGTGTATGTCCATGATTTATCTTCACCCTGGTGTATGTCTGTGATTGGATATCATCTACCCATGGTGTATGTCTGAGATCTATATCATCTACCCATGGTGTATGTCTGAGATTTATATCATCTACCCATGGTGTATGTCTGTGATGGATATCACCTACCCATGGTGTATGTCTGAGATTTATATCATCTACCCATGGTGTATGTGTGAGCAGCATATAACCTACCCGTGGTGTATATCCATGAATCTTCATCCTGTTAGTCTCCTGACGAAGCATCTCCTCATAATCATCCACCGCCGCCTTCTCCTCACGTAGTTCCTCCTGTAGCCGCTGCCTTGCTGACTCCTCACGGTCTCGCCGAGCAGTTACCTGACAAATGACATTACTTGTGCTGTTATCTCTTGACTATATCATATAACCATATATCTCACCTGTTGACCATACTGTATAACACCACATCGGACCTGTTCAGCATACCATATATCGACATATCTAAGTCATTCAACAACTATATAGCTACATCTCACCTGCTCAGCATACCCAGGGGCGGATACAGCTTTTTGAGAAAGGGGGGGTGCACACTATGGAGAAAAGGGAGGGTGCACACTTCATTTTCACCTGAGTTTCAATGGTCATTTAATAAACTTTCAGGACAAAAGGGGGGGTGCACACCCCTGCACCAACCCCACCCCACCTCTGGATCCGCCTATGATACCATATACCAACATGTCTAAGTAATTTGTTGTATATAGTTACATCTCACCTGTTCAGCAAGGTTCAGCTTGAGCTCCTCCCGGGCTGCCTCCTGCTGCTCCTGGTCACGGCGAGTCAGCTGACTGGCGATCTCCATCTCCCTCACTAACTGCTCTCGCTGCTCCAGGATCTCTTCCTCTCGCTGCTGAATCACCAACATCTTGTCCGAAATCTGTTCCTGCCTGCTTGCCAACACCTGCACAACACAACACACCATCAGTGAACCACAACAGCACACAAGCATGGTATGACACAAGATCAGTATGGCAAAATACGGTGCCACAGTAACTGTTAATTGAATCACTTTTTAGTCGGTCACCAATATACTGCATGGGGTAACTAGTGTCCAGAGCCAAACCCTCCCACCCCACAAGAACCAAGTCACACCCCATCCTCAAGAGGGAAGTGGCACCTTCTCCCCCAACACCCTATCTCACAATTTCCCCAACACCCTATATCACAATTTCCCCAACACCCTATCTCACAATTTCCCCAACACCCTTTCTCACAATTTCCCCAACACCCTATCTCACAATTTCCCCAACACCCTATCTCGCAATGCCCAAAAGTCCACTTTTCTGAGTCAGCACACACCTTCATCATGACAAAGTGACACCCCTCCCTAACCAAGTTGTCCCACATCTTCATCATGTCCCCAGCCTGAAGCTTGTCCCCAACCCCACCCTGAGGCCCCACACCTAATCAGCACCCACCTTCATTACGACAAAGTGGCACCCCTCCCTAACCAAGTTGTCCACATCTTCGCCATGTCCCCACCCTGAAGCTTGTCCCCACCCCCCACCCTGAGGCCCCACACCAACATCACAACAAAGTGGCACCCGTCCCTCACCAAGTTGTCCACATCTTCACGCCATGTCCCTAGCCTGAAGCTTGTCCCCACCCCACCCTGAGGCACCTACATCACAACAAAGTGGCACCCCTCCCTCACCAAGTTGTCCCACATCTTCGTCATGTCCCCAGCCTGAAGCTTGTTCCCACCCCCACCCTGAGACCCCATACCTTCATCACGCGACAAAGTGGCACCCGTCCCTCACCAAGTTGTCCACATCTTCGTCATGTCCCCACCCTGACGTTTGTCCCTAACCCACCCTACGGCCCCACACCTAGTCAGCACCCACCTCCTGCATGAGCCTCTCCCTGGCCTGCTTCTCCTTCTCCCAGTCTGCCTCCCGTTTCTGCCACATCCTCGCTGCCTCATCCCTGAAAGACAACCGACACTCAGTCTCTGTCTCCTCAATCAAAATGTTCTCAATGTTATGCTTACACATTAATACTAAGATAATATAAATGCTGAAAGTTCCCATGACAGTTACAGACCAGGGCCTAGATTTTCGAAGCTCTCTTAGCGCTAAGATAGTCGTAAGTGCCATACATTAACATTACCTTACAACTATCTTAGCTCTAAGAGAGCTTCGAAAATCTAGGCCCTGTTAACCTGGCACAGTACCCAGAATTATTGGCCAGGGCTCCAGATAATTTTTCAACATCAGGAGTACGTACTCCTTATTTGTACAATACGGAGTACTGGAAAACCTTAAGTGTACATTTAGAGTACTGAATGGAAGTTAATGGACTATCAGTAATCTTGTTTCGTTTCATATGCACCACAACATTGCTACTCTTGTGTAAACAGGTCAATAAACAATAAAGCAATACTTTTTTCAGATAAATACGTCTGTAAATGATTCTAAGACCGTACATCATTGCTGTGGTGCGTATCTGCTATGTTTTCTAAATTATTTCCTACCGTATCGAGCATATTGCTTATCTGTACATACGCAGATACGGCCCTTATCTGGAGCCCTGTGGACCCTGACTATACTCACTGGTAGAGCATGTCCAGCTCTGCTTCTCTTGCCTTCTCCACTCTCAGCTGGTCCTCAATCACCTGAAACAACAAGTCAGCAAATATTCAAATGAAATTGAAACAAATTGAAGATTTCAGATTCTGCTTTTCTGAATGTAACTAACCATCTCCTAGAGAATCTTCTCCTATGTATTCTAATACATGTGTACCTGTTTCATCCAGGTGGCATCAGCCTTGGCCTTCTCCTTGCGGGCTGTGTGAAGGATGAGGTCGGCCTCCTCCTTCTCAAGCAGAGCCTCTAGCAGCTTGTGGTCCTGTTCCTGAACACACAAGAAACAGTCAATTTATATCCTTTATGTTACATACTGTCATATATCCATCTAAGTGCAGTATGTGTGTTTACTGCAGTTCCTTACACCATGTGTTATATCCCAGTATGTCACATCTTGTGTTATATACCTATAGGCTATATCCTGTGTTATACCAGTGTATGCTATACATTGTTTCATATGCTGTGTTATAGCCCTGTATGCGATACCCTGAGTTAAACCACTGTATGCTTTAAATCCTGAGTAATACTGCTCTATGCTATAATTTGTGTTACATCCTATGTTATACTGCTGCATGCTTAACCCTGTGTTAGACCCCTGTACGAAATACCTGTGTTATAACCCTGTATGCTATAACTTGTGTTATACCACTGTATGCTATATCCTGTGTTATACAGCTGTATGCAATACCCTATGTTATAACCGTGTATGTAACTCACCAGCTCTTGCTGTATTTGTCGAGAGCGCCGCATCAGCTGGGCCTTGTGTTGCCGCAACAGGATTCGCCTGAAGCACACATTACAATATTCTGTTTCAAAGTTGATTCACTGGCTAGTCAGTATTACTGAAAAAATCTGAGCCTAAAATTGAACAAAACTATCAAGCGACTGGTGAAACAAACCAGTGACCCAAACTGTTGAATCCAGTAAGTGAACGAGACAGAAAGTCCCAACACAGAAAGCACACAGAGAACATAGATGGCGACCTACCCAAACTCCTGTTTCTTGCGAGCATCCTCTGTCCTCCTCCGTGTGTCCTCCAATTGCTCCAGCTCCCACTGTTGTCGCTGTAGACTGTCTTGCTCATATTTCAACATGGCCGTCTGTGGAGAGAACAGCCACTTTTGTAGTTCTCTCCACACACAGAATACACATAGCCTTCTTCATACCTTGTATGTTACTACACTCATATCTTCAAAGGTAGTGCAAGAGTGAATGCTGTTTGCAATTTTCAGTTATACCTGGTAACCGTAGCCATATCATCCATCTCTAAGAAACAGGCTAGCTATTCTCGAAACGTTCGTAGCACTACGAACTTCTTAAGCCCATTCTTAACACATTGGCTACGATCAAAGTTAAGAATTCTTAGGGCTACGAACGTTTCGAAAATAAGGGCCCAGGCCTCTTTTTCCAAACAAGATCATCCAATTCAAGCCACAAGCCCACATTATCATCCATCTCAAGACAAACTCAAGACAAACTGCCCACATTATCATAACCTCAGACAAACTGCCTACATTATCATCAACCTCCAGACAAACTGCCTACATTATCATCAACCTCCAGACAAACTGCCTACATTATCATCAACCTCCAGACAAACTGCCTACATTATCATCAACCTCAAACTGCCCAGACAAACTGCCCACATTATCATCAACCTCCAAACTGCCTACATTATCATCATCAAACTGCCTACTTTATCTCCAGACAAACTGCCCACATTATCATCAACCTCCAGACAAACTGCCTACATTATCATCAACCTCCAGACAAACTGCCTACATTATCATCAACCTCCAGACAAACTGCCTACATTATCATCAACCTCCAGACAAACTGCCTACATTATCATCAACCTCCAGACAAACTGCCCACATTAAACTGCCTACATTATCATCAACCTCCAGACAAACTGCCCACATTATCATCAACCTCCAGACAAACTGCCTACATTATCATCATCCAACCTCCAGACAAACTGCCTACATTATCACATTATCATCAACCTCCAGACAAACTGCCTACATTATCATCAACCTCCAGACAAACTGCCTACATTATCATCAACCTCCAGACAAACTGCCTACATTATCATCAACCTCCAAACTGCCTACATTATCATCAACCTCCAGACAAACTGCCTACATTATCATCAACCTCCAGACAAACTGCCTACATTATCATCAACCTCCAGACAAACTGCCTACATTATCATTATCATCAAACCTCCAGACAAACTGCCTACATTATCTCCCTCCAGACAAACTGCCACATTATCATTATCATCATTATCCTCCAGACAAACTGCCTACATTATCATCAACCTCCAGACAAACTGCCCACATGCCTATCATCAACCTCCAGACAAACTGCCCACATTATCATCAACCTCCAGACAAACTGCCCACATTATCATCAACCTCCAGACAAACTGCCTACATTATCATCAACTCCAGACAAACTGCCTACATTATCATCAACCTCCAGACAAACTGCCCACATTATCATCAACCTCCAGACAAACTGCCTACATTATCATCAACCTCCAGACAAACTGCCTATCATCATCAACCTCCAGACAAACTGCCTACATTATCATCATCAACCTCCAGACAAACTGCCTACATTATCATCAACCTCCAGACAAACTGCCTACATTATCATCAACCTCCAGACAAACTGCCTACATTATCATCAACCTCCAGACAAACTGCCTACATTATCATCAACCTCCAGACAAACTGCCTACATTATCATCAACCTCCAGACAAACTGCCTACATTATCATCAACCTCCAGACAAACTGCCTACATTATCATCAAACCTCCAGACAAACTGCCTACATTATCATTATCAAACTGCCAGGTTAATTATCATCAACCTCCAGACAAACTGCCCACATTATCATCAAACCTCAAACTGCCCACATTATCATCAGACATCAACTGCCCAGACAAACTGCCCACATTATCATCAACCTCCAACCTCCCAGACAAACTGCCCACATTATCATCAACCTCCAGACAAACTGCTGCCCTCCACATTATCATCAACCTCCAGACAAACTGCCTACATTATCATCAAACCTCCAGACAAACTGCCTACATTATCATCAACCTCTGCAGACAAACTGCCTACATTATCATCAACCTCCAGACAAACTGCCTACATTATCATCATCATTATCAACCTCCAGACAAACTGCCTACATTATCATCAACCTCCAGACAAACTGCCTACATTATCAAACCTCCAGACAAACTGCCTACATTATCATCAACCTCCAGACAAACTGCCCACATTATCATCAACCTCCAGACAAACTGCCTACATTATCATCAACCTCCAGACAAACTGCCTACATTATCATCAACCTCCAGACAAACTGCCTACATTATCATCAACCTCCAGACAAACTGCCTACATTATCATCAACCTCCAGACAAACTGCCTACATTATCATCAACCTCCAGACAAACTGCCTACGATTATCATCAACCTCCTCCAGACCACATTATCATCAACCTCCAGAAACAAATCCACCTCATCATCAACCTCCAGACAAACTGCCCACATTATCATCAACCTCCAAGGACAGTAGTCACACCCACACTACCATCCACCTTCCAGATATGTGCCCCTCCCCGACTCACCTCTTCCTCCCTCTTCTTCAGCTCCATCATCTGCTCCTTCAGGACTTCCTTCAGCCTCTTCTCCTCCACCAGTTTCTCCTCTGCACGCTGTTTCTCCGCTTCCACAGCAGCCTGTCTCTCCAGCTCCATCTCCTCCTCATACTTCTCCTTCTCGCGCCGTGCACTCTCCATCCTCTGTCAACAGGCAGCCAGTCAGTGTAGAACAACATACAGGACTCATGGAAACATGCCTGTCTACATATGATACTGTCAGTCCAATCTTATATTCAGTCAGTTAACAAAGTGCTTGAAAACGAGTGATTACAAATTATCCACTTGCACCATCTTCTAGTAATCCAGAAATTTGTGAATTTGAACAATTTTATTTGGAATGGTATAGTCCACGGCCCCATTCCACAATGCAATCTCAGTACTAAGATGATCATACCGTCCACACTTTAACAAATAACTTATGACAATCAAAGCGTTGATCTGTTTGTAGAACTGTGTGCAGATCCCCAACCTTTCCTTGATTATGCCTTTAATGCTGTACTTCGTGACTATAAGGAAGGGTGACTGGCTGACTGACCCACCTCTCTCTGCTCTTCGACCTGGTCCGGCCATGAGTTGACCACATGCTCCTGCAGCAGGCTCTGTTCCACCTGAACAAAATCACAAACAACATCTTACACTGCAAACACAACCATGTCAATACATCTAGTATATACCTGTAGACTGACAAATTTTTATGGATAGTTAGTGAGTGTAGTTTTACGCTGCACTCAGCAATATTCTAGCTATATGGCAGCAGTCTGTAAATAATAAAGTCTGGACCAGACAATCCAGTGATCAACAGCATGAGCATCGATCTACACAATTGGGATACGATGACATGCATCAGCCAAGTCAGTGAGCCTGACCACCCGATCCTGTTAGTCGCCCGTTACAAGCATGGGTTACTGAAGATCAATTCTAATCCAGAATATATAGATAACAACTTCTTTTATTTTGTATTTTTCACTATTAAAGAAGTAGTTGTCCATAAACATTTATCATATTTGTACTTCCCAACTTCTAAAATGCCACTCAAAGATGGTACATACCATCATTAATATACCTGTGGACAGATCATGTTCTTTTCACATACCAATATACATGTCCACATATTCTCTTATCCAGTGTATTAAATTTCCACATAGTATTTATATTCCAGAATCATTTTTCCAAACATTTCAGTTAATAAACAAGCACAACCAGTTCAGCTAACCAGTTTCATTGGCAAGGTGATGAGTGATGTCATTTGATTGTGACTGTGATGTCATGGTAACCATTATCTGATGATTATATGATGCAATTTCATCTAACCTAGATCTCCTCTGGAATACCACACCATACCTATGAGTGAGAGACATTTTGTTATTGACATTATGAGTAATAAGACACTGATAAGAGAGCAGGAAGCAGAATCAATAACTGGTGATGGACTTTACATACTAATCATGATAAAATGGAAAAGACACTGGACAACTGTGTGCCCAACACACATGTTAGCTCACCTTCCTAATGTCGGGGTTATTCTGCTTCCAGTGTTCATACAGCTTCTCATCTGCCATCTGCACACAACATCATCATCATATATGTACCGCAAAACTTTTGTGTTGACAAGTAAGTGAGTGAGTGTAGCTTTATTCAGCTTTTAGCAATATTCCTGCAATATCAGGGTTGGGAACATCAGAAATGGGCTTCACACATTGTACCCATGTGGGGAATCGAATCCGGGTCTTCGGCGTGACAAGCGAATGCTCAAACCACTGTGTTGAAAATTGGATGTACAGTCAGTGTCAGTAAGTGTCAAGCACAATGTGAAGCTTGATAGTCTCTTACAGCCAACCAAGATTGTTGAGATTACCGTAAGTCTAGTGAGTGAGTGAGTTAAAGTTAATATTTAACGTCACATCGGCAATATCTCAGCCATAGTAAAAATACTAGAGAATCAGAGATAGAACACCAAAGCATATAAGAGTTACATGTCTTACATGTTTTCTTTTCTCCTCACGAGCACTTTTCAGACCATCTGCTCGATTCCTCATCTCCTCCATACGACTGTAGTTGTCACGCGAGTAACCCCGCAGCTCAGCCTGGAGTGGCACAGTCAGACGGTTTATATGAGAGTGCATGAATGTGTAACTTCACTGAAGTGTGACTGAAAACATTTTGTGATAAAAACAGGGACTACAAAGTTATGGTAGTGAATGGATTGTGGGGTTTTATCATATCTGAGTGTATATAATTAACTGGATAAATGAAGATAAGCTGAGCTGTATCTGAGTGAGACTGTGATTCAATTGTGTTTTATGCTGCTTTTAGGAACATTACAGCAGTATCACGGCAGATGACACCAGGAATGGGCTTCACACATTGTAGACATTTGGGGAATCAAACCTGGGGCTTTGGCATGATGTGCAAACACCTTAACCAGAAGGCTACCCCACTGCCCCAACCTGTATCTGAAACTGATGCTAAGCTAGAAAGAGGAGTTGTTTGCTACACTGCTGCAAGCAATATCATCCCTAGAGAGACATTACTAATGTACTGGAATACAAGGGCACCTGGCATTACCTCAAACTGGAGATTCTCCTCGTGTATGAGCTCTGCTAGCTTAGATCGCCTCCGCTTCAAGCTGAGAGCTTTGATATCCTTCTCTGTCCGTGACTTGTAGGCATCCATGCTGCAATCCAGGAATGGACGATCAAATTAAAACACAGAGTTCTACTTCAGATAAACTTGTATCTAACTCATAGCTTAAACAGTTGCCAAGACTGATTTATATCGGGTGTGAAATTTCAGGTTTCACCAGCTGATGGATTAATGAAGTAACTGATTTGAAGTGAATGGTGAAAAATTATTTCAGTTTTGTGTGTGAAGAAATCCAATAAAATCATGTTGCCTAACCAAGGATCATAATCAAAGAGGAATCTGGCATTCGAACCAATAACCAGAAAATCCTGGTGTCACTAAGGGAGTCAACTCTGCATAGTGAACTGTGGTATCTCAGACTACAAAGCAACCACTGAAGCTGGGTTTCACAATGTCCAATAACGTTTGAGTTTGAAATGACACCAGTTTTAAATGTTTTCCACACTGGTGAAAGCAGCATGGTTATGGTACTGACAAACCCTGAAACAACTGAGGTGAACTGGGATATGAACCCACAATTATTGGTTTCTGGAATGCCCAGCTGATCCTACTCACAACTGAACAACTTCCCCGTAATATCACGGCATAACTCCCCCATAACCAGTGTTCACGAATGGTGTTTCAAAGTCACAGGACATTGGGTCCTGTAAGTTTCAGATGTCTGTCTGACCCATTGAAAATGCACAGGACCCATGGAATGAAATTAAACACACATTTCAGATTTAATATTTCTTATAATTGGCATTGAAATTATTAACAAACATAAGATTTATAAACAGCAAACAAGTGTCACATGTCACATAAAACAACTTCAGTCAAAGTCATTGTGAAATATACAGTCAGACACTGGGGCTGGCGGGTTGTAGACTTCTATCGGACCGTTGGCGAATCTGCCGGATTTGTCAGAGGGTCAGACGCTATTCGTGAACACTGTTAAGGAAGTCATTGTACTGTAGAGTGTGATTTTGAAGTAAGTCATTTCTAGTGCAATTAATAGTTCACTGTCACAAAAATGTGTACATTTATCAAAATATTGATGTAAGTCATTTCTAGTGCAATTAATAGTCTACTGCCACAAACATGTTCACATTTATCAAAATATTGATGTAAGTCATTTCTAGTGCAATTAATAGTTTACTGCCACAAACATGTTCACATTTATCAAAATATTGATGTAAGTCATTTCTAGTGCAATTAATAGTTTACTGCCACAAACATGTTCACATTTATCAAAATATTGATGTAAGTCATTTCTAGTCAATTAATAGTTTACTGCCACAAACATGTTCACATTTATCAAAATATTGATGTAAGTCATTTCTAGTGCAATTAATAGTTTACTGCCACAAACATGTTCACATTTATCAAAATATTGATGTAAGTCATTTCTAGTGCAATTAATAGTTTACTGCCACAAACATGTTCACATTTATCAAAATATTGATGTAAGTCATTTCTAGTGCAATTAATAGTTTACTGCCACAAACATGTTCACATTTATCAAAATATTGATGTAAGTCATTTCTAGTGCAATTAATAGTTTACTGCCACAAACATGTTCACATTTATCAAAATATTGATGTAAGTCATTTCTAGTGCAATTAATAGTTTACTGCCACAAACATGTTCACATTTATCAAAATATTGATGTAAGTCATTTCTAGTGCAATTAATAGTCTACTGCCACAAACATGTTCACATTTATCAAAATATTGATGTAAGTCATTTCTAGTGCAATTAATAGTCTACTGCCACAAACAAGTCATTTCTAGTGCAATTAATAGTCTACTGCCACAAAAATGTTCACATTTATCAAAATATTGATCCTACTCACAACTGAACAACTTCCCCATAACATCTGAATGCATTATAAGCATTGGTAAGCAACATATCAGTTGTTTTTAGAAATATTCCTGCTATTAAGAAGCACCATGATTTTCATTCACACATCATATCCATGAGTGGAATTGAACCAGGCCCTTTGATATCCCCAAGTGAACATTCTACCACTGAGCCACCCTGATCCCCTGAAGACGTCAAGTTATGTACCACCTGTCCTGAAATGACTGATCAGACATCCATGTTTTCTTCTTGGAGGCGTCAATGTCCATCTTGTTGAAGTGGTCAGATGCTTCTGACCACTTCTGTCTGAAATCTGTCTCATGATTTCGACGACTAACGATTGCCTGCTCATAGATATTGCGTCTGCTTGTCCAGTAGCCCGGGATTGTGGGTAATGCCATTCTAAAAAACTGAAATTTGTTTGAAAATGTAATCACAGTCTGTAAATAGGAGTTAAAACATAATCAAACGCTTTATGTTTACCTCTTACATATGTTCTGCATATGCTTGGTGCATTATCGAATCGACTCGAATGTGTGAAAACATTTGTTCAGAGACATCCTTATGACAACCAGCTCTAACACTATGTTATTTCTGCCACAAGTCTAACGTGACATTTTTATATGAATATATTTTTATATGATAGGCTGACCATTAAGACAAATGCTTGAGAAATTTCATCCTGAGCACTTATATATATCCACTGTACCCGATAACCAATCTTTTGCTAGTAAATAAACATGATTAACTAGTAAGTTGTTAAATACAATCCTTCAATTAAAAACCTCCTTAAAATGACAAACATATTTTCAGTTATAGCATATATCACGGGACCCTGTATTATCATGGTAGTTAATGTTGTCACTATCGGGATTATGAATGCCTATTGACATTTGGCAGTTTGTATATATTTTCACTTGACTGATGTTTACTGTCCATTTCAGTCGAAACTCTGATTGCCTCATTTTACCTGGAAATTGAAACAACTCTCTATTATCGCGGTATTGCTATTTTCTTACTATGGCAGGCGGTACAAGCAAATGACACTGTCAAACGTTTACTTGAGACAAGAAATGAATCTAAATAGTATTAATGTTAAAAAATATTTAGGAATTTCATTAAGATTAGTAATATGATCATGTTTTTAACCAAAACATCTGCAACTTCTATTCATTTACATACAAGGTAACAATAACGTAAAAATCATTTCTTGCAATTGCCACCTTAAAGCGTGCCATACAATTTGCTGCCGTGTGCAAGGTAAAGTTACACAATATGTCATTTCCTGTTATAGTTTGGGGGGAGAAATTACGCAAATGACCTTATAATTGTCACAGGATTACCCTTGACAAAGTGAAATTTGATTCATGCAAGTTTCAAAATGTTCCAGAAGTTACTGCAAAGATAAATACTTTCTATGATTAGACATGACATTCCAATAAAATCAATGACTTTTTCAAAAGCGATGAATATTTTTCACGTAATTTGCATATGTAAACAGCCGATGCGGGGCATGGTGTTTCTGCTTTGCCGATGTTTTCACGTGCTTTGCCGATGTTTTCACGTGCCGAGATAATAGAGAGCCCGCGATAATAGAGAGTCCCAGTATGAGACTTGGCCAGCAAATGTTTTCCGAATATGCTGAACATTTACACTGGCTCAAGTGGATTGTGCCTATGAACATGATTAAACCTTGCAAGTGATGCACTTGTAAAGTTTAGAAAAAAGGCAAACGAATGTAAAAACGATAAAGAGAACACACCTTTAGATTTGGACATTGTGTTAAAATTCTAACTTTAGAGATTTCATATGACATTCAAATTGCATGATATTTATGACAACACTCGTTTGTAAAACTCTAACTCCAATCTATTTTAGTGTTTCCAACTACATGGCAATATTTGTAATTCGCCTAGAAATATATCAAGGTATAATAAAATGTCATGTATTGGAAGTCAATCATCGATTTTACAGCGCTGACATTGTTTGAAATATTACAAGACTGATCATGTTCTCACACTATCCCTAAGTCCGGAAGCAAAACCCTTCACATCTCACAATTGTACTTACATATTTTTATTTACCGCCACGTAGCTAGATATTTCCGACGGATATATAACTTCTTCTTAAACTTCCCTCACTTAATGCTCGAATATCGTGACATTATCATATTTTGGAGCATAAATTTCGTTTCGAATGACAACAAACTCGTTCATGGCGGGCGTAATGCGCATGCGCAAACATGCTTAAAAAAGTGTTATTTGGCAGACATGAATCTTGTTCGTATGAGGGTGGCGTTCTACGAAGCAGCCAAAATGCAGGAAATCCTATAATGAGGACAAATAGCAGTAGACATTGCTTACTCAGTAGAGGGCAGAGATGGTAATATAATGTATGTTCGATTGGCGTTTACGAAATATCGTCGTTAATCGGTCTCAGAAATTACTGTCTTGGACCGGCACTATTACCAAACTCACCAGACATGATAACAGTATGAACGGACACAGTGGGTGAATTTCAAGTTTGACTACAGCTATATAGACAGCTTGGCATTCAGTATGTGGCTGATTTTGCGTGACTGTGTCACTTAAACCACAGTAAATGTATACAGTGTGGTTAGTATTAGCATTTGGTTGTTAGTATTAATATGAGTGAGTGAGTTTAGTTTTACGCCGCCTTTGGCAATATCACCGCGAGGGACACCAGAAATGAGCTTCACACATTGTGCCTATGTGGGGAACCGAACCCGGGTCTTCGGTGTGACGAGCGAACGCTTTAACTACTAGGCTACCCCACCGTCCCCTGTATTAAGTTTAGCATTTAGTTTTAGTATTAAAATCAGTATTGATATTACTAGTTTGTATTAGTACATAATCTACACCTTGAGGCCATACTTCGGGTATCTCAATATGCAAAGAGATGTTAATATGTTTTCGGGTTTTTCGTTTTTCTTGTTTTTCTTGTTGTTTGAAGCCACACTCAGCAATATTCCGGCTATATGGCGGCGGTCTGTAAATAATCGAGTCTGGACCAGACAATCCAGTGATCAACAGCATGAACATGGATCTACCCAACAGGGATACGATGATATGTGTCAACCAGGTCAGCGAGCCTGACCACCCGATACCATCAGTCGCCTCTTACGACAAACATTGGGTACTGAAGATCAATTCTAACCCGGATTTTCAAGGGTAGTAAGTCCTCAAGAAAAACGTAAACAAGTGAAAAACGACTGACATGATGAGATTGGTGTTGAACCACGATTTGTCATAAAACTGTTGCATAAACTGAGTACAAACAGTACCTTGTTCAACCTCTTTTTCCATCGATCATCGCAGCTTTGTGTTTGAATCGAATTCAAATGGCACCAAGCGAAAACTGAACGTCCAATCAAAAGACATTTATAAGCGAAAGGAATTGTATGCTAGATGTCTCCGAAAGCGAAGCTCTAGTTTCAGATGGCTCTATGGTATATATTCTACCAGCAAGGGGATACAAGAAAACATTGACGCAAGGCAACAAAATATGAACCGGTCAAATCTTTTCATAAACGTTTGTGTTTGAATCGAATGTTCTGTTACTTGGTTGAGTTTGTTATGTCACGGAGAGGTAGCCCCCAAGTCCTATTTGACGGTTATCTTCACACTAAGAATGTCGAGAGACAGTCTTGTGTACACTGGAAGTGTGTTCAGTCTACATACAGAGGAAGAGTCACAACTGTTGGCAATGTTGTAAGGAATACGACAGAACATAATCACCCACCAGAGGATAGTCAGAAGGTCCGGTTTGTCAGCAACCTGAGGAAGAGAGCCAGGGAGGAGTCAACACAGATGCGCACCATCTACAACGACGAGCTCACCAACCTGACCAATGATGAGACACGCACGATGCCATCCTTTCCATCCATGTGCAGCGCCCTGTACCGTCACCGCCAGAAGACGATTCCTGTTTTACCACAGACGAGATCAGAAGTCGACCTTCAAGATCCCTGGACGCAGACAGCAGATGGTCGACCATTCCTCCTGTTTGCTGGCATTTGACATCCTGGCATTTGGCACCCAAGAGAGTATTCAGGCCTTGCAGTCAGCCGAGAACATCTACATGGATGGAACATTCACTGCCTGCCCTGCACTGTGGAATCAAGTCTACATCATACATGCCAGACGTGGGACCACCACATATCCCCTCATATCTTCGCCTTACTTCCCGACCGCCAGACGACGACCTACTCCAGACTCTTCAGACTCCTCAAGGATGAAGTTCAGCGGAGACTCAACAGGCCGCTTGTCCCATCCTGTATCCAGACAGACTTCGAGTTAGCAGCAATCCATGCCTTAGAGACTGAATTTCCAACTGCTGTCGTGAAGGGTTGTTTCTTCCATTTCTGTCAAGCCATTTGGAGGAAGGTTCAGGATCTTGGACTGGCTGCTGCCTACAAAGAAAACCCCGAAGTCACCAAGTGGATCAGGAGAGCAGCTGGGCTACCTCTACTCCCTCAAGACACGGTCCAGGACACGTGGGTAGAAGCCATGGACGACACTCCAGACGTCCCAAGAGCAGTCGACTTCAACGATTACATCGTGACAACCTGGGTCGACGACACAGCCAGATTTCTACTTCCCCTGTGGAACCACAACCTGACAACTGGGCCGAGGACAAACAACAATCTAGAAGGTTTTCACAACCGACTGAACCGTGAAATTCCACAAAGGCATCCGAACATATACAGATTTGTAGAAGTCATTAAGGAGAATTGAACATGCTGAGAGGGTGAAGATTTCACAAATAGACTTTGGTGCTGCGACAAGAAGCAGAAAGCGAGTCTTCAGGGAGATTGACAATCGCCTGTGTAGACTCAAGGAGCAGCTTGAGCTTGGACAGAAATCACCTCTTCAGTTCTTGGACGCCGTCGGCTATCTGCTTAAGCTGGGATAGATTGAAACACTGAATGTTCATAGATTGAAACACTTGACACAAATGACTATGTTAACACTGAATGTTAACAATTAATTGTTAATGTCCATCAAAGAATCATGATGACGAATTATTGTTAATTCTTATTAAAATCTTGATGATGACAAATGATGATCACTTTCCATTAAAATCATTCTCTCAACCTTTTAGTTGTGTGTTGTTATGTCTCTTAAGTGGATTAGTCCATTGTGTGGAATAGGTAACAGGCAGTGAATTAACAGTGCAACAGACCGTAAACTATGTTGTTATAAGCTGTAGGGGTAGTGGCATGTGGGGGTAATGGGGGGTTACCGGTCTGCATTGTGCTCGTCAATCAGGTGATGAGGCTCCAGCTTCATACAAGAGGCCGCCCGATGGAAAACAACGATGAAGTTAATTTGTTCATATTGCCCAATAGTGCTAACCTTTCCAACGGAGAAAAAAACAGCCATGTGTTCGAGAACGGATGGAGACGGCACAGCACAGGTTAATGAATAAATAACTTTGTGTGTGAACGTGCTTTTCGAACACCTGGCTGTCCCTTTCTCTGCACTCCTCCCACGTAACAAACAGTGAACTGTGTCAATACTTTAATGATAGTTTGTTAAACAACATTATTATTTTTTAGGACAAAAATTCTGCGAAAACCTCACAGAGTTGGTATGATGTTTTGATTATGATCAGCGTTTCAGTGAGTATTTTATGTTTATTAGTTTTCGAGTTAGATTGCAATTCATCGGTCCGCTTTTGAGCCAAACGGACTGTAAATTAAGTTCAGTCGCTCACTATACCTAGATCAGGCTTAAACGTTGTCAGAAAAGTATTCGTGAATACAGTAAACAATATACGGTCGAAACCAGACTTTCATTACGCTCGTGTGTGTGTGTGTGTGTGTGTGAGAGAGAGAGAGACTGACTGACTGACTGAGTTTGGTTTTACGCCGCTTTTAGCAATATTCCAGCAACATCACGGCGGGGGACACCAGAAATGGGATTCACACATTGTGCCCATGTGGGGATTCGAACCCGGGCCTTCGGCGCGACGAGCCAACGCTTTAACCACTAGGCTACCCCACCGCCCAGAGAGAGAGAGAGAGAGAGAGAGAGAGAGAGAGAGAGAAGAGAGAGAGAGAGAGAGAGGGAGATGCTCTCATATGCAAGTTCATGCTTTCTAAAGGTATAAAGACTCCATTTATGTAATCTCCAATTTTGTATAAAATATATTTTTCTTCCTGCTGCGTTTGAACAAACTTTGTCATGTTTTTTTAAAAACGTTGCTTTGCTAAGAAAATTATAGCGTCCTGAACTAAACTTTATAAATGTGTTTAGACATATCTGTATATATGCAACTGTTTTGTTCAGTTTAAGTATTATTATACAATAGTTGTATTACTAAATTCAGTTGACAGTCTAGAGATTGCACATGAAATGTACGTCATATACATGACATCATCAGGTTTGTTCAATATTACTCACTCACTCAGTTTACTCACACTCGTAGATTTTTAGATTCATACCTCAATGAACAGAAACAAATACACAGTCAATCCTTAAAATTAAATTAAAAAACAAAATTAGTAATTTTAACAGAATATGCCCACATTCGTGTAAGAAAGATGAACACTGTCAGCGTATGGATATGTCACTTCTGTGAATCAAACTTGGCTCCTATATACACTAAACAACGGCAATCGTTTCCAGTTTTCAGTGCAGTTACTTCGTATGCAATAGCGTTGCATATTAAAATGAAACAATGATTTATTGATAATAAAGTTGTATAAGACTCTGGAATGTCCACAAAGTCAACACAAACGACAAGTAGGCGAGCCGAAAAAAATCACTCGTGAAGAAATTCGATGTTGACGTCATGTAGAGGTAAATAGCTTCGATACTTAATCAAAGCTAGCTAATTATCTTACATGAAGATTTTTCCTGTCTATACATATACAGGAAACCATTTCGTAGCATTCAGTTAAAGACGAGAGAGAAAATTAAAGCCCGATTTTTCACAACAAAACGTTGTAATCAAAAGGGCATATCTAGAGTGTACATTGTATTGTCAGTGGCACCAGCGGTTCACCGTCGAACATTTATGTAGATTTCTATGATTTTTATGGAGTAGCATGTACAATGTGAGTACCCCCCCTCCCCTAAAATTTATGCACAAAGTAAGTGCCCCCTCCCACATGTCATGTACAAAGTCAATGGACCCCCTCCAACCTAGTACATGTGTACAAAATTGATGACCCCCTACCTCCCCAGAACAAAATGGGTGACCCCCTTAAAATCATCATCACGCTCCTTGTCATAAAATTAATGATGAAGAGTCCCTTACCTTATTGTTTTGTTCGGCGTTCTCTGGAACGTCCACCTGTCCACTGCAATGCAAGAAATTCCGTTATTTTCAGTGGACAGCCTTCACAAGCAAGAATTTCCAAAAGAACATTTGTTGAAGCGTTAAAAGTATTTTTTTGTCCAAGTTTATGTTCACCTAGGGTTTTGCATTATTTCTCACCAGATTGTTTGTTGCAATCCGCCCATACTCCTGTCAAATATTCACTTCTGCTTCTATCATTTGAGTGAGGAATTAACGCGCTCGTGAAACTCGTGCAGCGGAAGTGAGCTCTGATTGGTTGAACTCGTAACCATAACAGCACGTGACAGTGCTAGCGAGCACCTGCGTGAAATATACCACGATTCAATCCGGAATCTGACATTTCACCAGCACGAAGGGTTAATTTTGAAGAGACCAACTTTACTGCACTGTGCTCGTTTTCAGAACTTGTAAATGGTTTGCATGAAAAGTATATGACAAGGTGGATGTTATTTTACGTCACATTCAAGATTACTGCACTTATAGTCCTGTAGGTAAAGCTGGGCCTAGATTTTTGAAGCTCTCTTAGGCTGGATTTACACTACGTCAGCATTTTTGACGCATGCGTTACCGAGTGCGTTTTTTCCCAATACACTAGGTGCGAGATGAATATCAGATGGAGGAAATATCCTAGCATCTCTGGCAGTTTCTGTGCATGAGGAAGAGAACAGAACACGGAGATGGTGGGTACATCCCTTAAACCAACGAAGATTACTTGAAGGAGCCTATAATCGTCTTATAGGGGAATTATTAGGGAATTAAATAACATCAGTCTTTTATGTGTTTTCGAAATACTGAACTAAACGTATGTAGAAAATATTTACTTTCATACCAACAGTGTTCTCACATACACTCAAGCATTACAAATTCCACATATATAGAATCTGAGCAGTACTGATTTCCCTGTGGAACAGTTCTGAGGGTTCTGTTGACGTGAACCAAATTGAGCCTCATGAAATATCTGGGCAATTTTATTTTTCATAAGACTGTTAGAAGCATCTTAAAGTAGCTTGTTCTGAGAATGAAATTTATCAAAGGTTTGTCATATTATTGTATATGTTATGCACAGACAAGCGTAGAAACACATTATAAATAATATCTCATCAAAACACAGCCTGTCTGCAATTGGAATCGCGTATTTTTATCGAAAGATGAGGAAATAACCTTACCTGATTGTCAACGTGTTGGGGAAATACCTTATTGGAATGACGTCATCAGGGGAATTCCTCATGCGAGTTCATTTGCGTTGCGTTAAAAACAGGAGGCCTACCTATCTAAATCGCTTCGAATCGCAACGCATGCAAAATTCGTACCTAGTGTATTGTCTAAATGGCAAATGTACTGCTTGCGTTTTTTCGGACGCAACGCAGAGAAAATCGGACGTAGTGTAAATCCAGCCTTAGCGTTAAGATAGTCGTAAGTTAATGTTAATGAATGGCACTTACGACTATCTTAGTGCTAAGAGAGCTTCGAAAATCTAGGCCCAGCACTGTACATCACATGCTTGATAACCGTATTAGCAACTGAACCGAAATGTTACATATATTGTAGTAAAGAAGTTTGTATATCCATAGAACTATCTCCCTTGTTCAAGGGGCACCTAGGAGCGGCTGGTAGCCTAGTGGTTAAAGCGTTCGCTCATCACGTTGGTGTTTCCATAATGATATCACTCAACGAACATCTATACCAACTTTCTCCACATGTACTGCAAAATATTCTGATAACTATTCAAAGTGTATATGGCATCGTTGGCGGGTTTTTTGATATTCAGATCACATGCCCATCACACGTTAGTGCGTCACTCCAATAACCCAATCAACTATCCATCCCATGAATTTTTAAAGTCAATTTAAAGAATCGAAAATGTGTCCTTTTCAGCGACATATATGTTAGTTTTACGTCAGCGGTGAAAAAACCCTGAATGGATCAACCAATCGAAGAAACAAAATAACGTTTAAAAAAAACTAGTTTTTAAAAGCAAAGAATTAAAAAGCCCTTTTAGTCGCCGTTTCGATGGCCGTTTGACGAATTTCGCACTGCTTTTCGAACGAAGTCGACATTACGCACGAATCGATTCGAAACTGGATTAGAATGGAATGAAAAGCTCCTACAATTGTTCACGACAACCGCAACCTTGTAAGTATCGGCCATTATTGCCAAGGTCAGAGTCATATCAGTTCACAGAGCAGGTACAAGCAACTATAAACATTGCGTGGTTTTAACATATAACACAGAGCCGTGCGTGCTAATAAGCTTGGATATAAATAGTTTATTTATTTATTTTGCAAAAAAATATATTTCAACATCAGAACAGAACTTATATTACGCTCAGGCCGGGATGCGCGGCATAACAGATACAAATATGCAGTTAAGTGTACATAGGAGTGAGTGAGTGAGTTTAGTTTTACGCCGCACTCAGCAATATTCCAGCTATATGGCGGCGGTCTGTAAATAATCTAGTCTGGTCCAGACAATCCAGTGATCGACATCATGAGCATCGTTCTGCACAGTTGGGAACCGATGACATGTGTCAACCAAGTCTGCGAGCCTGACCACCCGCCTGACCACCCGTTAGTCGCCTCTTACGACAAGCATGAGTTACTGAAGATCAATATTCTAACCCGGACCTTCACGGGGCAAATGTACATAGGATGGCACGATGGTTTACATGGAAGATTGTACAGTTTTCATATTGAAATATTGGCACCAGATAAGCATGGCATCCAGCGTACTGCACTGTGGCATCCTGAATACCATGTCAAAAGGTTTGGCATCCGGTTCACCAAAACGGGGTTGGCAACCTAAACACAATCAACACCACTGTCGACTCAAACGACACCCTCAATGTCTTTGTTAAAGCCCAAGAGTTCGTAAAAGTGTTAGTTACTCTTAGCTTGATCATGATGTAAGAATATCCACCGAAACGTCGTTCTATGCAATAAACAAGAAGTTGTCATTCTTAAAGCTGTATGCTTCAATATTGACACACCAACTTCTAAAATACCGATCAAACAATTCAAAGAGTTCGTGTTTTACGTGGGACTGTGGCTATAGTCTAGTGGTTAAAGCGTTCGCTCGCCTTGCTGTAGACCGGGTTTGATTCCATATATGTGTGCAATGTGTGCAGCCCATTTATGGTGTCCGCAGCCTTAATACCACTGTGCGAAATAGCCACTGGCCCGCTAGCCCGTGGCAAGTAAAAATCCAGTCGGGCCAGTAAATCGCCACAGTCACTGGCTAGTGAATTTTCATGGGCTCATTTTGTAAATATATCATTCTCTCCGTTATAACATACTATTAAATCATGCAAGATTATGGCCTGATAGAAATGTTCTTCGTGTTAGCAGCTTAAAGATGAAACCCGTGTCTACATTCAAATTTCGGGCTTGTGAATTATTATGTGGGCTAGTAACTTTCAGGCAGCAAAATTTAGAAACTATTTCGCACATTGTTTGATACAGTTTTTGACGTTTATGCTGAAAGGGGAGTTGATTTGTTGCCTTCAAGTATTGGACATATATAAACGGAAAAAGGTAGCTTTGCATAACACCAAATTTGCATATAGTACAAGTTATTACCTGTCCCCTATCGAGTACGCTTGGGATGAAATGGAGCCACGTTTACCTCATGCAGCCCAGAGACATTGGCTGAATTAGGACATGCATCATGGTTGTCAAGCCTCTATCCACACCAATGGAGGACACACGCGATACAGAATTTCTGAACTGACTTTTGACACCACATCTCTTCAAGGGCGTGTCAAATGCAGATTTCGATATTATCCTGTCAACAATTAAAAAGTGATTGAGGAAAACACCAGAAATCATATTATTATCTTCTTATCTTATTCTTATTATAGCATAACATCAATTAACGCACAGTTACTTTAATCCAGTAGTATATGTCTATCGAGAAAGTTCTGGCGATTTAGTCGGCGATGCAGATTGTACACAGGTGTCTTTATGATGCTGACTGACAGACAATAATCAAAGTTAGGATAGAAAAAGACAGCATGGTCGTTGTGTTTAGGAGGCACACATTACGTTTAGAGGCATGAAGTTCATGTTGAACATGTAAACATTGAACACCCAGGAACTGGACAATCCGTACCCACAGAGATCCGTGCCCACAGAGATCCGTGCCCACAGAGATCCGTACCCACAGAGATCCGTACCCACAGAGATCCGCGCCCATAGAGATCCGTACCCACAGAGATCCGTATCAACAGAGATCCGTATCCAACCACCTTTGTCAGACCCGTACCCAAATATTGGACAACCCGTAACTACTTGTACCTAAACAACTTGTATCTGTACCCAATTAAAAAAATATTTGAATTGGTCGTTTGTACTCTAAACCTATATTTGAAGTAATTTCTGTCGCTCAACGGCAGACATATTCGCAACGAAAACCTTTGTTTGATTGTTCAAAGAATGAATTGCTATGAAAGTGGTAGATTAAGTGATGAATAAATTGTTTGTAAGAAAAAATATCTCTTTTTTTGTCGCTTTAATGTATGCCAGTTTTGGCCGTAAAATTCATAAAAAATGGGTACTAGAACAAAAAAGGCACGAATGCTTCAAAGCAGGTATGAATCTGACGAGACGTTCAGGTACATATGAGCCATTTGCACTGGATCGTGAAAACCTCAAGTACTCCTGCTGAAATAAAGATACCGTGTGCAGGACAATCAACTAGAGTTGAATGGTATATTATTTGGTTACACTTTGTGCAGGAATAATAATTTTATAACGTTTTGTACACAACATATACGTTTTTAAACCACGATATCGTCATATAATAGAATCTATGCCAGTTGGCAGCCGAGCGCTGAAAGTGAACTAATATCAGACCATGTGAAACTTCACAACACTGCAAGTTCAATGGATAGGAAACTGCGTCTTACTTTCAGTCTCGTCACAAGCACACTGGCGACACTTCTTGTTCGAATGACGTTTATAAATGGTGCATAACCTATATTGCCGCAAAGTACTTCAGTTGTTTGTTATTACATCCGTTTCCACACGCACCTGTGCGATTGTGTACGTTTACTACATATCTCGTAGTGGAATCGATATCACCTGAAAATGACGTTCTTCAGCATGTGTAGCCCTTATTTTCAACCTATTCCAGAGGACAAACGTATAATGACACAAACGTTTCTGGACGCTTCACGACAGCTGGTGATATTCTTCGGTATGTTGTTTGTACAGCAGGCGAACTGCTAAATATAGGTGTATCACAGGTACACATCATCTCCAGGTCGCCCGCAGGCTGTTCCAGTCTATTGCACTTTAGCTGGCCCGTACTTTCCAAAAACACATGACGAGTTTTAAATTTTTATGCATGAAAGTTATTACTGTATACCAGGAAACAATCTGGTGACGTCATCATGCCGTAATTCAAAACTTTCACTTTAAGGACCTCTGAAAAATATGTTCGACTCATTTTTATTCAAGGATCCAGTTTTTTAGTTTAATTTGGACTTAACCTAATATTAATGCTACACAACAACCCTTAGCATCGTAAAGACATGTATGATAGGTATTTTACAATAGTAAATATTTTTACTTGAGGTATTGGATGTTTTGACTGAGGATTTTTACCCAAATTGGGCATCGAATATGTTCTGTAATCGCATGAATTTTGATACTTGAAGAAAGTAATACCTATAAATACTAACTGATGGATCATGACTCAGAAGTAGTGAAAGAGCTGGTCAGCTGGCTAAAGAAATAATTCATATTGATGGTAGGTAATGTATGCCTAAAATCTGTGGCATGTTGCCCTTTCAATAGCGGGAGCCAATGTTGCAATGTTGTAACTTTTGCCAAAACCGAGTCTGCAGTTGTGTCAGGTTGAGTTGAAAGTATACTGCCCATTCACAATACAATATATATCATGATACAGAAATCACAATGCAATAATCTTTTTTAAAATCAAAGGATTTTTTTATAAATTGTGCAACCTTTTTCATAACAATTTTGACACTAACAGTGTTTAAAATTTAGATCACTTGGTAATTGTCTTTATATTCTTATATGATGTAGATCAAGTCGTTTGTAAATTTTGAAACAGATTAGAAAAGCAAGATGAAGCTCACACAGCTCACATTTTTTAATGTGCAGTAAGACTACTAAGAGTATTTGTTCCAACAAGCAGAAATTTCCACACAGGAAATGTGTGGAGCTTGTGTGATTTTCCCAGAGAACTGAATGGCTGGATTTATTGTGTGTTTTGTTTTTGCAGACAAGATGGGTGCAACCTTCAAATTTGTGAAGAATGATGTTGCTGGTAACATTGAGGTAGAACCTTAAACTTTGTTATTAATCTGCACTGAGCACATGTTTCACCATGTCAAGCACACTGAATGTTATAGTAGCGTTATAGTAGTATTTGATCACCACCATTATCATTTACCCGAGTAAAATTAAGTTGAAAGATTTGATTTAACAAAAATCATGTGTAAATAATGAGTGAGTTTAGTTTTAGTCTGCATCAGCAATATTCCAATTTCCATGGTGGCGGTCTGTAAATAATCGAGTCTGGAGCATTGATCTATGCAATTGGGGTGCGATGACAAGTCTGCGAGCCTGACCACCTGATCCCGTTAGTCGCCTTTTACGACAAGTATGGGTTACTGAAGATCAATTCTAACCCGGACCTTCACTGGTTTTGTAAATCTGTAAAAGTCATTACAAAATTATGTCATGTTGGCTGACATTGAGAAGTAAAGGAAGGATTGGTACCTCTGGTGTGAGTATACTGTTGAAACTCTGGCACAGTATCTCATGATCAGTAGAGTACAACTGTAAATCAGTCATTTGTTAAGAGGAGTAGAAGCACATACACATACACATGCAATGTCGACATATAAGTGCTATGATCTGAAACCCAAAATTAAACCCACTCCATCTCAATTGTTATCTGAGGCTCTATGTTTTGATATACTTGAAAACCATGAAGCACAAACTAACATGGTTGACTGTTTCTTTGTTACAGAAAATTGACAAGAAGTTTCAACAGGACACCGTCAAGTACAGCACTCTGAATGCCATTTTAGAGGAGAAAAATACTAAGGAGGATAAAGTCTTATTGAATGCCCATATTGGAGCTATCTGGTTAGCTAGGTGAGTGGTACAGGTGATTGACAGGCCATCATGTTTACATGGATAGTTAGTGAGTGGTGGAGCTATCATGTTAACATGGATAGTTAGTGAGTGGTGGAGCCATCATGTTTACATGGATAGTTGGTGAGTGGTGGAGCCATCATGTTAACATTGATAGTTAGTGAGTGGTGGAGCCATCATGTTAACATGGATAGTTGGTGAGTGGTGGAGCCATCATGTTAACATGGATAGTTGGTGAGTGGTGGAGCCATCATGTCATGTTTACATGGATAGTTGGTGAGTGGTGGAGCCATCATGTTAACATTGATAGTTAGTGAGTGGTGGAGCCATCATGTTAACATGGATAGTTGGTGAGTGGTGGAGCCATCATGTTAACATGGATAGTTAGTGAGTGGTGGAGCCATCATGTTAACATGGATAGTTGGTGAGTGGTGGAGCCATCATGTTAACATGGATAGTTGGTGAGTGGTGGAGCCATCATGTTAACATGGATAGTTGGTGAGTGGTGGAGCCATCATGTTAACATGGATAGTTGGTGAGTGGTGGAGCCATCATGTTAACATGGATAGTTGGTGAGTGGTGGAGCCATCATGTTTACATGGATAGTTGGTGAGTGGTGGAGCCATCATGTTTACATGGATAGTTGGTGAGTGGTGGAGCCATCATGTTTACATGGATAGTTGGTGAGTGGTGGAGCCATCATGTTTACATGGATAGTTGGTGAGTGGTGGAGCCATCATGTTTACATGGATAGTTAGTGAGTGGTGGAGCCATCATGTTTACATGGATAGTTGGTGAGTGGTGGAGCCATCATGTTTACATGGATAGTTGGTGAGTGGTGGAGCCATCATGTTTACATGGATAGTTGGTGAGTGGTGGAGCCATCATGTTTACATGGATAGTTGGTGAGTGGTGGAGCCATCATGTTAACATGGATAGTTGGTGAGTGGTGGAGCCATCATGTTACATGGATAGTTAGAGTGGTGGAGCCATCATGTTTACATGGATAGTTGGTGAGTGGTGGAGCCGTCATGTTTACATGGATAGTTGGTGAGTGGTGGAGCCATCATGTTTACATGGATAGTTGGTGAGTGGTGGAGCCATATGTTTACATGGATAGTTGGTGAGTGGT